>NW_026606642.1:1027500-1622500 GCF_029890125.1 Rhinichthys klamathensis goyatoka
AAATTTCACCTGTAGTAAGTCAGTCTGATAACTAGGAAAGCACTACAGCCTTTGAAACAAGAAAAAATACTTTAGGGGAATTACAGTAATTTTTTCTTCAACTTATTAGTTTATTGTACGTACAGTAAGGGAGTTATTGTCAAAATTTCACCTGTAGTAAGTCAGTCTGTTCACTAGGAAAGGACTACAGCATTTGAAACAGGAAAAAATACTTTAGGGGAATTACAGTAATTTTTTCTTCAACTTATTAGTTTATTGTACGTACAGTAAGGGAGTTATTGTCAAAATTTCACCTGTAGTAAGTCAGTCTGATAACTAGGAAAGCACTACAGCCTTTGAAACAAGAAAAAATACTTTAGGGGAATTACAGTAATTTTTTCTTCAACTTATTAGTTTATTGTACGTACAGTAAGGGAGTTATTGTCAAAATTTCACCTGTAGTAAGTCAGTCTGATCACTAGGAAAGGACTACAGCCTTTGAAACAGGAAAAAATGCTTTAGGGGAATTTCAGTAATTTTTTCTTCAACTTATTAGTTTATTGTACGTACAGTAAGGGAGTTATTGTCAAAATTTCACCTGTAGTAAGTCAGTCTGATAACTAGGAAAGCACTACAGCCTTTGAAACAAGAAAAAATACTTTAGGGGAATTACAGTAATTTTTTCTTCAACTTATTAGTTTATTGTACGTACAGTAAGGGAGTTATTGTCAAAATTTCACCTGTAGTAAGTCAGTCTGATCACTAGGAAAGGACTACAGCCTTTGAAACAGGAAAAAATGCTTTAGGGGAATTTCAGTAATTTTTTCTTCAACTTATTAGTTTATTGTACGTACAGTAAGGGAGTTATTGTCAAAATTTCACCTGTAGTAAGTCAGTCTGATCACTAGGAAAGGACTACAGCATTTGAAACAGGAAAAAATACTTTAGGGGAATTACAGTAATTTTTTCTTCAACTTATTAGTTTATTGTACGTACAGTAAGGGAGTTATTGTCAAAATTTCACCTGTAGTAAGTCAGTCTGATCACTAGGAAAGCACTACAGCCTTTGGAACAGGAAAAAATACTTTAGGGGTATTACTGTAATTTTTTCTTGAACTTATTAGTTTATTGTACGTACAGTAAGGGAGTTATTGTCAAAATTTCACCTGTAGTAAGTCAATCTGATAACTAGGAAAGCACTACAGCCTTTGAAACAAGAAAAAATACTTTAGGGGAATTACAGTAATTTTTTCTTCAACTTATTAGTTTATTGTACGTACAGTAAGGGAGTTATTGTCAAAATTTCACCTGTAGTAAGTCAGTCTGATAACTAGGAAAGCACTACAGCCTTTGAAACAAGAAAAAATACTTTAGGAGAATTACAGTAATTTTTTCTTGAACTTATTAGTTTATTGTACGTACAGTAAGGGAGTTATTGTCAAAATTTCACCTGTAGTAAGTCAGTCTGATCACTAGGAAAGGACTACAGCCTTTGAAACAGGAAAAAATGCTTTAGGGGAATTACAGTAATTTTTTCTTGAACTTATTAGTTTATTGTACGTACAGTAAGGGAGTTATTGTCAAAATTCCACCTGAAGTAAGTCAGTCTGATCACTAGGAAAGCACTACAGCCTTTGGAATATAAATATAAAAAAACACTATAGGTGAATTAAAGTTTATTACATAAACATATGTAATAAACACATGTAATAATGTTTATTACATAAATATATTTGATAATTGTACAGTAAGGGAGTTATTGTCAAAATTTCACCTCTAGTAAGTCAGTCTGATCACTAGGAAAGCACTACAGCCTTTGGAACAGGAAAAAATACTTTAGGGGAATTACTGTAAATTTTTTTATTAATATTTGTATACTGAACGGGAGGTACTGTCAAAATTCCACCTGTAGTAAGTCAGTCTGGTCAGTAGGAACATACTACAACCTTTGGAACATAACAAATAACATTGTTTTAATATTTTAATCTCCTCAAAACGAGCTTTCCTTCGGGTTTGCACTTTGCAGATGGTCCCTTCTTAGCAGCCTGCGCATAGAGATCAATGTATTTTGTCCAGTGCGAAGGAAAGATCGTTTTGAGGAAATTTATGTTGTAGCTTCTGGTGTTTTATCTGTAGTTATATGTGATAGGTGTTGTGTGTAGCAACAACGTTTAGTTCACGAGTTATTGAACGCGGAAGTCCGCGAATGTGTGAATATGCGAATATTAAAACCAACTTTACCTAAGTGTCCCTCAATCGTTCGTTCCTAGTCTGTGGGAATTTTTCATCTGTTTATCATCCACCAAGTGAAAATCGTAAATGTGATCATTTGTACTTGCAAATTGTAACTGTGCAATGTTATTTTTAAGATTTAATGTTAATTAGTCCACCTACAGAGTTATACTTTCCAACTTATGCTAAGAAAAGTCTCTTAAATAGGATTTACAACTCACGCGGAGCAGCAGCAGCAGCGGAAGTCCATAACTTTGCTTGACGTCACGCAAACATGGCGGGGTGTTGCCAACTTAGCGCCTTTGTCGCTATTTTAGCGACTTTTCAGACCCCCTTAGCGACATTTTTTCAAAAAAGCGACTAGCGACAATTTTAGCGACTTTTTGGACAAACCCCAGTAACCTCCAAATGTTGCCAGTACTGTCCTGCGAGCGCGAGGTCTTGCTTTCTCCCTGTCGTCACTCTCTCTAGCTGCGTCTCCCGTTCAGTGAATGGCTGAGAGGAGCGCACGGCCGCTGACAGACGCGAATGAGCAGTGTGTTTTTCCATGGACTTATCACTTATCTGCTTTTCTTTTGTTTTATATTTAAAGAATTTAGTTTGACCATTTTAATTTTATTTCTTTTCTTGTGCTTATTACTTGTAAACACTATCACAGAGCTTAGTTCATCCGGTTCCCATTCAGATAATGTTCCACATAGGCCTATAAAAAATGTAATCATTCACTATATTATAGCTACTCGTTCAATTGTCTGACAACAAAAAAATAGGAAACGAGAACAGCTTTATTTGACATTCGGCTATATTATATTGAATAGAACATTAATTTAGAGAGAAAACGCACTAGGCTGACAGAACGCAAGTACGACGCGATGACGTCATTAATATGCTAATTGACGTATGACGTCATCTAGCGACATTTAGCGACTTTTAGGCAAGGGGGTAATCCATCGACCGGAAGTTGAAGCCGGCCGGGTGCTGCCATGTTGTAGCAGAACTTCACTTGCGTTAGCATTTCCATTGACTCCCATTCATTTTTGCGTCACTTTGACAGCGAATAACTTTACATCTGAGGCGTTTAAAGACTCCATTTGTCCATTATTTATTTCTAAAGAAACACGACAATGTATAAAGGGCTCCATTACCTTCTATGTTACACTATGGCCCCGTAGAAACAGATTTAGTAAAAATAGGCTAACGATTGCGTCATAACCACTCGACTCTCTGTCGCGCTGTACAGAAAGTACCGTACAGACAGGAGGAGAAGCTCGCAGGCAATCGGGGGGACGTCCCGTCAAGGGAGAAGCCCATAGATAATGAGTCCATAAAAGCAACGGAATACTTACTCCTGCTCACTCACGCCAAAGAACTCTTTGCTCAAGTTCCACGTCTCTGTAAGATTAACGTTGGCAGTTTTCACGCACAGCTACTAGAAGATTAACGTCTGTCAGACAGGTTGCTCACGTCATCAAGCTTAGTTTGAGTCGGTTTGAGTCTGCGCGTCAGGAACGGAAGTTCTCAAAAATCGCTAAAAGTGGGCTTCAACTGTCTCAACTGAGCTCCAATGAGATCGCTCTGTCCATTTCTTTTACTGTCTATGCTTTTAGGGAAGGCCTTAGCTACTTTCCTTTGAAAATAGTTGGCAACACTGCGTGACGCGGCGAGAAGTGATAAACACATGATAAACTTTCGCTTTTAAATAGGAATTTATCGAAAATGGCACTACATCATATTATAACCTCTCAGAATCAGCAAACGTTTTTGGAATTGTGTTCACTTTCTGAAAGGTACACAGACAACAATGATAACACTGGCAGCCCAGCTAACACACTACGTTACTTATAATTTATTCGTACTTTTTGGTGATTTCATGACTTACTTACCATGTATGTAATTTCATTACCATCAAATTACCAACTGACAACGTCGTTATTACGGTCTCCAAGGTTACAAGATAACGTCAGTTACGTATATTCGTAATGTTTTATGAAATAAAAAAGTGAAATATATGTGATTTGTTGTCAAGTTTCAAGTCTGCTGTATGCATATGAAAGTCGCAACAGGAAAACAATTTTCTGCAATGAAATAATGAAATTTATTTAAAAGTTACAAGTCATGTTAGCCTGGGGACTGATATAGATTTCATGATTCAATTTGATTCACAAGCTCTCGAAGTTTCTGATCTCGTTTCGATTCATGATACCAATGCCAGCATTTACCTAAACCAATCCAATCAATTGTGTCACCTTTGAATGATGATATATATTTTTTTAATTTATTAGATTTTACATTGTTCTCAACTGCCTCCACTGAGTTTTTTTCTTGGCATCTTTTGTTTCAAGGTAAGTAATATTCTTTAGCTTTCACTTCAAGGTTTGTTTATTATTTTTTATTATTTATGTAGTCATCTAAGACTTTTAATGATGGGTATTTTTTAACCAAAAATAATACTTTCTCTCACAATTTGCAATTTAAAGAAACACTTTGTTGTTGCTATTTGTGCAAATAACTTAAGCTAATCAAAAATGATAAGTCAGATGTTGGCTTGGGACTGAAACAGATTTCATGATTCAATTTTCCAAAATAAATGGATTTCTATGCTCTGATTGTCTCTGACAGGCAGACCATATTTCCCAGTATTTGCTGCTTGAATTTCTCTGGAAGCCCTGCAACTGGATCAAGGTAAATAACACTAAGAGTGGCCTTCATTAAATTGTTAGAAAAACAGAAGCACATTCAGACATTACACTAAAATATTTACAGGCAAACTAAACAATGAGTGAGAACCAAAGAGAACGTTCAAGGCAATATCTATGATTCTGGAGAGCAACTAAACGTGTTCTTCAAAATATATCTTCACAAAATAACAACACTGAATTGGACAGCCTGAATGATCACTCCGAAACAGTCACAGAAGGTCAATGGGACGCAGGTGATATCTTAGCTTCCACGGAGAACACAATTTACCTTTCATCTCCAATGTCCTCTGCAGCGTCCTGCCCTTCAGAAGAAACTGACTGGGAGGATGACTTTGAGGAAGTCATGGACCTTTGCAGAAAATAAAGATTGTACATCTGACCAGGAAATCAGCATGGCAAGCTTATCCCTGGCAACAGAACTGACATCCTGGGCTTCTCAGTTCGAAGTAAAGAACAATGCTGTTGACCATCTGTTGAAGATTCTTCAGAAACATGGCCACCCTCTGCTCGTACTCTGCTCAAAACACTTAGGAAAATAACCACAATGCAGAAATGTGGCATGAGTATTTGCATTAGCCACTGCGTCAACAGTTGCTGGACAAACTGGATAAGTACCCTGTTGAAGAGATCCTGGACCATTACACAATTTATCTGTCATTCAACGTTGACGGCCTGCCATTGTTCAAGAGCTCAAGTAAAGTTATGTGGCCTGTGCTCTGTGCTGTCCACCTCAAGCCCATCTGCGTTTCTTTCCAGGAAACTTTAACATGCAGAAACAAGAAACCCACCGATCTGACTTTCCTAGATGATGTTATTGCAGACCTCAATGACCTGATGTCTCGTGGCCTTCAGAGGAAAGTTCACTATTAATGTTATCTGTATTGTGTGTGATGCTCCGGCAAAAGCCTTGACACGAGGCACAAAGCTGTGCTCTGGATACTATGGATGTGATAAATGTGACCCGAAAGGTTAATGGTTTAAAGTAACATATTCTGTGTACAGGCAAGCTTGTGGTGAAAGGCATTCTTGGGCATGACATGTACCTACATTTCTTGGCATTAAGTGTGGCGATGTGCTTTTTAGTTTCCCCAACACTGGTCAAAAAGCACTCAGAATATGCATCCTGCTGAGCTACTTTGTCAGCAGAGGACGAGAGCTTTATGGAAATGAGTTCATAGTGTACAACATCCACTCAATGCTCCACATCACTGATGATGCTGTACAATTAAATGGTCTGGACAACTGCAGTGCATTTAAATTTGAAACATACCTGCATACGATCAAGAAGATGGTACGAAGTGGAACACACCCTCTTAGCCAGACTGCCAACAGGATTAAGGAAAGACGTGCATCCACGATTGAAAACAGACAGACAAACAAAGAAGAGCAAGGATAGAGCATTCATTCTAGACGATAACAATGGCTGCGAGATCACCAATGATGAGGAGAAAGATGGACATGTTCTTTGCAGAATATATCATAATCCTGCACCATTGTTCATAGAGCCCTACCACTCATTTCTTGGTGTATAACTTCAATAAAAAACAAACGACAATGAGGTGGATCCCCAAAAAACTAATTGAAAAGAGAGCAATCAAGATTGAAAATGGAAACACAGTGACATTCATGGCCATCTTACATCAGCATTCAGCCGTAAATCTTTTATAACATTGTAGGAGAACTTTAATGTACATATTCTTTGAGATGCAATAAGCAATGGTTTTGGCAAATTACTGACCTTCCTCATCCCTTTCTTAATATGTATTTCATCGTTGAGTCAACGGTTGCTGGACCCACCGGGAAAAAGGGGTGTAAGAAAATTTTTCATAACCTTCCACATCACCAATATAATCTTGATAAAAAATATTAAAATTAAGAAATGTATATAAATATTTTAACAATGTCTCTGACTTCACTGGTAGCAACAATGCAGCTACTGGCCGCCTTCAAACCCTTCAAACTAAAAGAGCAAAAAACTGAAGAAATTCCTGATGAAGGAAACTGGATTTCCAGGAAAATCAGTGTATTGGCAAATACTGGTAATGCATAATTTATTTGAGGATACATTTACATTATGGATTGTACATTATTATTATATTTTGATTGTTTTACCATTGGCTTTATATTTTCAGACAATTTTGCGAAGGCCCTCAAGTGGTGCAAAGCAGCAGAATACCATTCTGTGGAGAGTGAGGTGGACACCTACGCAAAAAGACCTGTCCGATATGATGACAGCAGCGATGGTATGCATTACTTTCAGTCTTTGAGTATTGTGTAGTCCATTAAGATCTTCTGAAAGTGAAACAAAAAAAGACAGATCACTATCAACTTTCAAAGAATATATTGCTAACTGCACATTAATAATGTGTGATCTATTTAGATGAGACACCACTGAGGGCGACCTCAAGCAAAAGAAAGCATCAAGGCACCATTGTAAATACAATTCGACAAATGGCAATTCAGCAAAATTAAATTAAAGTTTAATTAAATTAAATTAAAGTAAATTAAAGTTGTGCATGCTATTCAAATGAACCATTTCCTAAAAAAATAAAATAAAATAAAAATTGTTGAGGAAAAGGACAGAAAAAAGTATAATTATATTTGTATGCTTACTAAAAACAACTAAATAAATTCTTTAAAATGAATTTCTAAAATGTAAATTTCCCCCACTGAAACATATTTGGTATTTTACATTTCTTTGATACAGCACCAGAGGCAAAACTTCACATCCCACCCCAATATAAACCAAGTACATTAGTAGAAACACTTCGAACAGTATAGTACCATGAGTACATCAAATATATTTTCTGCAATTACCTGTAATTCTTTCTTTTTTATCTTTGTATACTCAAATAGAAAAAGTCAAAGATTCTTCCCAAAATCCAACCTGTGACCATTCCGATCCCACTCCATCTCATGATTTACCTAAAGGTAGAATTGAATAAATTATTAAACCAAACACTACCGGGTGAATTCACTAAGAATTAATTGCATTTTTTACATTTTTGTGTACACTGTCTGTGCTGGTTTATAGCCAAATTGACAAAAGTAATATACAAATCAGGCAATGGAAATCATTATTGGATAAATGATTGCTGCCATGATCTACAGGTGAAACTCGAAAAATTATAATATTGTGCAAAAGTAATAATTTTGATGATTATGGCTTACAGCTTATGAAAACCCCAAATTCAAAATCTCAGAAAATTAGAATATTACATGAAATCAATTTAAAAAAATTGATTTTAAAAACAGAAATGTCGGCCCTCTGAAAAGTATGCATATGTTTCACCTTTTAATTTGAATTACTGAAATACACAAACTTTTGCACTATATTCTAATTTTTCGAATTTCCCCTGTATACAGAAACTTCTGTTTAATAATTTTCACGATGTGATCGAAATTTTACATTTAGAAGTGTTTTTTCTTTTACATTAGATGTGTTCTTCTATTTTTCTTTATCTCTGTATTAACATTTAGATTAACTTGGTTTAACCTTTATTTAAACTAAAAAGACTTATATAATCAATAAGCATTTAAGGAAGAGATGTTCGTATAAGTTGAAGAACATTATTAAAGAATATAACCAAGCTGATAGGAATGCATAAGTTAAGATGTGCTTCTGGAACAACATGTTCTGTCACGTAGTCTAGATGGTCTGTTTTATCTCAAGTGTGAAATGTATGTGGGTAGTTTTCAGACAAAAATAAATATAGGCAAAGAGTGTGATGTCAAGTTGACAGGAAACTTTAAAATTAGATGGTCTGTCTGAATAAATTTATGTGTGACCAAGGGCTTGAGCAAATTTCTGTGAGACAAAGAACTTGAGAGACCAGAAAACTTGGAAACAACATTTCCTTTTATGGTTTTTCTGAAACAGATGCAGACCTACACAGGATGTGTAAGAGTATATAATCTGAGGTGGAAGCGATCAGACCTTCACCTTCACATTTAGACTCTGTCTGTATGTGAATGTCACTTTTAATCCTTTGCAAAGAATTAAACTTTTGATACTTTGAATTTTGAAAGGTTTCCACTGTTGTCTTTCTTCCTAACTTTTCGAATAGCATTATTTCCACAACAACGATAAATATATTATTTAAATTATTTAAGAAAAATTGGTCAGATATATAAAATTAGTTGTACAGAAAAGAATGACAATGACTTGATTTAAATACTCAGATTGCTACTGCTTAAAACATTCTCCTGGTGACTACTAAAACAGGATTCTGTAGTAAAATATCACAGGCGTTTAGTGAATTCGTCTCAATATGATGTCTTCCAAGGTTCAAGCTGACCTTGACCAAGCTCATGTGAGATGAGGCAATGATAATAACATTGCGTATGCAACAAAATAACATTGTTAATTAGGTCATATCATGAGGAATCAAATTTTCCCATACAAGAGACCTTTTCCCACACAGGATATTTTCAAAGTTGAGTGCTTGTTGTATAACATTACATAACTTTTTTAGAGGAGAGACAAACATCAGCAAGAGCTTCTTTGAATGACCCAATGAAGAGCGAGTTTAAAGGTACATTTTTATAGGCCTAAGAAAAAATGCATCGAATGTAAATTCTAAAAAGAAAACTGGTACATATTGATACTGAGGTTTTTTTTTCCAATATTGCTCAGAGCAAAGAGGAGCTTGAGGCCCTTGACCACCGCCTTAAAGACCCTGGTTTCAGAAAGAGAGGGGCGAGTATTTGGTTATTTCAGGGGTGCATGACATTATCTTGATCTTTTTAAAATAGAGTTTAGCATATTTATTTAAATATGACTTAATAATTATAAAAACACATTAATGGTTGTGTCATAAATTACGTTTTAGCACTAATTTACATGCAATGGAAAGTTTCATTAATATTATTCATTTATTTTTATTTGTCAAATTTTTTGTATTTATTTTGTATTTGTCAATATTTATTAAAAAAAAATATTTTATGAATTCCTCCTAATTCCTAATAAATAAAATCTATAAATTCCTAATAATTATATCTCTGTGCACTTTTACATGTACATTAAATGGTTTAAATAAACTTATTTTAAATAGATGCTACAATTCTATAGTACGTATTTCTGTAGCAAATATGCACAATTTATGTATTAATATATATAATTATGTAAGTTTCATACATAAGTTACATATTCAACAACTAAATTGTGACAATGAGAAATGAACAATGACTTTGAGTTTGTTGACTGTACCTGCATGCCAAACCATGATGTTTCACAGATTCTCCATCTCAGTGTTATTGGTCCAGGGGATTGTGTGAGGAGAGTGATGCGGGAGTAGCGACAAACATCGTGTGCGGCACTTCAGCTTGAAGGGGAAAAGGGAGACATTGCCTCTGATTGACACAACTCTTTGTAAAGTCATCAAACGTGAGTCTGCAAAAACAAATGCTGAAAAAAAAATGCATAATTTACTTGCCCTAATGTCATTCAAAACCGTATTACTTCTTGCCAGGGATGCTTTGCAGAATGTTAAGTCATTTAAAATGATAAAATCACTGCACTTTTTTGTGTTGAAAATATGAGCATCTACTATAGAGTATCAGAAAAGCCAAAAAATGTGTGTTTCAAGGACATGGAGTCAAGTACATAATAATCAGGGCTTGACAATAAGGGCTGCCGATGGCCCTGGTGAACGACGCTCGGGACGGTCGAGGGAACTGTAGGGCTGTGATATATATCGTCTATGACAGTGGTTCTCCAAGTGTTACATTTCACTGCTGGTTGTATCTTGTATATAACTGTACATGTGACAAATAAATCTTGATCTTGAAGCAAACTGAATTGCAAAACAATTTGAAACCTTTTTTTTGCAAAAAACCATTTGACTGATTACTTAAAAAGAGTGATTCATTCGCATATCTCGGACAAACAGTTCTAAACATATACATATGACTTGATTGCTTGACTTGAAATTATTACCTGGCAACGAAAATTACACACAGCGATCTACCAACAGACTCCCGGAACTTTTCTGCTCCTTTTCCTTAAAAACCCAGTTACCCAGATATTCAATATTCTTACCAAATGTTCTTGTCTGTCATTATAATTAGATTTTGGTCCCCTATTGAGGGGCTCACAACTGTGGGATCAGAATTTGTACTTGAATGGGTTCTTGTTTTACATACAGGAGGTAGTCTGAATGGAGGATCTGGGGGAGGGAACACCTATAAGGGACGCATCACTTTTCTCATATTTTATAACTTCTTTTAGCTTTTCATTATAGTTGGGAGAATGATACCATTTTACCAGGCGCACTGAGACACTTTAAATGACACCAAACGTTTAAAAAAATTGTACACACATAAGATTGCATGGGTTTTCGGTGTGTATATAAATATATCAGAAACAGACAACACCAAATATAACAGACACCAGCAGAGAGCGCTGAAGAGCAAAAGCTAACGCGTGTGTGTGCCGGCGTCATCTTATACTTCCGGGTATGCCGTCACATGTTATGTCATGACGCAACACCAATCAGAATTGGAATAGTTTAATTCATACTTCGGAGACGTACGCTTAGGGAGCGTCCACAAAGAGTCGCTTCTAACGATGCAGTGAAGATCCCTCCCTAGAAAGGGAACCCTGATTGCCACAAGATCTTATGTCACAGAGTTGCATCTTTTTCTCAAGGCCACAAGATGTTATGAAAAGGACTGACTTAAGATTAAAGCATTTCATTTTTGCTTTTTCCACTCGATATTATTTATCAGGACTATAAAAACAAATCTTATCTCTATCTATCTATCTATCTATCTATCTATCTATCTATCTATCTATCTATCTATCTATCTATCTATCTATCTATCTATCTATCTATCTTCTTTTTATTTATCTATCTATCTATCTATCTAAAGTCGATATAGCAAGACGCCATGTTTTGAGATTTTTTGTATGTTACTATGTTATCCGTTTTATTTACACTCGTGTCATCTTTGACAGTTGTCTATTTCTTTGACTTATGTTTTTTTTTAGAGGTAACACCTCAAGACATTTTTTTATGTAGAGGTTTACAGCATAATTATTTGCAAAAAGCAGATCAAATAAAGTATACACTCTTTCTAAATGCCTCTTTTTTTCATTTTTTTACAGTATTAAAATGACAGTTTCTCTTGAATTCAATGTCCCATACAGTATGCACAGCTCATTTGAAACAATTTTGCTGCAGCATTTTGTAGATATATCACATTGTTACTACTTCAGATGCCTATAAAGTTCCCATTTCTAATAAGTAGAAAAAATTAAATGCCAGTTCTCATAGGGGACGTCACATACAGTATGCACACCTCATATCAAACCACTTTACTGCAGCATTTTAGAGATATATGCCACTATTCTACTTTAAACACCTATAAAAACCTAATTTCTAAGTAGAATAAATGAATGGTCAGTTATTATAGGGGACGTACAGTATACACACCTCATAGTAATGCTGGGCTGGAGAAATGATGCTGATAGTATAATATAGGTTTTATATAGGAATAATTAGGTTTTAAAATATATTAAAATAGAAAACAGATATTTTAAATTGTCATAATACTGTATATTACTGTTTTTTTTTTTATCCAAAACTATTGACTGGTAGTGTAGATCAATTCTTCAAAAACACATCTTAAAGTGTAATTTATATCTTTAACTTCAAATTAAAAGCAAATTCATTGCATTATGATTTAAAAATGTACTTGTTTTTCTATTGGTGGTAGTTTAAACCATTTTGTTCTGGTGAAGATGAGAGTTTCTCATATCATCTCTGATCACCTTTTATCATCTATTTAAATGCATACTGTTTTTTTTTTTAGTTCACCAGTAATCCAAAATACAGTGGATTTTAAGTTAACAAAGTATAAAAAAAAGTTCATATAATTTTTCTATCAACTGTTTGTTTCTTTTTTTGGTCTGTTTGACAAAGTGTTCTTCACATGCACATCAAATGACACACAATTGTCACAACAAACACGTTAAGTTCACATTTCTAATGTTATTAACATTAAAAAATAATGTATAAATAGTCAGTTTTTCTGTGCTGGTGTTTCCACCACAGTGCTTGATGCTGTTTTAGCTGCTAGTTCTTCAAAAACACACAAGATGGAGCCATTTATCAGTAAAATCAACATCATACAACTGATGACCAAAGTAGAAATAATAGATATCAGACAAAAATACTGTTGAAGTTGAATTATCAGTCACTTTGTAAATAACACTGAGTGTCTGTCTTTGGCTTTTCAAGGTCTGACTTCATTCATGCCAGGAATAGAGGCAGCTGTTCAATCCAATGAGACGTCTACATAACGCATACAGATAGGTGGAGGGAAAAATTGCTAATGAAAAACAGACAAGAAAACAAAAACATGCATGCAAACAGGTACAAATTTACACCAAAACTGAAAACAAAAAATAAACATAACCTGTCCTTGACACAGAAATTAAATACATTTTATCAAACGTTGAAGCAGCACAATCGCTCAGTAATTAGGCTACGTGTGTCACAAAACACTTGCAGTCTTAATAGGGGTTTAGAGGAACTATTGGCAGAAGTAGGCTTCCTGTTTTTTGGCGTGTTCACACCGCAGGAACTAGAAACGATTTTAGTTCTAGGAACTCATTTTGGTGGAATGTCTACTTGAACACTTTTGCCAAACTAAATACGTCATGTAGCCTAAATAGACAAATGGTCAAGTGCAAAGATCATCAAGTGAGAGTATTTAGACAGACTCAGACTCTCGTATGTTTCGCTAAACCGGATTGATTAGTCTGGAACTATTTACTTAAAGTAGCCTAACATAAAAACAAGCAGGACAGACTCATTTCTAAGCCAGCTCTTAGTTAGCACCCGCTGCATTTACTTTTTTCACCACAGATGTATGTAAAAAATATGGGGTGCTGTTGAGCCATCATTCATTAGCTCCACAACAATTTGAATACATACAACTCACTTTACGTCTTAAAATAGTCCAGAAACTCATTTATTTGTCACAGAATGCTAAACACATTAACGAGATAACAAGGTAGGATTGATTCAGTTCAAATCGAGGTCCTGATGTGTGACATCACATATCTTGGAGTTTTAATTTAATTTAAAATAAATAAAATCAACAGGAGGTTTATAACATGTGGGTGCAAATGGATTTTAGGTCAATATGTTTACAAAAATGATTTTTTATTTTATTTGGAAAAAATAAACTACAAAATTTGAGGATATAAATATAATAGCATAACAAATATTTTAATAATTCGATTTAGTTTTAGTATTGCCAACATAAAAAAAAATAACTAATTGTAAGCAGTATTTTTATCTAGTTCGAATATATAATAATAATAGTTCTGTTAAACTATCTTTTGGGACCAATCCAGGATTCAATATAAGTGTCAAACGGGGAGATCCATTTGTCCTCTGTTATTTTTATTGGTCATGCAAGTAATCTTCAAAAATCAAAATCAATCCTTTCAGCATGCCAATAATGTAATTAAATATTCCCAATAAGCAGATGATATGACAATTTTTTATAAAAGACAAATAATAATTAAAACCAGCACTTGAGTGTCTTAACAGGTTCTATCAGGGGTTATCTACAAATATGAAATATTGTGAATTGTTTGCATTAAAATAAAGACTCAGGATTATGTGACATTCCAATTAAAAACATTTTTCTTATTTAGGAATTAATATATGCAAAGACCAAAAATAAAGAATATGCCTACATTTTAATTATACCCCATTAATTAATAAAATGAAAAATAAATTCAACACATGGCTAATTAAAGACTTATCTTTAAACGGGGGAATTTTATTATTTGAAGGGTTATCTGGACTAGTTTACGCAACAATTGCAATAAATATCCCAAAACATATCATTACTGAGATAAATAAATGTAAATATAATTTCATTTGGAAAAATAAACATCATTATTTGGAAGAAAAAAAAAAACACTTTGTATTTTGACTAAATAAATGTACTTGATTTTGAAATATCTAATACTAGGCCTATATTTAAAATTTAATTGATACAAAAATAATATTCTTTCCAAAGATAAATTATGCTATTATATCCCTAATGTTACTTAATGGATATAAAAGTATGTGGTATTGCATTTCTCCTAGATTGTCAATTTTAACATTAATAGCTTCCCATAAAACTTTCACATTTTCATAAACAGGCACTGTTATGATGGATGATTGTACAAACACAAATTCTCCCCTCATAAATGCTTATTTTGGAATAATAAATATATTATACACCAAAATAAATCTCTCTTTTCAGTTAATTGGTTTGGGTAAAATTTCACTATTAGTTATTTAGCCTATACTGTAAAATGTTTCTGTTAATTTACACCCAAATTTCAACATGATTAACCTGTTATTTTTAATAACTGCGCCTTACTGTTAATTTTAGGGAACATATGTTAAATAACACCTCATTTTTGTTATTTAACACCTCATTGTTAAATAGCACCTCATTTTTGTTATTTAACCGCAAAATCGAAAATTCAAGCAAAGATGTCAGATAGAGTATGGTCTGGTATGTTTGGAGATAAATGCCGATATGCAATTTTATGCTTATTATATAAAAAAGTTATTATATCAGAGAAGTTAGCAATTTCATTTCGTTTTTTTAGGTTGCTAAACAACGACTGATTCAATCAATAGTCGACGGTGCAATCCATTACTAACAAACTAATTGTATGCATTTAATGAAGATTAGAATTAAACACCTGATTTCTCTACTGCAAATGTTATCAAGAATAATCTTGCATAGCCTATTCCACAGACAGAAATAAGAAAGTTTGCGGTGTTTTCTGTGCATGGGCATATGTGTTTGTTATCGTGATTCGTGGGTGTAATAGCTTTTTATTAACTGTTAATACCCTACACTCCGGATTTTACGCGAGAAGGCCTAACGTTTTAGTTGAGGAACTGCGCTCCCAGTGTGTGTGTGTGTGTGTGGGTGTCAGGGCTGGACTGGCCATCTGGCATACCGGGCATTTGCCCGGTGGGCCGACGTGCTTTGTGGGCCGATACATCTCATACTTAATTTTTTTTTTTTTTTTTTTTTTTTTGAACGGCCCATAAAACTCGTACATCGGCGGCCCATTGCGTTTAGTTTTGTTTAATTGGCGGCTCTGATCTTTTTGCCGGTGTAATGCATTGGACAAAAAAGTCAGCGTAGGTTTTTCTTTTTCTCACAGACAGGCGCATGATGAAACGCGTAAATCAGCAGCCCATTGGTTATTTTCTTGATTGACACTGGGCTGGTCCAATCACATCTTTAAACTCCTCCCCCTTTGAGCTCTGAGTGAGCGAGAAGTGTCAGTGTGTATCTGTCAAAATAGTCGGAGCGATGGAGAAGAAACGCAAGGAATGTGCAGAGAAATAGCGTGAAAAAGAAACTTCAAAGGCCCTTCAAGTGTCTGATGAGGATAGCGAGGAGGATAAGGAGAGAGATGAGTGAGTGTAGAGTATGGCGAGTATTTAGTGCCTAATCATGGATTACCAGGAGAAGGAGAAGGAGAAGGAGAAGTCTACCCTGCCGTCGCCGCCAGAACGTGTGGATTTTTGAATGGGATTGATTGGGACTGCCGACGGGAGACCAGCGGCGACTTGGCGGCGACGTCACAGGAGGAACGTCTTCCGGTGGCGACGTCACGGCGACGTATATTAGAATTCCAGTAAAAAATAACGCCTACTAACAACGTCTGAACTAGGTACGTCGCCTCAAAGCCGTGTGACACACACGTCGTCACTAAGTACGTCGCCACCAGTACCCATTGTCAGTGTAACTTTATTTTAACTTTATTGAGTGAATTCAAGTCATGTCTTGTACAGCCTGTTATAAATGCTTTTATTCCTCTGGCGACTGGGAACTCTGGAGTAGCCTACAGTTCATAACACAGTTTGTGCTTTATTGTTTGGATTCACTGTGCCAACAGAAGATAATGCTTTCACTTCCCCACAATGTGAAAATGGTTGTATTAGGTCTAAAGTTACTTATAAAATTAATCAATAAAGTATTAGAGCTGTTTCATTCAATTTCTGTTATTAACTGTAGGCTATTTGTTATAGGCATTTGCCTTTGGTTATTTTATTGGCAACAAAGTATTTTACATGCATATTTCTGCATAATGATTTGGATTATTTTGATCATGCAAATGCGTTACTAATCAATGTAATCCTAAAGGAGTTATAAGATATATGTTGCTTTATGTCTGCACTTTTTCAGCAATTACATTGTCCTTGAAGTACAAGACAGCAAATTAAAAATCTTAAGACCCTCACTTAATGCTCATAATATAAAGCTCCCATGATTCTATACCTAGAAGAACACCATTTAATGTTCAACTGTAGACAAACATACAGGCAGTGTTGGGGATTAGGCTAACTACATACATGCAATTTAGTCAAATAATTGAATTACAACATACTGTAAATGTAAGTGTTATCTGTTACAGTTAGGCCTACTGGTAAAATATGTAATTAAATCACAATTTCTTATGAAAATGTTTAAGATGCCATATGAATATTTTCTTTAATAAGCTTGGCTATATATTGAATAATATTCTTTTTGTTGCATTATGTGTATTTCAGATGCACGTTGTCTTCCTTTGCCATTTCCAGCCAAAGTTGTTTAGTAAAGTTTGTTGCTGTTCTGGTGCTTTTGATTGGTTCTCATGTTTGAATTTGCAGCACTCAATTAAACTGCCTCTCAAGCTGTGTTTTTAAAATGGTTAACCATTGAAAAACAAAACATTTATGGCAGCATCAAATATGAGGAAAACATTGATGTAAATAAAACATGTAGGCCTAGCTTGTTGTTTAGCTAGTTTTTAGTTTAAGTTAGAGCTATAGTCTATTAACGAATAAATGTAAAAACACACTCAATGTAATATTTAATTAAGTAAACCCCACAATTAATTGAGTTTTTGAAGTTTCTGTTGTAACGTCTATTGCAGTTTTCATCCACTAGATGGTGCCATTGTCCTTGAATAGGCCTTGTGATGAGTGTTTTTAACCATTTGATGTGTATGTGAGCATGGCAGTGTGTTTGGTTTGTGTCACTGAGTGTGATGTAGTTTTAGTGTAGCTTATAAAAATAGTGTGTACAAGTTCACAGCAGACCAACAGAAACAGTGATAGCTGCCATTTGGCTGAACAATTGCTGCTGCTCATTTTCATGAAACGTTTTTTATTTTTTTATTAGAAATTGTATTAGCAAATGTATACTTATTTTGGATAATCTATGCTATTGCAAGGTATTCTTCGGGGCTTTTTTCCCCTTACTCAGGACATATTGAGGATACAAAATCAATTGAGTTTGCTTCTGTTGCAATTTGTTCAACCTTTTTTCATAAAATGACTGGACTACTAAGTTTCGGTTCATTTAAGAGGTTAAGGTTTAAGGTTCAAGGTTGACCCCCATTTTGGCTTAAAATGACTGGACTATAGCGTAATAGGCCTATTATATGTAACACTGAATATCTGATTATTCACAACCAATAAAAGAGTAACATTTCAAATTATTTTTTACATAATATACAGAGGCTGTGGAGCCACCACCAGCTTTCTGACTGTTTGAATTGAGTGTGACCAGAAATGGTTACTGAGTTCTGACTAGCCCTGTGTCAAAATTAAGTGTTATAATTCTGTTTGCAAATTTGAAGTAAAACACCTTGTCAATGCCATTGTCATTTGTAGTATTATTCTTGATGTTACCTAAATCAATAAAGAAAAAATGCTTTTTTTGAAGATGGGGAGCACGTTGAAATATAAACTATATTATGCCATCTTTATTTAATTTATCAGGGGTAGCATATTCTGATAGACTAATTATGATTTTTGACGATCAGCCAGTGTCCTGACGGCATGACCAACAGCAAAGTTGCACAGATTTATGGGCAGGGAAATGGACAACGCTTGTGGAACACGCACATGCGCAGAACCCGGTAGCATAAATCGACAGAACACCGAAAAAAGTAATTTGGACAACCTTACTGATAAAAATCTACAAGAAGTAGGCCCTACTAGTGGCAACATTTTTTCTTCATTTGTTGTAAACTGTATAAATTGTTTGCAAAAAGTGTGGTCCTCTCTCGATGGTGATTGACTCTAAATGCATGAAATCTCCCGCTGGCCCATCACCAAAAGTGACGTTATGTCATATTTTTAATAAATTACCACTTGTGCATTATTTAACAATGTGCACCCTAAATGCCAATTGCAATCTTATGATATTCAAACATTAACTCACGAGATATTATCGACTTTTTCAGCCTAAAATGCATTATTAAATTGTGCAATTGACAAAAAATGCAACAGTGCCATCATGTGATGAAATAACAAAACAGCAAGACATATTGAATCACTCTACTGAAGAGAACAAATAGGAAATATTTTTTTCCTCTATATTAGTATAACAGTATTAACAATGCAACATACAGGAATACATATAGTCTATGCTTACAACGCATAAAAATACAAACTGCAAATAGGAAAGATGAAAAAGAGAAGATTTGATGGTTACTTTCTAGAGGGGAGGTTAAAACTATGTAAAAGTGTTTTGCCTCAAGGAGTTCATTGAACAGTGGTCATATTTCTAGAATATTTTCACACTTCCTTTTAGTTTGATTTACAAAAGAGCCTTTTACAAATTTGGACATAGACATAATATCAACAAAGCTAAAGTAGCCTAGTGTTTTTTTAATAGTACAAACTTCTCAGCTGACATACCGTAATTCCTCAAATAAAGGCCGGGGCCTTTATTTACCTGAACTGCAGATGGTAGCCGGCTTTTATTTGAAGCAGGCTTTTATTAGAGGCAGGCCTTTATTTCTAATTCGCGGTCCCCGCCCGCCCGCCAGCCAAGTTTCCATGGTGACGCGTCATGCTTGGCACGTGTTCACCACAGCCAAAATAGCGCTATATGACTGATGTAGCGCTTTTATTTCTAAATATTAACAAACTTGCTTACCATGTCATCAACTATCTTCTATTCTGACTCTCAAATCCGTGTAAGTGAGTTTGTTTTGTCGTTTAAAACCCTTTATAAATGATCTTGATCTGTAACGTGAGATGGGCACCGCAGTTCGGAGATTCCTGTTGTATTTGTTAAGTTACAGCGCGTGAATTCTTCAGTTTCTCCCGAAATACATGAAAGTAAGTGGCCGGTGAACTGGGAGAAGAATAGAGTAAACTTTATAGTTACTTACACTGTGTATCTGATATGAATAAAACACGTCGCCAAATATATTTGAATGGATTGTTATTGCTGCTTCCATAGACACCATTGTGTATTTTACAAACTATAAATTTATTGTTTTGCTATAAATCATATCTATTTAAATGTCTGAAACCTAAAATAAACATGTGGTTAAAAACACTTAATAGTTGTGATATATGACAAGCGCTGAGCGCGTCCGTCTTTGAGTGTACATTCATTTAAAGTGTACCTATTCACACTATTTTTTCCCCGGCCTTAATTTGAGACCGGCCTTTATTTGTCCGCGTTGACCACGCCCCCGGCCACTATCAGAGGCCCGGCGTTTATTTGAATACCGGTCTTTATTTGAGGAATTACGGTAACTTACAAATTTAAGCTCATTAATATCTTCGAATAAATATCCATTAGATTACCGTCCTTTTAAATTTCTATGTAAAATTAAATTTTACAGCAACACTTTTAATGAAGGCTGGAGCATGTAGGCCTGTACACACTCCAGTCCAGTTGGTGGCGCTAATGCACCTCTCAGCTAGTTTGCCAACCGACAATAAAAATGAAGAAGAAGTCGAAGTTTGAGAGAAAAAAAAAAAAATCAAGGCTGACGGCGATGGGCTTATCGACGACGTTGTGCACTGACGGAGTACCCTATCCACATCCACACACGTAGCTGTCACACGACAGTCTCCTTTGTTAGGTTATCTGTGGCACTGTCCACTCGCCATAAACGCTCTCAGCTTCGGCGCGGATAGTAAGGAGCTCCTGGTCTCTGCTTCGTTCCAGTTTGCAGACATTTTTCCGTTCTTTCTTTGTTGATGACGAACACAAACTTTCTTCTAAGAGCAACAGAGTCGCGCTATGACACACCCCTTACGGCATTGGTCCTGGCTTTTGTTCCCACAGGACGAGTTCCGGGACTGATTCCGGCAATGTTACTAGTACCTCAACCCGGCATCGATGCCGGTATCAATCCCGGGTCATGTTTGGGTTCACACAGAAGGCGTTTGGGAACAAAAGCCAGGACCAATGCCGTAAGGGGTGTGTCATAGCGCGACTCTGTTGCTCTTAGAAGAAAGTTTGTGTTCGTCATCAACAAAGAAAGAACGTAAAAATGTCTGCAAACTGTAACGAAGCAGAGACCAGGAGCTCCTTACTATCCGCGCTGAAGCTGAGATTGTTCGCCAGCTTTGTGGAACGGTGCACACGCGTACATGTTTTCGACGCGTACGTTACATGTTTCATCCTGACGTCATGTGTCTTTACGGGAGAGTAAACTTTTGAGAGCCTCAAAAAAGTATACAAAAAGAATATTAAAGTATAATGCGTTGCCATGGCAACAGTATTTAAGATATCAATAATCCTTTCACAGGTCTACATCTGCCGTGCGTTTACATTATACATATAAAGTGACAAACTTCCTGCTGCCAGTTGGTGGCGCTATAACTTTGACTCACAATAGGTCACATCCATGTGATCGGACTCTTACAATGAACACACAGCTGAAGTTTCATCAAGATCAGCTAATGTATGCAGAAGTTATAACACACTTCCTGTTTCCCTTTTTCGCCATAAATTCGATTCCTCGTCACGGCCAAACCGTTTGAGATATCAAAAATATGTCCGCAATTTAGCATCCTCAATGTCTTGACTACACACTGACAGAGTTTGGTGGTAATTGGATGAATTCAACAACCCATAATATTTTGAAGTTTCCTTTCAGGGCTTGGGCCCTAATAATAATATTAATAATTCTTAGGAAAAAAATAGGGCCTTCGCCTTTTCAGGGCTTGGGCCCTAATAATCGGTTTGTTGATGGACATCCACTTGTTAATGCTTATGTTGAGTATTTACAGTAGCAACATCTCATAATGTACCTCAAACTGAGTAGTGTATCACTGAGAAACGCTCGAGTCGTCCTTGCGATGGAGGTTCTGGTTGAATGACTAGTTCTTCCAATATTTCATCATCGGACTCACGCTACGATTGATATGGTAAAATCACCGTCATTGTTCGTTACTGTGTTTAGTTTACGGTGTAGGATGCCTCGGGACAAGCAGAGCTGACGTTGTTATGGCAATGGGCGTTTTTGTTTTCAACACGTGTGCTATACGCGGTAAACCAATCACAACAGACTGAGCTGTCTGGCCAATCAGAGCAGAATAGCTCGCGAAAAGGAGGGATTTATAGAGATTGATTCATCTGACGAGTCGTTTGAGAATCATTGAAAATGTGATGATGAGCAAATGTATATTATTAGAAAATGAAACAGTTTTTTTTTACCTTTGTTACATGTAAACCAGTTGTAGGAGACTCCAAAACCACATTAGGAAACTTAAAATAGCATAATAGGGGAACTTTAATGTAGACTCCAATTTAATGTGGACTGCAGGCTGCAGCAAGTATGAGATTTATTAGGCAAGACTGAATGATCTTAAGTTTCATCTCTGAATATTTCTGTTTGTTTTTCAGGTGTGTTTTGTGATGATGTGGAGTCAGTATCTGTGATGGAGGGAGATTCAGTCACTCTAAACACTGATACAATAATACAGAGCAATGAAGTGATTGAATGGAAGTTCAGAGATGTTTCCATTGCTAGAGTCAATAGAGGTTCCAGTAAGATCTTAGTAAAGGTTCAAACTGATGGAGCATTCAAAGACAGACTGCGGCTGGACGATCAGACTGGAGTTCTCAAAATCATGAAGATCAGAATCACAGACTCTGGACCCTTTACACTTGATATCAGCAGGACTGAAGAATCTTCATCAAAGAAATTCAATCTCAGTAAAAAAAAAATGTTCTTAATAATTGTATTACATAATTATTTATCATTACAATTCTCTGAAATTATAATTTTTTTAAAAAAATGACAATTTTACTGGCAATTTGCCATTTATTGTTTATTAAGCTTTCCATTTCAAAATGAAAACTGTTATTAGGAAAAACAAAAGATTACAGATTATTTAAATTCTGTGGTAACTTGATTACATTTGTTCAGTCGCTAGTTGAAAGTGAAAGATTATGTGTATTTTCAGTCATCTTTAGTCAGATGGATTTACGTTGTGACTGCCTCAAGCCCAATTTATACTTCTGCGTCGATCTCACGCCGTAGCTACGCCGTAGGCTGTGTGTAGCGCGCGTACCCTACGGCGTACCCTGACGTGCACCTCTCCAAAAATGTAACAAAGCGTCAATTCTACGCGGATGCAAGCGCTGTGATTGGTCTTGCTAGAACCCTTCCCTCGGGTTTCACATCCTCCCTGCATGTGTAATTGCGCGTAAACGCGGACAACGACGCAGAAGTATAAATGAAAACCAACGCGTAGAGGCTCTGGCGTAGGTCCGACGCAGAAGTATAAATTAGCCTTTAGGCCCAACAGCCTGCAGTTGAGGATCCCTGTCCGAGGGGATGCGATGCACACCTGTGTTGGAGTTATCCTTGGTCCTGAACATCTCTGTGTCGCCCCCTCTGACGGTGATCACCATGGTGCTGCGGGTGACTGTGCTGCGGGTGACTGTGCTGCGGGCGACTGTGCTGCGGGTGACTGTGCTGCGGGCGACTGTGCTGCGGGTGACTGTGCTGTGGGTGACTGTGCTGTGGGTGACTGTGCTGCGGGTGACTGTGCTGTGGGTGACTGTGCTGTGGGTGACTCTGCTGCGGGTGACTGTGCTGTGGGTGACTGTGCTGCGGGTGACTGTGCTGTGGGTGACTGTGCTGTGGGTGACTGTGCTGCGGGTGACTGTGCTGTGGGTGACTGTGCTGTGGGTGACTCTGCTGCGGGTGACTGTGCTGTGGGTGACTGTGTTGTGGGTGACTCTGCTGTGGGTGACTCTGCTGCGGGTGACTGTGCTGTGGGTGACTGTGCTGTGGGTGACTGTGCTGTGGGTGACTGTGCTGCGGGTGACTGTGCTGTGGGTGACTGTGCTGCGGGTGACTCTGCTGCGGGTGACTGTGCTGTGGGTGACTGTGCTGCGGGTGACTCTGCTGCGGGTGACTGTGCTGTGGGTGACTGTGCTGTGGGTGACTGTGCTGCGGGTGACTCTGCTGCGGGTGACTGTGCTGTGGGTGACTGTGCTGCGGGTGACTCTGCTGCGGGTGACTGTGCTGCGGGTGACTGTGCTGTGGGTGACTGTGATGTGGGTGACTGTGCTGTGGGTGACTGTGCTGCGGGTGACTGTGCTGTGGGTGACTGTGCTGCGGGTGACTGTGCTGTGGGTGACTGTGCTGTGGGTGACTGTGCTGTGGGTGACTGTGCTGCGGGTGACTGTGCTGCGGGTGACTGTGCTGTGGGTGACTGTGCTGTGGGTGACTGTGCTGTGGGTGACTGTGCTGTGGGTGACTGTGCTGCGGGTGACTGTGCTGCGGTGTGAGGGACCATGTTTCCTTCTGGCCACCACAGTGTGGACAAGTTCTCTTTCGCTTGAATGCTGAAATTGGCAAAGCTTGAAAACGTATGGAAATGATAAACCTTTGTGACCATGCAGCACTGGTCCGATCGGGACAGTGATGTGACAGTTCATTCAAATGTCCGAAACGTTGTTCAAGCTGAAAGCCGCCCCTGCATCCGCCATGTTCAGCACTGAATAAATGACAGGATAACGCTGTAACAACGCGCTAGGTAAATAGGAGGATTTAATAAGACTAGTAATAAGATCACTAAATGTTCGCGGAAATACAGAAAAAATATGGCTTTTGAGAATCAATATTGAATCGCCTACATTTTCTTGCCCAGCCCTAGTGGAAATCAGCCTTTATGTTCATTTTTATTATTTTAATTAATAGTAAAGGAAATATTAGGATTGGAACAGGATGGTGGTAAGAGTGGCACAAAAAGCATATTAAAATGCTGGTTATGTCTGCAAGAAATGTGTATTCATTCCATAATTTTCCAATCCACTGCATTGACACAAGTGACAAACTTTGTCCTAAATTTGTGTGGTTTTATCAGACTATCAGGGTGAAAATAGTGTTGTATTAAGGAAATATTTTTGATGAAAATAGTCTCTGAATAAAGTAACAATTTTATGTTTTTTTTTTGTTTGCAATCCTATTTTTATTGATTTATATTAACGTCTATTTACTTAAGCCATGTGACCTGATAATAAGAATAATATTCAGATCTTTCCAATGCAACCCAGACAGCTAAATCCCTTACAATATTCAGAAAAATATCTAAAGCCCATCTTTTCCATGAACGCTTGACAGAATCCTATGGCTTTGTAAAAACTCTGCTTTATATTTTTTACACTTTTTTCACTATTCCTGTTTTAGCTTGTACTTTTCTAGACAATGTTTGAAACTTTGTATTGTTAGCAATTTTAATGTTATTGCCTCTTAATGATGATTCGCTTTGTTTTCCATATTATTATTTCACGTTGGGATTCACTGAACTCAGGAGTTATGGTGTGTGTAACTCGCTTGGTTTTATAAACACATTCTCTTCTATGTCTAATCCAGAAAATCTCTTTACAGTCTTGACATGTTGGTTTTGGACCAGTGAATGTCTGAATAATTTCAGCGCAAGTCTTATTAATTATGTTTCTTCTCCAGTTGTGTCAGCTGCTCCAGTGAAGTCCGTGTCACTGATGGTGGGAGATTCAGACACTCTAAACACTGGTGTTCCTGAACCACAGAGATATGATGTGATTCAGTGGAGGTCTGAACATCTAAACTCTCCTATTGCTGAAGTCAATAGAAAGACTAGAAAATCCTTTTCATCTAATACTGATGAGAGATTCAAAGACAGACTACAGCCAGACTATTTGACTGGATCTCTGACCATTAGGAACATCACAATCAAACACTCTGGAGATTATGAAGTTGACATCATCAGCAGCAATCACACCATACACAAGCCATTCAATGTGACTGTCAGCGGTGAGTACATCAATGTAATAAGAAGTATATTTAGATTAGCACTGTGTGAATAGTTTAGATCCGTGGTTCCCAACATTTTCCAACACGCGGCCCACACAACCAATCACGAAGTTTCCGCGGCCCACAAGAATTTAAACGGACCCGACTATTTGTGTCACATTGGTTAATGAGGACTTGGAAACGTCTCAGGTTACGACTGTAACCGTAGTTCCCTGAGAAAGGGAACGAGACGATGCGTCACTTGACGCTTTGGGAACGCCCCCAGCGTGAATGCGTCTGAGCATCAATGTCAACTAGTCCAATGGAAAGAATGAGCGTCACGGGCGGGTGACGTCATGACCAGGAAGGGATAAAGGCATACCCGGTGAAACGCGGCATTAGCTTCAAAAAGTCGAAGCAAGCCGATCACAGGGATGCAGGAAGTATGGCAGGGTGACGCATCGTCTCGTTCCCTTTCTCAGGGAACTACGGTTACAGTCGTAACCTGAGACGTTCCCTTTCGAGGGAACTCGCGATGCATCACTTGACGCTTTGGGAACGAGAATACCCAAAACGCCAGAATTCCAAGTACCTGAGTGTCAGTCTGTTGGAACTAAGCACTAAGCACCTGAGAACCTGGGGCAGCATCCAGGTCCAAACTGTAAAACCTGACGAATGTGAGCGGTGAGGACCAGCCTGCCGCATCACAAACGTCTTGGAGAGAAACCCCAAATAACAAGGCTTTAGAGGCCGCCATACCCCTCGTAGAGTGAGCTCTGACCACCAAGGGACACGGATGGTCAGAGTACTCGTATGCAAGTGAAATAGCCTCGACTATCCACTTACTAACCGTCTGTTTAGAAGCAGGAAGACCCTTCTTAGGTGATCCAAAGCAAATAAATAACTGGTCGGACTTCCTCATTGAAGATGTCCGATGAACATAAGTATCCAGTGCTCGCACTGGACACAAGAGGTTCAGCCTTTCCTGGTCCGCAGATGTAAAAGGAGGACAGAAACCTGCAGCACAATAGGCCTCGGAATAATGGTAGGCACCTTTGGAACATATCCATGTTTCGGTAAGAATGCCTTGGCCATCCCCGGTGCACTCAAGGCAGGTGGGGACCGAAAGGGCCTGAAGGTCTGACTCTAATAGGGACGAAATAGCTAGCAGAAAATAGTCTTAAAAGAAAGGAACTTCTCTGAGACCAAATCCAAGGGCTCGAAGGGAGCCCCAGATAGGCCTTCTAGAACTATTGCAAGGTCCCAAGCCAGCACCCAGGTGCAAGTTGCAGGCCTCAGCCTCAAAGTGCCACGAAGGAAACGAGTGATCAGGGGGTCTCGACCCAAAAATGTACTACCCACCAGGGCGTGGAAAGCCGCAATGGCCGCCACGTATACCTTAAGCGTGGAAGGACATAGACCTGATACAAAGCGTTCTTGCAGAAACTCGAATACTGTGTTTACTGAACAGTTAACCGGATCCCACTGACGCTGGTAACACCAAGAAGTGAAAAACTCTCGAAATAGTGAATATAGTTTCCTCGTAGCGGGAGCTCTGGAGCTTAGAATGGTCTCAACAACCTCGGTTGAGAGACCACTCTCTATGAGTTGGGTCCCTCAGAGGCCAAACCCACAGTTTCCAAATCCCCTGCCGGGGGTGCAATACTGAGACAGAAGGTCTCTCCTGATCGGGACCTCCAAGGGAGGTCCGTCGAGGAGAAAAATTAGGTCCGCAAACCAAATTCAGCTCGGCCAGGGTGGAGCTACTAAATAGGCTTATTCCATCCTGGCGGAATCACTCCAGAACTTCTGGGAGCAGAGCAACAGGGGGAAATGCGTACAGACGTAGCCTCAGCCACGTCTGCACCATAGCAACCAGCCCCGAGGGGACTGGTTGAGTGAGGGATAACCAGAGTGGACAGTGCGTCGTATGCTGAGACGAGAACAAATCCACTTCTGCCTGGCCATTAAACTCCCATATTTGCTCCACCGCCTCGGGGTGGAGTCCCCTGGCCTCAGCCCCTGCCTCGACAGGGTGTCTGCTCCAATATTCTGGCCCCCCTGGAATATACACTGCCCTCAGACAGCGTAATTTCCTGAGGGACCAAAATAATAGGCCACCAACGTGTTGTCTGTGGGTCAGGAACCAGAGTTTCCTCCATATAACCAAGGCGCGGGGATACTGCCGCGTGATCTTGATCGTACGGAGTGGGTTTCCCCTCAGGGAGAACCCTCTGGTCCTGAGCCACCACTGTAAAGGTCTCACGTACAGCAGGTCAAAGCATTGAATGCTGCTGCCCTGAGGCCCAACAGTCACTTTTTCAGAACAACACATGATGGCCCCTCAGGTCTGGGAGGAGATGTCTCAACGCATTGAAGACGACCATCATCTCTAGGCAATTCATGTGCCAAGCGAGATGATGACTCCTCCCAAGCCCTGAGCTGAGCGGCCTTCCAATACCGCTCCCCAGCCGGTGAGGGAAGCATCTGTCGAGATCACAACTCGATGTTGCAAAGAGCTCCCAACACCGGACCCTGGGCTAAGAACCAGTGTTTCATCCATATAACCAAGGCACGAATGCACCGCCGCGTGATCTTGATCATACGAAGTGGGTTTCCCCTCGGGGAGAACCCTCTGGTCCTGAGCCACCACTGTAAAGGTCTCATGTACAGCAGGCCAAAAGGTATCCCGTTGGACACTGCTGCCACAAGACCCAACAGTCTCTCGAACTGTTTTACAGTGCGTGACTGGCCTAGCCTCAGCTCTTTTGTGGCTATTAGGATAGCAGCTACACGAACGGGCGACAGAGTGGCCCGCATCGTCACTGAATCCCATACCACACCAAGGAAAGTGGTTCTCTGTACTGGAGAAAGCACACTTTTCTTGGCATTGAGCCTCAACCCCAACATCTGCATATGAGCGAGAACGACACCTCGGTGCCGAACCGCTCACTGTTCTGATTCCGCTAGAATCAGCCAGACATCTATGCAATTCAGAATGCGTATACACTGCAACCTGGCGGGGCCAGAGCTGCGTCTACACACTTCGTGAATGTGCGGGGTGATAGAGCTAGACCGAAAGGAAATGCCTGATACTGGTGTTCTTTGCCCCAAAGAAAACCTCAGGAACCTCCTGTGCTGAGGGAGGATGGAGATATGGAAGTATACGTCTTTTAGATCTATCGTGACAAACCAGTCCTCGGATCTGATTTGAGTCATGATCTGTTTGAGTGTCAGCATCTTGAACTTAAGTTTCTGTACTGAACGATTCAACAGACGAAGATCTAAAATGGGACGCAACCCCCCATCCTTTTTTGGAACAATGAAATAACGGCTGTAAAGACCCGACTCTCTGTCGGGTGAGTACACCTGTTCTATAGTTTCCTTTGCTAACAGGGCCTTTACCTCTTGCTCCATTACCAGAGCCTGCTCGGGATGCACCACTGTGGGCAGCACCCCGTTGTAACGAGGAGGACGAGAACCAAACTGGATTCTGTATCCTTTCTCTACAATCTGCAGGACCCAACGAGAAATATTCGGCAGAAGCTTCCACGCTGCCAGAAAATTTACTAAAGGAACCAGCCTCTCGAGGCTGGTCTCTGGTGTTATCGAGACAGCTAATTCCGGAGCCTGAAACATAATGGCAGGAACTACCTGAACTGGCCGCTCTAAAGCCCCCCTCAGAGGGCGCGAAACCGATGCTGTGCCGCAGCATAGCATCAGCGACTCGCCGGAGACCGCTGCGCCCTGAAGCACCAAGGGTGGCAGGCAGTGTTAATTTTGTCAGCAAATTTTGATTTAGTTTTAGTCTTAGTCTTTTGACTAAAATGCCATTTAGTTTTAGTCATATTTTAGTCATCTGAATTGTTTTAGTTTTAGTCTAGTTTTAGTCGACGAAATACAGTAACATTTTAGTCAACTAAATCTACAGTAGATTTAGTCGACTAAAATATAATGGGTTTAGTTCAATTGTAAGGCGTTAATTTAGAATTTCTCTAAAATTTCCAAACCCATATACTCCCGGAGAAAACATCTATTAACCTATTAATATGAATGATTTTTAAGTTTGAACATGCAATACAGATACAGATTTAACTGCTGTTACTTAAAAAATATCTTAAAATGAAATAAAACCACTTTTCCTAAAGTACAACACAGTCTTCTTTACAATGAATGATATATTCATTCCTTATAACTACTTACACATCATTCTTTATTCTTTCAAGCAGACATATTTATTTGTATGAATTAAATATAATTAATCCTTATTAAAGCTATTAACAAACAGTGAATGCTTTTCTCTTTTTCTTTTGTTGCTTGATCAAAATTAAGGACACGGACTGCATTAGGTTTATTGCCACTGTCACTTTAAGACGTCGGATCATGTCCAATGACATGCGGATACAATTGCACTGATGCACATCCGACACACTCACAGTTTAAGACATAACCAGCATAGTTTACATGCTTATGTAACATGCGAGTATGTAACATGCTTTTACATGTTACATACTCTCCAAAAAGGACATTTAGACATACTGTTGTGTATTTCTCCATTCAGACACGAAAGAGAGCTCAATTCAGTAGCCTACTCGCGCGCTGTAGGTGTATTGTGTCTATGGCTGGACGCTTCGGTCGTGTGTGCGCACAGAAAACCGCACCGAATAGAGCTCTTTTTTGCATCGTCACTCTTATTCAGAGATCTATATGTCTGCCCTACTCATTCTCCCAGACGTTCACATTTTTTAACGTTTTATGACCGCGGGGTAGATCACGTTACAGTAGCCTACAAATGTGCGCATCTACCACACACGCAGGACATCAGTTCTGACGGATCGCTTCCCAAATCGTCACTATCTAACATTTTCGTCTAGTTTTAATTCGTTGACGAAAATGTCAATAGATTGTCGTCATAGTCTTTGTCATTCAAAACTAGGTTTTATTTAGTTATCGTCTCGTTTTCGTCTGTGAAAAAATGTCGTTGACGAATAATTTTCGTCGTTATTTTCGTCAACGAAATTAACACTGGTGGCAGGGTTGGCAGAACGGTCTCGTGAGGACCCCGAAATGGAACGGGCACCGTATAATGAGGTGTACACCACTCTATTTCGGTCGGGGCTGTCCTCACAGGCCTGATGCATGAACATCAGGACCTTTTTTGAGCCGAAGTCTACTTCGCCTGAAGAACGGTCCTCAGATCCGGCTTCGACTTAGAAGACTTCGGCTGAAAGGGTTGCGTCTGTCTCCAGTTTCCACGTGGAGGTGCACGAGACGCAACACTCTCTTTCTGATGCACACGATATGACGAGCTTGATGGCTGGGGCTGCTCACGCCCAGCAGCCCCAGGGGGCTGGACACGGCGAGGGATAAACTTTTTGAAAGCGTCCGCTTGCTCTTTTGATTCCTGAAATCTCTCGACGACCGTATGGACTGCGTCACCAAAGAGACCAGAAGGTTCAAGCGGAGCATCTAACAAAAAAGCACGATCTTTTTCTTTAATCTCTGAAAGATTCAACCATAAATGTCTCTCAGTAGCTACCAAAGCTGCCATAGACCGCCCAATTGCTCTGGCGGTCTCCTTAGTAGCCCTGAGAGAAAGATCGGTAGCCCGACGAAGTTCTCGAATATCGTCATGACTAACTCCCTCACTATTATCCAGATCCCCCAGCAGGTCAGCTTGATAAGCCTGAAGCACTGCCATAGTATGCAGACATGCTCCAGCTTGACCTGCTGCCGTATAAGCTTTGCCCGCTAACACCGAAGTGGCTTTGAGCGGTCTAGTGGGCAAAGCCGAGGCTTTCAGAGACGATGCGGGATCAGGGGAAAGATAGCTGGCTAAATTCTGTTCCGCCTGGGGCATCGCCTCATAACCATACTCTTTCAGCCCTCTAATTCTTGAATAAATATTAATTTGAGGGCTGAAAAGTCGTGATGAGTATGGTTTATTCCATGATTTAGAAATCTCATTGTGAAGATCAGGAAAAAATGGAAGCCCTCGTGGTGGAGATGAAGCAGTAGAAGATAAAAAGCGCTCATCTAATTTAGTTTTAGGACGAGCCCCCCTATTATCAGATGGCCATTCAATCTTTAATTTTTTACAGCCCGCGACATAACATCCACCAGCTCATCATATGCTGGGGAAATAAATTGTGAATCTCTTTCCCCCATGTGTGTGCTTTCACTCTCCAAACTCATAGCATCGACCTCCTCGGAGGAAGAGCAATGAAGTAATGGAGGGCTCTCTCCCCGGGCGGAAGAAACCGCAGAGCGTGCTTCCGACACCGGGGGGAGAGCGCTGGATCTTTCGGGTAAGGAAGGAGAAAGAGCCCTCGGACCCGTCTCCAACCCCTCCGAAAGATCCTTTTGCGATCCCCAGGAATGCATTCTCCGCGCTGCCTCGACAGACGCGGGTCCTGATCCCTGCGGATCGCGAGCCTGCCCACTCTCTTTATCAAAGAGTGACAGGCGAGAGCGGAGCATGCGAAGCGGTAGCATCTCACAATGCTGGCACTCAGCCCCCTCGAAGGCTGAGACCGCATGCTCCACTCCCAAACAAATGACACAAAGCTCGTGTGTGTCCCCACCCGTTAAATAACGCGGGCAGGGAAAAGCACACTGTTTGTACACTTGTTTAGTTTCCATCCTTTTCCGCAACAGACAACAGTAAATAGACAGAGACAAAATGACACAGATCGCTTGCTGAGACACAGAAGCAAATGCCGCGTTTCACCGGGTATGCCTTTATCCCTTCCTGGTCATGACGTCACCCGCCCGTGACGCTCATTCTTTCCATTGGACTAGTTGACATTGATGCTCAGACGCATTCACGCTGGGGGCGTTCCCAAAGCGTCAAGTGACGCATCGAGAGTTCCCTCGAAAGGGAACGGAGATTAACACAGTGGCGTAAACACAAATACGCACTGGAGCGTTTGACCAATGTTATCCTATTATTACAGCTTCAACTAATTGTGCTCTTGCTGCGCCCCCGGGGACCAGGCCTGACCGAGCCTAGAGAGACTCTGAGACTTAAAGGGATACTTCAGGATTTAGCATTAAGCTTTGTATTAGTAGAAAACCTGTGTTATTTTCAAATTACCGTGCTTTCCACCCTCATATCCCCCTGAGACGAGAGATTTATGTATTTTTTTTCTGGAAAAAATCCTCTGATGACGCAAAAATCATCATTTTGCGTCATCTGAGGATTTTTTGGCCAGAGGCTAAAGACTACAGCCAGTAGTAGGGGCTGTCCCGCATGTTCTCAACCCGCCCATAGAGGGTGGGATTTCAGTCACAGAACGTACACATAGTGTCAGCCATCTTTTTTGGAAGCTAAGCTAGCAGGCTCTTGTTCTGTGGAGAAAGCTGAGTAATAGGAGAAAGCTGAGTTTTAGGGGTTACCATCGACTTTTTCCTGGACATGTCCGGCCGTCGAGATCGTCCAAAATGTCCGGGATTCTGCTTTTGCTTTCTGCAGTCGCCATTCATTGTTTACATGCACACCGTTTGTTTCAATCTAACTGAATTCATTCCGATTGGTGAATCTGAATGTAGTGTTTACATGAACGCTAAACAAGTGATCGGTTGATGTGCGTTTTAACATTGCTAAGAATATTCCCGCTCCTCAGTGAGAGATACGAGGCCGGTGCGTCTCACAGGTGTCGGGTATCAGTAATCACGCCACCGGCCTCGCGCTGTTCTCCCGCGGCTCTCACTCGTCCTGTTCGCCACAGTAAACATGATGAATGACGACTGTAGAACGCAAAAGCCGAATCCCGAACATCCCGGGCAGACTCATCACGGAGACTCACTAGTAAAGACTTGTTGTTTAACTGCTGCGCTAGTTACCGGTAGGCGTGGCCTCCTAGGGCAGCGAAGCAAGTGCATTCTGGGAGTTGTTGTCTTTCATCCACATAAGCCAAAAATACATTTTCTGGCTTTTCTCAGTCTAGAAAGCTCCAAATTCAAAAATAATTTCACATTTCTTCTACATAAATGACCCATTTTAAATACACATTCATCTTCCCAGAGGTGAAGTATCCCTTTAACAATTTTTTTATTTTTTATTAAGCAAACAGATAAATAAAGCAACATCAGAAAACAAATATAGACACATATAGATGTGAAAAAAGCAAGTATCAGACAAATAAACTTGTTGATGACAAACAAGAAAAGAGTTCATAATACAAAAGAAAACAAATGAGAAAACAAATAAACAAATATACAAACAACATAAGACAGAAGGCAATATGGATGAACCTATCTCTACTACATACAAACACACACACACACACACACACATGTACAGTATATATATATATATATATATATATATATATACATATACATATATATATACATATATATATACACACAGTAGAGATCAAAATGAAAGAACAACATACAATTTCCTAAATTTCAAGGTAGGCTAACTGCTTAGTCCTAGTTAGAGGAGAAGAAGGGACTTTGTTTTAAGTTAAATATATTTAACTACAGTATATAAAACAAACAAGACAATTAAAAAATTACTCTGGTCAAAATTAAAGATCTATTTCAGATACCTCCAAGTTATTGGCGATAATGTGGCACCTGGTGCTAATTTCCTTAATTATCTGGCACACTTAACTGGCAGCAAACTTTCCAATTTTAACTGACTTTGCAAGATGGCAAGCCGCTGTAAGGTGACTGAACCTTTACGACACCAGGTTGTACAGATGAAGGCCAAAGGGATGACCCTTTCAGCTATTGCAACAGAAATTGTCCGTTCCAAATCTGTGATCTCTAGAATATTGAAGCTTTACAAAGACACTCATTCATTCAAGTCCCCCAAAAAGGCTGGTCGTCCACTGCACGAAAGACAAATGCACGAGAGGACAGGACGATGTGGAGACTTTCAATCGGGAATCGGTTCAACACTGCAGCTGGAGTTGCTCGCCAGTTCAGAGCTGAACACAGTAAGGATCTGTCTTGGCATACAGTGTCTCGTCGTTTAAGAGAATTCGGACTGAAAGCTCACTCTGCAGTGACCAAGCCTCTCATCAGCAGAAAGAATCAAAAGACTAGACTAAACTTTGCGGAGGAGCATGTCGTGTGGACAGAGGAGAACTAGTCAAAAGTTCACTTTAGTGATGAAAGTAAGTTTAATTTATTTGGGTCCGATGGGAAACATTATGTTCGGCGTCAAACTGGGGAAAGATTGAACCCAAAGTGCGTAAAGAAGTCAGAGGTGGAGGAGGAAGTGTCATGGTTTGGGGGATGTTTTCTGCAGCAGGAGTTGGGCCTATTACACAGCTACATGGCAGGGTGAATGCAAATGTTTATCAGAACCTCCTATGGCAACATGCGGTTCCTTCCCTGCAAGCATCTCCCAATCAGCCCGCAATTTTCATGCAAGCCAATGCCCCCTGTCACACTGCAAGACAGGTAAAGCAGTTCCTTGAAGCTCAGAAAATTGAAATAATTAAATGGCCAGCCCAGAGTCATGATCTAAACCCGATTGAAAATCTTTGGAAAATCCTTGGTGACAAAGTTATGGCTAAGAAACCCACTACAGTTACCGAACTGTGGAAGAGACTGGAAGAAGAGTGGACCAAGATCACAGCAGAGCAGTGTGAGGATCTAGTGATGTCCTGTGGCCGCAGATATGATTAGGTACTCTACACTTCCTACTAAATTTTGACTGCTGTAAGCCTCAAATTTTAGTTGTAATGCTTTCTTTTGTGCTGCAATGGGTATGGTTCTCTTTGATCGCTGTGTTTTCCACACAATAAAGGTTTTTGTTGAAGTACCTTGGTTATTGAGTAAAAAATGCTAGTAGAATAATGGTATACCCACAGAGAATATTCCTTCAAATTTCAAGCAATGAAGATTAACAATATTTCTGTGTTTAAGTGTTTCTTAATTGTTCTCTAATTTTGATCTCTACTGTATATACACATACACATATCTATATATAAACATACACATTCATACAGACACATTGTATATCTCCCCATCAATAATGTGTAGTATTGTAAAGTAGTGAATGTATGTATGATGTAAAAAAAAAAAAGAATTAAAACATTTTAGGTGTCATATATTATCCAGTCCCTTCATGATCCCTCCGTTGGCCATGCACTGAAAAAATGGCAATGGGGAGATTGTTGAATTTGCCTAAATGCATTTCGTATTTCCTACATGATTATTTTATGTTTCTCATCTAAACATATTTTAGTCTTGTACCATTCATTTAATGTTGAAGGATGTTCAACCTTTTAGAATGAATCATGTTGAAATGAAAGAAATTAGTTATGTTTTCTCTGGAAACTCCGCCCCCATGGGAACACGCAAAGGAAATTCAGTTAACCGCTCTGCTCGACACTCGTCCGTCCGCCATTTTCTCTCTCGCTTTGGAAGGTGGAAGCTGCAAGTTATCATGGAGGAACGCTACAGTCTGAAGGTAATTAACATTTTGAACTAAAATGGCATTGAGTAACATTAAGTAGTCCTTTTGAACTTATTTTATTTTCACGAACGTTTTTAATATAAGTTACCTTACTGGTTTGAGGGAAAGGCAAAAGGTAACGTTAGCTAGGCCTAGTGCAAATGTAGGTAACGTTAAGTTAGTTAACGATAATAGTATCCAGTTTTAGATCATGACTTGCATTAACGTTTTTCAAATTGTGTACAGTCATTAAGACATATTTATTCGTACGTTATTTGTTCTGTGTATGACAACTAATTTGCGTCAGGGAGTGAGTGGGGCCAATGAATTTTGGGTGGAGGAGGGGAATGTTAAAATGCCGTCTGGCTGAACTGTAACGTTATACCTTTATCAGATCAAATAAATTTGATCACAAAGAAAATAACGTTACTTGTTAGTCTGCGTTTATTGCGAATTCTCTTTCAAAGAAAGTAATTTCACTCTGCAACGAATGGGAAAATCCTGTCAGGGAGTGAGTTGCGCCGACGGGGGTGGGGGAGGGGATGTTGCAGAACGTAATGTCTAACGTTAATCGACTTCCTGAAAATCCTGAAATCTCATAAAATGCTTGCCACACTCAAATTTTACTGACATATTTCAAATCCGCACCAAAGTCTTACATAGTCTTAACTGAAATAAAGTAAAATGTAAAAATAAAAGCCCAGCCAATACTGCGCGACTCTACAGCCGAAACGGTTTCTATGGCAACTCAAGCCTCTAGCTCCAGTTGCAGCACATGCTTGGCTCTCTAATGCTAATGATCTTCACGTGCTATCAGAATTATCATTAAGTCTATCCAAGTCATGGCTCGACAGTGCAACCATTTCACTCGCATTTGCGACTAAAAATAGATGTGTGCGAAGTGTAAAATGTATTTTGGAGCACGAATAAAAAAGTCCCTGCGGATCAGTTTTCTTAAATGTAATAAAGTCTTCAATAGGCTACCTTAAATGGTATAACAAACGATCATTTTAAGGCATCTTATATTTTGGGGATGAAAAAATATAAATCGCGATACTGCCTAATGTGATTATTAACCTTCAAAAGACTATGATTTCATTAACCCTTGTGCATCAATTTAAAAAAAAGTTACACGGGTTCATTATTGACAAAAATGTCCATGTCCAAAAACTGTCATAAAAATACTATAGATTTATATATTTTTTCCACTTTCACTGACATAATTTTTTAACCAGCATTAGCTCTAATCATAATGACCAAACATTTATTAATGTTCAGAATTGTAACCCTTTAAATGCTGGTTTGTTTACATAATGCTTTTTTTGAAAAAAAAAAAGAAAACGTCTCGGTTACTGATGTAACCCTCGTTCCCCGAAAGAGGGAACGGGAGACGTGACGACGTTAGGGGATCACTTCAGGGAGCCCTATCAACTTCGAGTATCTAAGAACAAGCCAATGAACGTTGGCGTGCGTGAACGCGTCACGCGCCCCCGCCCCGCAGCGCGGGTATAAAACAGGAAGCGGGCGCGAGCACACACCGTTTTTCACTGAGGAGCCGAGTTTAATGACGGCCGTACAGCGATGGTCAGCAACTGTGGCGGCGGGACGTCACAAACGAGGGTTACATCAGTAACCGAGACGTTCCCCTTCAGTCGCTCACGTTCGACGTGACGTCGACGTGACGACGTTAGGGGATCCCATGGAAAACGCCATCGGTTGCTGCCACATCCAGCGCCCTACGCAAGACTCTCAGACCCCCAACTGCTGGGGCGGAAGACCTGCGTAGAGGGAGTTCAACTGCTGTTCCATATACCCACACAGAGAACCTTGAATAACACTGGGAAAGCGTGCCCCTCCAGAGGAGAGGGACGCTGCGGAGCCACATCCTGCCCGAAGGGAGGTACCATGTGGAGAATACACATATGGACTGGCCGGTTAGGGCAGTGCAACATATGGAATGTCACTGGGGTGGCTCCAGCCTAAGAAGGGGGAGGCTACACCAGACAGTGACGGCAGAGCGAGCTCTGCCAAGGGAAAGACACGGGCTCACCGCAGGGAGCTGGTCGTGGAAGAATACTCATATGGGATCGCCGCAGGGATCACACATATGGAACCCAGCCTAGCACAAGTTACACAAGCATACGAGCACTAGGCCTGGCGTCGGACGCTCCGCAACGTCCGACTGCCGAAGGGGTGTGGAGGAACTCACAGGGTTCGCCTAGGTGGGGAACTCGACTGGAGCAAAAAAGCGCACGTATCCGCTCCGTGGAGGGGAGTGGCGCAGCAAGCCGACACTAGAGCGGGAATTTCGGTGTTACCGGCTGGTTGAAGCGAGCACACAGGAAGAAACCGGCTCAACACGTAGGCTATAAAACCTAGCGAACGTGTTAGGTGTCGCCCAGCCCGCAGCTCTACAGATATCTGTCAGCGAGGCGCCATGTGCCAGCGCCCAAGAAGAAGCGACACTTCTAGTGGAGTGGGCTCTCAACCCGGGTGGGCAAGGCACGCCTTGGGCTTCGTAAGCCAAGGCGATGGCATCCACTATCCAGTGGGCCATCCTCTGCTTGGAGACAGCCTTTCCCTTCTGCTGGCCTCCGTAACAGACGAAGAGCTGATCTGAGGTCCTGAGGCTTTGCGTTCTGTCCACGTACAAGCGCAGAGCGCGGACGGGACAGAGAAAAGCCAGGGCTGGGTCTGCCTCCTCCGAGGGCAGCGCTTGCAGGTTCACCACCTGGTCCCGGAAGGGAGTGGTAGGAACCTTGGGCACGTATCCGGGCCGGGGTCTCAGGATCACGTGAGAGTTATCCGGGCCGAATTCCAGGCACGATTCGTCGACCGAAAATGCATGTAGGTCCCCTACCCTCTTGATAGAGGCCAATGCAACCAGGAGAACTGTCTTACAGGACAAGATTTTTAACTCAGCTGACTGCAGAGGCTCAAAGGGTGGTCTCTGAAGAGCCGAAAGGACCAGAGACAAATCCCAAGAGGGTATAGAGAGTGGGCGAGGAGGATTCAGTCTCCTCGCTCCCCTCAGGAACCTAACGATCAGGTCGTGCTTCCCCAAGGACTTACCATCAACAGCATCGTGATGTGCGGCAATAGCGGCCACGTACACTTTAAGGGTGGAGGGAGACAGCCTTCGCTCCAACCCATCTTGCAGGAAGGAAAGCACGGCTCTGATCGAGCAAGATCGGGGGTTCTCCTCGTGAGAAGAACACCATTCAACGAATAGGTTCCACTTCAATGCATAGAGGCGCCTCGTAGAGGGGGCTCTAGCGGAAGTGATGGTGTCAACTACCGCTGGGGGTAGGTCGCCTAGAACCTCCGCGTCCCGTCCAGGGACCAGACATGAAGCTTCCAGAGGTCTGGACGCGGGTGCCACAGGGTGCCCCGTCTCTGAGAGAGCAGGTCCTCTCTCAGAGGGATGGGCCAGGGAGGGGCTGTCGCGAGGAGCACTAGTTCCGGGAACCAGGTCCGGTTGGGCCAATACGGCGCAACTAACAAGACCTGCTCCTCGTCCTCCCTGACTTTGCACAAGGTCTGTGCCAGAAGGCTCACTGGGGGAAACGCATACTTGCGAAGACCCCGGGGCCAGCTGTGTGCCAGAGCATCCGTGCCGAGGGTCCCCTCGGTCATGGAATAGAACAACTGGCAGTGAGACGTGTCCGGCAAACAGATCTATCTGTGCGGTCCCGAAGCGCCTGAAGATCAGCTGGACCACCTGGGGATGGAGTCGCCATTTTCCCAGTAGCACCTGCTGCCGTGAGAGCTCGTCGGCTGCACGGTTGAGCAGGCCCGGAATGTAAACGGCACGAAGCGACCTCAGATGCTTCTGACTCCAAAGGAGGAGATGGCGGGCGAGTTGTGACATGCGGCGGGAGCGTAGACCACCCTGACGGTTGATGTACGCAACAGTCGCAGTGTTGTCCGTACGGACCAGTACATGCTTGCCTTGTAGCGACGTTTTGAAGCGGCCCAGCACAAGATGTACTGCTAACAACTCGAGGCAGTTGATGTGCCAATGCAGTTGAGGCCCCGTCCACAGACCTGAAGCTGCATGCCCGTTGTACGTGGCCCCCCAGCCGGTGATAGAGGCATCCGTGGAGACCACAGAGTGCCTGGACACTTGTTCTAGGGGAACACCTGCCCGCAGGAACGAAGGGTCCGACCACAAGCTGAGAGTTTGGCGACAGTGCGGGGTTACTGGAACCCGGCACGAGCCGCTCTGCCACGCCCATCTCGGGACTCGATCGTGAAGCCAGTGTTGGAGCGGTCTCATATGAAGCAATCCGAGCGGCGTTACCGCGGCTGCAGATGCCATATGCCCCAGGAGCCTCTGAAACAGTTTCAGTGGTGCCGCTGTTCTGCGTCTGAGCGTACTCACGCAGTTCAACACTGACTGGACGCGGGCCTCGGTGAGACGCGCTGTCATGTTGATCGAGTCCAACTCCATACCGAGAAAAGAGATCCTCTGCCCGGGGGTGAGTTTGCTCTTTTCCCAGTTGACCCGAAGCCCTAGGTGGCTGAGGTGACTGAGCACCATGTCCCTGTGTTCGCACAACTGCTCTCTCGACTGGGCGAGAATAAGCCAGTCGTCGAGGTAGTTGAGAATGCGAACACCACGCTCGCACATGGGAGCAATGGCCGCCTCCGCGAATTTCGTGAAGACACGGGGCGACAGGGCCAGCCCGAAGGGTAAGACTTTGTACTGATATGCCCGTCCCTCGAACGCAAAGCGAAGAAACGGTCTGTGTCGAGGGAGAATCGAGACATGAAAGTACGCGTCCTTCAGGTCGATCGCTGCAAACCAATCTTGGGGACGGATGCATTTGAAAATGCGTTTCTGCGTAAGCATCTTGAATGGTAGCCTGTGCAGGGACCGATTCAGGACGCGCAGGTCCAAGATTGGTCGTAACCCACCTCCTTTCTTGGGTACAATGAAGTACGGGCTGTAGAAGCCGGTCTTCATATCGGCTGGAGGGACTGGCTCGATTGCGTCCTTCGCCAGTAGGACTGCAATCTCCGCCCTGAGAAAACAGGGGCACTGTCCGCCAGAACGCGGGTGAACAGGATGCCCCTGAAAGCAGGGGGGCGCCGGGCGAACTGAATCGCATAGCCGAGTCTGATGGTACGGATGAGCCAGCGAGACGGGCTGGGAAGCGTTAACCAAGCTCCCAGAGACCGAGCAAGCGGGACCAACGGCACCACAGACGTACCCAGAGTGGGGCAGCGTGGTGGAATGCAGGGACCCGACTCGGACGGCACAGCGGCCCGAAGTGGGGTCTGAACGTGTGGTGCAAAACGTACCTGCTTCCGTCGAAGGGCAGAGTGAGTGTGCGGAGGCGATACTGCGTCCAGGACACAGCCACTGCTGCCCGCTGGCGATGAAAGAGGGGCTTGGGAGTGACAAGGCATCGCGTCGTCGACTGCCAAGCGCGCCCTCTTGGGGCCCAGAGGTTTCAGAAATTGCTCTTTTATTGAAAAGGTGGGTACCACTGACCCGTGGGTCAGTGGCGGAACAAAAAGAAAAGGGAACAAAAGATTCTCCGCCCGGCCCTCCACGGGGGGGAAGGAGTGGATTGTCCGCCACCTCCTGAAGAGCAACTTGATCCACCTCTGGGCCGCCCGTCTCAGGGTCGTTTGCACCGACGCTTACCTCCTGGATCGGTAGCGGCCTGGACGGGCGGGGTCGGCTTCCTGCGGCTTGCTCCACGCCGAGGCCTGGATGATGGCTGCTGCTGGGGCTTAGCGGGAGCGGAGGACGCTGCAGGAGGCCGACCTCGGCGACGAGTAGACGGAGGGCTTGGGCCGGCGGGCGGGTGGGAGCAGCAGCGGTCTGCCGGGGCAGGATGTGTCGGATGGCCTCCGTCTGCTTCTGTGCGGCCGAGAACTGCTGGGCAAAGCTCTCGACCGCGTCGCCGAACAACCCAACCTGGGAGAGAGGGGCATCCAGGAACCGATACTTATCGGTGTCCCTCATGTCCGCCAGGTTGAGCCAAAGGTGGCGCTCCTGGACCACCAAGGTGGACATCGCCTGACCGACTGAACGTGCGGTTTCCTTCGTCGCCCGGAGGGCGAGGTCGGTTGCCACACGGAGCTCCCGGAGGAGCTCTGGGTCAGAACCAGCCTCGTTCATGTCCATGAGCGCCTGGGCCTGGTGGACCTGCAAGAGCGCCATGGCATGAAGAGCGGAAGCAGCCTGTCCACAGGCCTTGTAAGCCCTCGCCGTTAGACCGGACGAGAACTTACAGGCCTTGGACGGGAGGCGTGGGTCACCCCGCCAGGAGGAGGCGGATGCCGGACACAACTGCATCGCGACAGCCCGCTCCACTGGGGGGATCCCCACATACCCCTTAGCTGCCCCGCCGTCGAGGGTGGCGAGGGGAGAGGAGCCACTAGGACGGCTTCGGGCACTATACGGTGCCTTCCACGTCTTAGAAAGCTCCTCATGCACCTCCGGAAAGAAAGGTACCGGGGCGGCGCACTGAGAACCAGCACGGCCCGCCCCGAGAAACCAATCGTCCAGCCTAGAAGGTTCGGGACGTGGTGGAGGATTCCACGCAAGCCCGACCTTCTCGGCGGCCCGGGATAGCATAGCGGCCCATTCTGGATCCGGCTCGGACAACGCTACACACCCCGAAGGGGGCAACGCAGCCGAGTCGTCATCTCCAGATGACCGGTCCCCCTCCGATGCTGCGATCGTCATCTGATCGTCAGCTGGTGCCCCAAAGGAAACGACTGGTCGTTCCGGAGAAGGACCGAGCCGTTCGCAAAGGGGCGCCGATGGCAACAACACATGAGAGGCGTGAGGGGCCCGCGGAGATTGCCTCGGCGGGGAAGCCCTCACGGTAATCCTCAGATCACCCTGGTCATGCGCCGAAGTAGGCCTATTCTGCGGGGCAGAATAAGCACTAGATCGGGGCATAGGCGAGGGGACTGCACCTCCCTTGAGGTAAGCGAGTCTCGACCTTAGTGCTGCGATAGTCATATTCCCGCAATGGGAACATGAACCATCCACAAAAGCTGCCTCAGCGTGCTGAATGCCCAAACACGAGATGCAGCTATTGTGACCATCTGCTGGCGCCAGGGAACGATGGCATCCAGAAACGCACAAGCGGAATGACATCTTGAAAAAGACGCAGGGTCCGCTTGTGTTGCTCTTTTAGTAAAAATAAAAAAGGAAATTGCTCTCACAGTGCTGAGGCGCCCAGGGGTAGCCACTGTGTGGACACACACACACACACACACACACACACAAACAAAAGTGCTGTGAGAACAGCAGTTGAGAGCTGCACTGCTCGCGGCCACCGCTGATCGCGCCGTCACACCAACACTGGAACAGAGATCTTCCTCGAGTCTTCAAAAGGCGTTGAATCTCAGACACACAGTCACAGGAAACTCGCGCTCCGAAATGAAAGACGGTGTGTGCTCGCGCCCGCTTCCTGTTTTATACCCGCGCTGCGGGGCGGGGGCGCGTGACGCGTTCACGCACGCCAACGTTCATTGGCTTGTTCTTAGATACTCGAAGTTGATAGGGCTCCCTGAAGTGATCCCCTAACGTCGTCACGTCGACGTCACGTCGAACGTGAGCGACTGAAGGGGAACTAGTAATATTTTCAAATTAATAAATGCTAAGCAGATTTTTTTTTCTTTGATTATTACAGCCTTGGATATGTCACTGATTAACAACAACATTAGTTTTGATGCATTCATATTTTGATGCACTCATCTGAATTTTAATTCTGCAATAATAAAGCATAGACATTTTAAAATAAGAGTCCCGTTCTATTTCGGGCTCGTTTATAAATAAAAATCAGTGTCCAATTTCCACCCAGTTATTATTTGATTATATAAAGTGTAAATAATTTAATTTTAATTTAATTTAAAGTAAACTATTTTAGCTTCTGTCTGTGATGCCCTGTCACATGGAGATATTAAGAACATTATTAGAGGCATATTATTAAATATATAGAAACTGTATTTTGAAATGCATTGATTTGATTTATTTTCATTTCAGATTAATGCTGAATTTAAGCATATTACCACCATGTCCCTACAGTTCAGATTTTTGTCACAGATCGATTTGCTGTCTGACAAACTTCTAAAAGTCTTTCAAAAGCGAGGAGGGCAGACGGGAAGAAGATTTCAGGCCATCATGGAACCCATGGCTCAAGTATGTTAGGATTTAGTTTTTTGTGTATACACATTTTATTGGGGAAGACACTGATCTATAATAGAGAACTGGGGTTGGTTGCACCATCTGGACGTACACCCAGTTGTAAGACTTGGCTGGATGTAAAAAGCATATTAAGTCAGTTGGGAATAGCAATATGGCCACTCGAACACTTTAGGTGGCTTAACCACCTGCTGGGAGTTTAGGATTCCATGAGCAATCCAGTCATTTATATAGATCAGTGGGGGTAAAAATGTATTTTAAAAAACTCTGCTCTGCTTTTCACCCGTGGCCAGGTTGCTGATGTCGATATTGGCCGATAGTGCATTATCAAGGGTCTCTGCGTATACCTCAACAAGGACCCAGACAATTTAGTTAAAGAGTATGTGGTGAGTACAATTTATCTTTCATTTAAATTTATCTTTTTATCTTTCATCCGGCGCTTCGGTCTGTGCAAGCGCCGCCCGGAAGTGATCTCTAGCATAGAGTCACTCATTGTTTACACAGAGATTTCGGAAGTGTTACCTTTCACTGTGAAGATCTAAACATATTTAGATATATCGAAAACGTCTTCCATTGCGATTTCCTGTATATCAACAGACAACGTTGAATTTTTTTCACAACCATATTTAGATCACTTCCGGCGCTTTCCGGCACTTGCGCAGACCGAAGCGCCCGCGCCCTCAGATCACTTGGACGTGGCTGTGTTTACAAGAGGTAAAAACGATATAAATACTGTTCGTTTTCTCACACAAACTGCTCGTTTCGTGTCTTAGGCCATCAATGTGTACTTACATTTACGAGTCATTAAATCATGTTTAATTTGGACTTCTCTGTGCATGCTCTTTGAGGTGGTGACCATAGACCTGCATTATATGACTGAGGAGACAAGAACGGTTTGACCTAAAAAAATCAAAATTGAAACTACTGCGGAAACAAAGACACCTACATCTTGGATGCCCTTGAGGTAAGCTAAAACATACCATTAATTTATTTTAAAGTGAACTATCCCTTTAAGTAGGCAAGGCAGGATTCTCTTCATAAATTTGAAATTTTCTGCATTTTTTGGAGATAGTCTATTCCTCTTTTCATCCAAAACATATGTGGCGGTATTGATAGTCACTCGCCATCAACACTCGAGCATAATGGAATCGTCATTTAGGAATAGGATTGCGTGGGTGTTTAAATCGAGATCGCAATCCTTTTACGATTAACCGTGCAGCTGTAATTAAGACATTCGCCAAAATATACAATTTAATAAATTGTACCTTTTGTTGTTAAAGGGGTTTGCAACCTATGGCATGCATGCTAAGGAGGGATAACCATTGGCCCGTGATAATAGCTGAAGTGGTGTATCAGGGATGGAAATTAACTTTTTTGTCCACCGGCCACTGTGGCTGGTGGATTTCAAAATCTACCAGCCACTCAATGTTTTTACCAGCCACTTTCTTGTTTTTAACCGACAATGTGTAACTGCATGTGAAAATTAATACTACAAGAATACTTAAGCAGTTTATTTAATCTCAAGTCTCAATGAAATACTGACATTTTCTCTTTCTCTCACCCTCGGCCTCATCCACCTAATCTGTCATTTATTTTTGTTTTGATGATAAATTGAGCCAGCCTCCAAAAGTAATTAACCTGTCCTGTGATTTTTTTTTCTCTCACACAACAATCTCCAGACACAGATTTATGAGCTATAGTATGTTGGTTGCCTTTACATTAGAATAATATTTAATATAATCTAGATATGAAATGGAATAAATAGCATTCAATACAAAATGAATATGTCTCATATATTGAAATCAAGTTTTATGTGATAAAATATTTGCTTTGTTGTGCATTAGAACCACATCAGGCATTTAGTACAAAATAATTTATTGAAGCATCCAGATACTTCACCACGTGACAGCAGCTAGGCTCCTGATTGGTTAACGCGGCGCGAATTGACGCCAAAGTTCAGATTTTTCAACTCGGGCGGCAGACGCGAATTCGCGTCAAACGCGTGAATGCACAAAAGCACTCAATAAAATCATGCGCGCGGAACGCGTCAGACGCTCGAACTTGCCGCGCGAATGAGGCGTAGGCTATTCGCATCTACCGCGGCGCGCTCTACACCTCATTCGCGCCGCAGGAATTTTTTACGCGCGTAACGCGTCTTTGCATTGACTTAACATTGAAATCACTCGCGCCAGACGCTCTATTCTCGTCTGGTGTGAAAGCACCATGATGTTTTCTCTGCAGACCTCTACGCCTGCGATGTAACGCCACATTTTTGTTTGAAGGTGTGCCTCCTCTAAAAGTGTCCGCCGTCCGGGTGAAACAGTATGCTATTTTTATTTACCCGCCACGGTGGCTGGTAGGTGAAGCGAGTTCAAAATCACCCGCATTTGGCTGGTGGCGGGTGCTAATTTCCATCCCTGTGGTGTATGTATTTAATTTAAATAAAGTCCCTTGAAATGGACATATATTTTGAGGTAATCATTCCACAGTCACATAGCATGTTTTATTAAGTTAGGTGCAACAAATACTAATAAAGTGATAGTTTAACCTGCCGACCACTGCACAATTGAATATCTTGGCTCTAAAATTGTAGGACTACCATCCACAATCTTAGAACTGAGGTCTAACAGTAATCTGTAATCAGTCATCTGTCTGTCTGTCTTTGTCTTGTCTGGTTCTCATTATATACAAGTTCACATTTTTCATGATATCTACATTGTTAAATGATTGAAATTACATTTGTTATAATATTCTCAGAGCAGTGCCCGGTGTTCTGTAGAATCTCATTTTGTCTGTGCATTCTGCAGGCTGGTGACGAAGCCTTCATTCAAAAATCCACAGAGGAGACCTACATTCTCAAATTCCATGACAGAGCTGACGACATCGGGATTGTCCTTGAAGGCCAGAACATCTTGCAAGGCTTGGATAACTTTGCATTAGCTACGGCAATGCTTTTTGGACTAATGAATTCTTTAAATCTACCCACCTGAAATGAAAGAACCTTTGAGGTACTGCAGAAGATAGTCATGGAGCTGGAAGGCTGCACTCTATCCAAGAAAGCTCAAGTTCTCAGAAACAGACTCTATGAGTGAGCTGTTTCCATGGTATGGCAGGCGGACACAAGGTTTCCTACCTCTTGGAATAAGGACCATTTCTTTTTTAGTTCACACACTCACAAAGAACTTGCTTTATTCAAAAGTTTACTCTGTTTGATACGAGTAGGTTGACCACTGTGTTTTTTTTTTTTTTTTTTTTTTTGTGGTTGTTTTAACATGTGCATAGTTTTTTGTTTAAAGCTATTGGTTAAAAGGACACTCCACCCAGAAATGAAAATTCTTGAAGCTAAACAAAAACGCCAGGGGAAGCTTTGGACTACTTAATACTCGTCATTACTGTTCACCTTTTCAGAGTATAGTGATATGAGTAGTATAGTGATATGAGTAGTATAGTGATATGAGTAGTATAGTGATATGAGTATAGTGATATGAGTATAGTGATATGAGTAGTATTGATATGAGTAGTATAGTGATATGAGTAGTATAGTGATATGAGTAGTATAGTGATATGAGTATAGTGATATGAGTAGTATAGTGATATGAGAATAGTGATATGAGTATAGTGATATGGATAGTATAGTGATATGAGTATAGTGATATGAGTAGTATAGTAATATGAGAATAGTGATATGAGTATAGTGATATGAGTATAGTGATATGAGAATAGTGATATGAGTATAGTGATATGAGTATAGTGATATGAGTATAGTGATACGAGAATAGTGATACGAGAATAGTGATACGAGAATAGTGATACGAGAATAGTGATATGAGAATAGTGATTATTTGAGTAGAACTGATATGCTGTCATTGTTCAATTGACATTTATGGAATATAAGCCATTTTTAACAAGCAGAGAAGGCTTACTTCTTTAGCACTTACTGTAGAAAATGTGTTGTACTGTTAATAATAATTCAGCAATTTGACCGGTCTTATGCTTTTAAAAATTGAAACCAAAAATGTCAAGGGAAGCTTTAGACTACTTAATATTCATTACTGTTCTGTTGCATTTTACTGTATCTGAATGGTCATTACTGTTCACCTTTTCCACAACATGTTTTGACTGTGTCTTGTTGTCTTTTACTTAAAATGATATGAGTATAACTGCATGCTGTCATTGTTTATGGAATTTAAACTATTTTTAACCCGGAGAAAGCTTACTTCTGCAGCACTTACTGGGAGACAATTGTATTGTAACTTAAAGAATACAGCGATTTGATTCAAGAAATGTGTTTGCTTGTCCTACTGCTTTTTAAACTCTACAGTAATGTAGTTAATGTACTTAAAAAAATGTGATTACAGTTAGTTTAATTGAAACCACAGCATATATCAATGGAAAAACACTAAAATCATGTTTGTTTAACAAGCACAAATTATGTAGCTTTAACATACACTCACCGGCCACTTTATTAGGTACACCTGTCCAACTGCTCGTTAACACTTAATTTCTAAGCAGCCAATCACATGGCGGCAACTCAGTGCATTTAGGCATGTAGACATGGTCAAGACAATCTCCTGCAGTTCAAACCGAGCATCAGTATGGGGAAGAAAGGTGATTTGAGTGACTTTGAACGTGGCATGATTGTTGGTGCCAGAAGGGCTGGTCTGAGTATTTCAGAAACTGCTAATCTACTGGGATTTTCAAGCACAACCATCTCTAGGGTTTACAGAGAATGGTCCGAAAAAGAAAAAACATCCAGTGAGCGGCAGTTCTGTGGGCGGAAATGCCTTGTTGATGCCAGAGGTCAGAGGAGAATGGCCAGACTGGTTCGAGCTGATAGAAGGGCAACAGTGACTCAAATAACCACCCGTTACAACCAAGGTGGGCAGAAGAGCATCTCTGAACGCACAGTACGTCGAACTTTGAGGCAGATGGGCTACAACAGCAGAAGACCCCACCGGGTACCACTCATCTCCACTACAAATAGGAAAAAGAGGCTACAATTTGCAAGAGCTCACCAAAATTGGACAGTTGAAGACTGGAAAAATGTTGCCTGGTCTGATGAGTCTCGATTTCTGTTGAGACATTCAGATAGTAGAGTCAGAATTTGGCGTAAACAGAATGAGAACATGGATCCATCATGCCTTGTTACCACTGAGCAGGCTGGTGGTGGTGGTGTAATGGTGTGGGGGATGTTTTCTTGGCACACTTTAGGCCCCTTAGTGCCAATTGGGCATCGTTTAAATGCCACGGCCTACCTGAGCATTGTTTCTGACCATGTCCATCCCTTTATGGCCACCATGTACCCATCCTCTGATGGCTACTTCCAGCAGGATAATGCACCATGGCACAAAGCTCGAATCATTTCAAATTGGTTTTCTTGAACATGACAATGAGTTCACTGTACTAAAATGGCCTCCACAGTCACCAGATCTCAATCCAACAGAGCATCTTTGGGATGTGGTGGAACGGGAGATTCGCATCATGGATGTGCAGCCGACAAATCTGCGGCAACTGTGTGATGCCATCATGTCAATATGGACCAAACTCCCTGAGGAATGCTTCCAGCACCTTGTTGAATCTATGCCACGAAGAATTGAGGCAGTTCTGAAGGCAAAAGGGGGTCCAACCCGTTACTAGCATGGGGTACCTAATAAAGTGGCCGGTGAGTGTATGTGTAGTTCATGCCTTTAAAGCCCTTCATACAAATCATATAGCGACAGTTAAAGGTAATTCAAAGAAATTGTGACATACATACATATACACATATAAACCTACAAACATACACAACCATACAAGCATATATACACACTCACATACACACGCCTACATATATAGTTATACGGTACCATATACGTAATAATAGAAATATTAATAACAATAATAATGTCTTAGGCATACGCACATGCCTTACACACATAATGTACTAACTAAAATGCAGGCTTAAAATGCAAAACAATACCACGAATATATCAGATGTCTTTATCCTTTACATTTCCTGATATATTAATACAGGTTATAAGTATATTCAGAGGGTATTCATTGATATGCATGATATGCATCTTTTACGTAATATAGGTAATTGGTGAGGCTCTAATTCACCTCTCAGGGCACATTAATGTTTAGTGATTATATAATGGTGCCAAATATTAGTTTAAATTTAGTTAATTTGTGTTTGAGGATAGCTGTCTGTTTTTCTTTTATAATATGATCTATTAATAGCTGTTGCCATTGTGTAACATTTTTATTTTTATTTTTCCAATTGATCAAAATTATTATCTTGGCGATAACTAGAGACAGAAGTAAGGGTGTGTAAGAATCTTGTGTATTGAGATTGCAGTGTTCGCATTTGTTTGATTTTGATAATCCCATTTTAAACAGTTTATGTTGGGTTAAGTGTGTTCTGTGTATTACTTTAAATTGAATTAATTGTACATTGGTATTTCTGCTCAAACTAAATTTATTTAAGCAGACTTGTTTCCAGAAATTGGCATCTGTAATTATGTTAAGGTCATTTTCCCATTGTTTAATAGGTATCCAATATGTTGTATCTGTATTTATTAATATAATGTATAATTTGGATAGTAATTTTTTTGTATTGCTGATTTGTATAATTTTTTCAATAAGAGGTGGAGTTTTAGGAAGAAGGTTGCCAATCTTAGTTCTAATAGCATGATTAATTTGTATGTAATAAAAATACTGATCTTTGCCCAAATTATATTTTTCTATTAATTCTGGAAAATGCTTGAAATTATTATCTAAGAACAGATGATGTAAATGTGCGATGCCAGCAGTTTTCCATTTTTTTCCATTCAGATTCTAGCAGATGGGTTTCTTGCAATAGACTAATGTCTGCGTTAATTTTTTTTTGAATGATTTAATATTTTGGATTATAGATTTTATAGATACACAGATTTTAATCTGTGAATTAATGCCTCGCACTTTCCAGCTAGCAAATTTCATACCCTTTTTTTCCCTCCTTTTTTTTATAGGATATTTGGTATTGCACATTATCAACGTGATATAGTATTGTAGATATATTTCAGATACGTTGATAATCCAGATATTTTTGCAGATTTCTTGTATGTGAAATATTCCGTAAAAGGCAATATGAAAACATATAACCTATAACAAACACATTTTAGAAAGTGAATAGCACATTGAGGTTAGTGAAAAAACATGTGTATAAAGTGTGAGTTTCGGACATTAGCCTACATATTTATGCATAGCTGATCGACGACCTGATGACCTAGCTTCTAAAATGAAGTCCAAGTGGTATCAAAGTCTCTATAGAGTTGTCCGTTTATGTATAATTTGTCGACGTTGAGATTTGCTTTTCGATGTTGTTTCATTATTGTGATAAGTTTTCTTCGGCATTCTTGAAATTCTTTTTCGGGAACTGAATTCAATCAAAAATGTGTTCCTCTTAGCTCTCTAGCTTTGCTCTTCAGAAGTTATTTGTGTTTATAATGTTCGAATTTTGCTACAATTGGTCTGGGTCGTTTATCATCAGTACGCCTTTGTCCAATTTGGTGAACGCTATATCGTATTTACGGTTATCATGGGAAGTTTTAAAGAGGAGTGCATAAATTCTTTGATGGCTTCTTCGGGATTGTCTTGTCCTGCTTCAGGTATACCTGAGAATATTAAATTGTCACGCATACTTTGGCACTGGAGGTCAAGGATGGCTCCATTCATTTGTCTGTTGTCTGAAGCAAGATTGGCGATGTGTGTTGTGAGCGTTGTGATCTTTTCCTGTAGTTCGCCTTTCTCTTTTTTAAACTAATCTAACTGAGTGTTACCATGTGATTTTGTGTCTTGTCATGTTCTATGGTTCCCTGTCTTGTCATTTAGTTATCCCAGGTGTTTCTGTTTTCCCACGCTCCCTTGTTAAGCTTGTTTGTCCCTGATTATTTAAGCCCTGTGTTTCTGCCCTGTCTAATGTTGATTGTTTAACGCTAGTGTCGGTTGTTCATGTCCTTGTATCCTGTTCCTGAGTCTTTTGATTAAAGTGTGCTGCAGTTGGATCCTGCTTCATCCTTACTTCAACCACGCTACACGTAACATAAGAATTCCTCGCATCGTGATCCAGCAGCCATGCCTTTCTGGAGTCTAGTCGACTTCCAGATTCTCCGTCTCCGTCAAGAGAAGCGTACCATAGAAGAGTAAGTCGCAGAATTCCTCGAGCTGGCGCATCTCACGCATATGAGCACACAGTGCTTGAAGATCTTCTTCCGTGGGGGATTATAGGAACCACTCGGGTCTCAGATGCCCGAACCTGATCCGCACGGGTCTTTAGAGTGGTATATCGACCTGGCCCTGTTGTGGAGCGGCTCTTCGTTTACCGTGGGCGTGGAGGAGAAGCTGCGAGAGCCTGCGCTTCACGACAGCCCGGCCGCGCCCGCGCCCACGTCCACGCCCGCACTTCACTTCAGCTCTGCCGAGACCATGCTCCACAAGCCCGCGCTTCTCGTCTGCTCAGCCGAACCCGCGCTTCACTCCAGCCCTACCGAGACCACGCTTTACAAGCCCGCGCTTCACGACTGCTCAGCCGAACCCGCACGTGAGTCAAGTGCCGAGTCAAGTGAATCAAGTGCCGAGTCAAGTGAGTCAAGCGCCGAGTCAATTGAGTCAAGCGCCGAGTCAAGTGCCGCCGAGTCAAGTGAGTCAAGTGCCGCCGAGTCAAGTGAGTCAAGTGCCGCCGAGTCAAGTGAGTCAAGTGCCGCCGAGTCAAGTGAGTCAAGTGCAACCGAGTCAAGTGAGTCAAGTGCCGCCGAGTCAAGTGAGTCAAGTGCCGCCGAGTCAAGTGAGTCAAGTGCCGCCGAGTCCAGTGAGTCAAGTGCTGAGTTAAGTGAATAAAGTGAGTCAAGTGCCAAGTCAAGAGAGTCAAGTGCCGAGTCAAGTGCCAAGTCAAGAGAGTCAAGTGCAGAGTCAAGTGCCAAGTCAAGTGAATCAAGTGCCGAATCAAGTGAATCAGTTGAGTCAAGTGCCAAGTCGAGTGAGTCAAGTGGGTCAAGTAGCCAAGTGAGTGAATCAAGCCAAGTGAATGAATCAAGCCAAGTGAGTATATCAAGCCCGGTGACTCGCCGTCGCAGGAGGAGGAGAAGGACTCGTTCGGCTTGCCAGGCTCCGGTGAGCGTACCCGGACTTCTCGCCCTGCCGGCCCCGCCTCTGCGCCTCGCCCTGCCGGCCCCGCCTCTGTGCCCCGCCTCTGAGCCTCGCCCTGCCGGCCCCGCCTCTGCTCTTCGCCCTGCCTATGTCTCTCAAGCTCCATGAGACTGTCCCAGAGCCCGTTGCCAGCCCGGAGGTTGTCCCCCAAGTATGTTTTTGGGGGGGGCAGTAGTAGGTCCCACGAGGGGGCCATGGAGGCAGCGCTGACATGGACCGTGTCGGTGCTTTCTCCACCTGAGCCTCCTATGCCCTGGTCCCCTGCCAAGTGTGCTCCGCCCTGGTCCCCTGCCAAGTGTGCTCCGCCCTGGCTACCGTCACGTCCTGCTCCGCCCTGGCCTTCGCCTCGTCCTGCTCCGCCCTGGCCTTCGCCTCGTCCTGCTCTGCCCTGGTCACCCATGCTCCACGGCCCAGGCCCGCCTTTGGCCGTGTCCTGGTCCCGGTCCCCAGTGCGGGCCTGGCCCCCCGTCCCTCCCCCAGGACCGCCCTCCTGAACTTTTTTGCTGGTTTTGATGGGCGTCGGGAGCCGCCCATAGGGAGGGGGCTATGTTACCATGTGGTTTTGTGTCTTGTCATGTTCTATGGTTCCCTGTCTTGTCATTTAGTTATCCCAGGTGTTTCTGTTTTCCCACGCCCCCTTGTTAAGCTTGTTTGTCCCTGATTATTTAAGCCCTGTGTTTCTGCCCTGTCTAATGTTGATTGTTTAACGCTAGTGTCGGTTGTTCATGTCCTTGTATCCTGTTCCTGAGTGTTTTGATTAAAGTGTGCTGCAGTTGGATCCTGCTTCATCCTTGCTTCAACCACGCTACACGTAACACTGAGACTGAGTGAATTCGAGACTTGTTTTTAAATCCTTAATCTCTTGGTGAAGTAGTTTGAGAATGGCCAGTTGTTGATAGATTCCAGTACACTAACCTCTATTGTGGTAGTAATAGTATGTTCATCTTTGTCTGCCGAATCTTCCTGCGCCGATACTTTTTTAGTGGTTAATGCATGCTGGTTAATCCGGTAAAGCAGGCGTCAATAAATCGCTCAAGTCCTTCAACGCTATCCACGGTTATAATCCACCAGTTATTGCATTTAATATATACACTCACCTAAAGGATTATTAGGAACACCATACTAATACTGTGTTTGACCCCCTTTCGCCTTCGGAACTGCCTTAATTCTACGTGGCATTGATTCAACAAGGTGCTGAAAGCATTCTTTAGAAATGTTGGCCCATATTGATAGGATAGCATCTTGCAGTTGATGGAGATTTGTGGGATGCACATCCAGGGCACGAAGCTCCCGTTCCACCACATCCCAAAGATGCTCTATTGGGTTGAGATCTGGTGACTGTGGGGGCCATTTTAGTACAGTAAACTCATTGTCATGTTCAAGAAACCAATTTGAAATGATTCGAGCTTTGTGACATGGTGCATTATCCTGCTGGAAGTAGCCATCAGAGGATGGGTACATGGTGGCCATAAAGGGATGGACATGGTCAGAAACAATGCTCAGGTAGGCCGTGGCATTTAAACGATGCGCAATTGGCACTAAGGGGCCTAAAGTGTGCCAAGAAAACATCCCCCACACCATTACACCACCACCACCAGCCTGCACAGTGGTAACAAGGCATGATGGATCCATGTTCTTGTCACAGGTCGGGGGGGCCAAACCAGGCTGCACCCACCCCTCAAACCCAGGACCACTCTGAGGAGCGTACCAAAGACCAGACAGACAAGTAGAATTAAAAATGAACGATCTTTATTGAATAGTAAAAAGGAAATTAAAAGTCTTGACGTGAGTCTGTGTCTCTGTCCAGGAAGGGGGGAAACCGCTTTGGACCCTAGGAGGCGAGGGATTCGTCTGCCGTTCCAGCAGCAGGTAAGTGTCGGGGTAAGTAGAACTTCTTAGCCACGATGCAGACGGACAGATACCCGGGCAGGGCAGGACCGGGACTGAGGACTAGGAGACTCTTCCACCGGACAGGTGAGTAGCAGGTACGTATACCTCTCAAGAAGGCGAGCAGGCGGAGGGGCCTCACTGGAAGACAGGTCGGTATGTTCCTAGACCGTTAGTCGTTCCGAATATGCTCAGCACAGAAGAATCATCCAGTTGAACAGACAGAGCAAATTATACAGGTGCAGGCACACTCCGCTGCAGAATCGGGCTTACGGCTGGACTGTGTGGCTCCAAGCGGACAGCGCTGGGACAAGGGTGGATCCTTCCTTCAGACGGGCAGCGCCCAAGAAGACAGCAGCAGACGAATCATCTAGTTAAACGGACAGAGCAATTTATACAGGTGCAGGCACACTCTGCAGAATCGGGCTTACGGCTGGACTGTGTGGCTCCAAGCGGACAGCGCTGGGACAAGGGTGGATCCTTCCTTCAGACGGGCAGCGCCCAAGAAGACAGCAGCAGACGAATCATCTAGTTAAACGGACAGAGCAATTTATACAGGGCAAACACACTTCTCTTCGGTATCAGAACGAGAACTTATAGCCCGAGCGGGACATGCACGTCTAGCACTGAGGCTTTGTTCAGCAAACACTGGGCGGAATTATGCACTGGGGAATACTGGCAGTTAAATATACATATCCACCCACACACTGCAACCTCACGTCAAGTCCAATACTGTGTGACACTTCAATTCAGGCACTGCATATCCACTCTCACTCTCAGTGCAATAAGGCCAGCACTCACCCAATAGTCAATCCTTCCACTGTTATGTTGAATCAGCACTCAGACGATAAAGAGATGCAGATGACTTCTCACAGCATGGAGAACAGCGTCTTCAATACTCTCTCACTCTCAGACGAAGATACCAGGATTTCAATGATGACTCAGTTCACACTCTTAAGTGGCAGTTACACTCGTGATCAATGCACTTCACAATTCCTCATTCAACTCAGAAGATGAAGATATCAGGATTTCAATGGTGACTCAGTTCACACTCCTATGTGACAGTTACACTCGTGATCAATACACTTCACAATTCTTTGTTCAACTCAGTGCAGGACATGCATTCACACAGATTCGATGTTTTATGACTTAACTTCCTCTCAGGAATGATGGCGTTCTCCAGTCTTGACTGTATCTCCCCACTTCTCCCACTTTCCATCCAGTTCACGTTTCCAGCGTGTATTCACACAAATCACCGTTGCACCCTTCAGCCAGCCAAATCCTCACAGCCCTCTCCAAAGATCCCAGCGAATTCAGCCACAGTCAAAGAAACTAATTCTCCCGGGGGAGTACCACACCCAATTCCCTCTTCCCTTTCCTTTTAAATGTTTCCTCCAGCCCCGAAGCCCTATCGCTGATCCTCAGTTCAATCGTCAGCACCTGTTACCACTTGCCTCATCAGCTGCCGCTGTCATGGCAACTGACAACAAGTGAACCAGCCCGGTGTGCCGGCGAAATCGTCCCGGGGGGAAACACACTCCTAGCGGAAATTGGTTCCGCTAGACTTGTCACCTTGTGACATTCTCATTCTGTTTACGCCAAATTCTGACTCTACCATCTGAATGTCTCAACAGAAATCGAGACTCATCAGACCAGGCAACATTTTTCCAGTCTTCAACTGTCCAATTTTGGTGAGCTCTTGCAAATTGTAGCCTTTTTTTCCTATTTGTAGTGGAGACGAGTGGTACCCGGTGGGGTCTTCTGCTGTTGTAGCCCATCCGCCTCAAGGTTATGCGTGTTGTGGCTTCACAAATGCTTTGCTGCATACCTCGGTTGTAACGAGTGGTTATTTCAGTCAAAGTTGCTCTTCTATCAGCTTGAATCAGTCGGCCCATTCTTCTCTGACCTCTAGCATCAACAAGGCATTTTCGCCCACAGGACTGCCGCATACTGGATGTTTTTCCCTTTTCACACCATTCTTTGTAAACCCTAGAAATGGTTGTGCGTGAAAATCCCAGTAACTGAGCAGATTGTGAAATACTCAGACCGGCCCGTCTGGCACCAACAACCATGCCACACTCAAAATTGCTTAAATCACCTTTCTTTCCCATTCTGACATTCAGTTTGGAGTTCAGGAGATTGTCTTGACCAGGACCACACCCCTAAATGCATTGAAGCAACTGCCATGTGATTGGTTGATTAGATAATTGCATTAATGAGAAATTGAACAGGTGTTCCTAATAATCCTTTAGGTGAGTGTATATATATATGGTTGTGATAATAGCTTCACTTGCTTGGATGTTTACTCAAAGGGTGCCGCCATCTTAATACCGAATATGCAGGTGTTTGAATGACGCGGTTGACACTTAACACTTAGACAGTTTAGACCTCAGACTCTCCTTAGAGTTGTTTAGAGTTGCTGTAACTCTGTCTGACGCACCCACCGCTAGCCTAGCTTAGCACAAAGACTGGAAGTAAATGGCTCCAGCTAGCATACTGCTCCCAATAAGTGACAAAATAACGCCAACATTTTCCTATTTATATGTTGTGATTTGTATAGTCACGGTGTGTACAAATAACAAGGTCATATGAGACACAGGCATCTTTTAACCGTATACATACTGGGAACTAGGGGTGGAACGGTACATGTATTCGTATCGAACCGAAACGGTACGGGCGTCACGGTTCGGTGCACGAATTTGCACGCAGAATACACGGTACAAAAAAAATAAAAAATAAATTAATAGCGATAAATTTCGCTCTATTCGCTTTTGGTGTGACTGTAAACGCAGCAATGAACAGGCTGCGATCAAGATTGCAATGCAGGAGTGTGTGTGTGTGTCTGTGTGCGCGAGAGAGAGAGAGAGAGAGAGAGAGAGAGGCGCGATGAACAGTGTGTGTGTGCGAGAGAGAGAGGCGCGATCGAACAGTGTGTGTGTGTGTGTGTGTGTGTGTGTGCGCGCGCGTGCGTGCGAGAGAGAGAGAGGCGCGGGCGCGAATCGCGCGATGAACAGTGTGTGTGTGTGTGTGCGCGCGCGCGAGAGAGAGAGAGGCGCGGGCGCGAATCGCGCGATGAACAGTGTGTGTGCGCGCGCGCGCGAGAGAGAGAGAGGCGCGGGCGCGAATCGCGCGATGAACAGTGTGTGTGTGTGTGTGTGTGTGTGCGCGCGCGTGCGAGAGAGAGAGAGGCGCGGGCGCGAATCGCGCGATGAACAGTGTGTGTGTGTGTGTGTGTGTGTGTGTGTGTGTGTGTGTGTGTGTGTGTGTGTGTGAGAGAGGCACGGGCGATCGAACAGTGGAAACGTAAAAACATACTCCGTCATTTTTTTCATACAGGACATCATTAAAACTGCAAATTGTTTACTTATATTTGTGTACACTCGCAATAAAACACAACATTGTGCTTTTGTCACACTCTAAACTCTTATCAAACTGTACAACTGTTAACAAAAGTTTTTATGGTAGTATTATTTTATACGGAAATCAATTATTTATAATTCAGATGAGAATAAAGTTATAGGGTTAATTAAAATGAAGGAAAACAAATATCTTGATCTGAAATAGCAAATAAATTTTAAATTAATTCAGGTACAATTACCAAACATATCTCAAGGTCTTTTCGTCTTTTTAATAATTTAATTAATAAACTAATTATATAAAACTACTGTCAGTGCACTACAAATAAACTGGTTCTATGCCTTTATTAATAAAACTTATTTAAAAAAATACAAGGCTTAAGACATTTATAAAAATGCCTTCTGCATTTTTGCTTTGCTTTTCACTCCATTGTACCGAAATCGTACCGAACCGTGATGTCTGAACCGAGGTATGAACCGAACCGTGACTTCTGTGTACCGTTCCACCCCTACTGGGAACTATATTCTCAGAAGGCGAAGCACTGCTACTTGGGCGGAGTGATTAGTGCAACACTCTGAGCGAACTCTCTGCTCCTCATCACGGGGCTTCTCATGCACTGGGAACAAATAACTCCGCAGAAGTATTTTTTTTATTTATTTCTTTTTTTATTTGATAGGGACAATGCTCATTGATCAACAAACAAGTTACTTGCTGTAAACAAGCCAGAGTTAGCTACAAGTGCTAGTTTCCATCTGTTGTCCCTAGCCAGATCTTAACAGGCACCCTAAAATACAAAAGTCAATAAAAATACACTATACAGTAGCAATGTAATAAATACAACAGGAATTTCAAAACAATGTAAGCATAATAAAAAAAATAAAAAAAATAATAATAATAATAAATACAGCAGAAATTTCAAAACAATATAAGCATAAAAAATAAAATAAAGTATGTTCATGGACTTAAGTATTTGATGTATGATTACAATTGTAATTGTCCCTAAGCCAAGATTTAAGCTGTTTTTTAAAAGAGGAGAGACTATTACACTCCCTTAACTCATTGGGCAGACTATTCCAAAAAATTGTAGCTCTGACAGAAAAGGCTGTGTTTCCAATCCTACTTTGTCTATATTGAACTATGCAGTCCCCTCTGGTGGCTGATCTAGTTACTCTATTGGCCTTATCTTTCTGTTTTATAAACTGGCATAGTGGTGGTGGAGCAAGCCCACGAAGTACCTTAAAGACAAGACAGGCATCAGCATAGTGTCTAAAGTTTTCAAAGCTAAACATGTTGTGTTTTTTGATTATGTGACAATGATGATAGCTATTTCCCTTACGGTCCAATGTCTTTAATGCCTGTTTATAAAGTGACTCCAATGGTTGCAATGTTGTTTTATTGGCTTGCGACCAGCTAGTTAAACAATAAGAAAAATGTGAGAAGATCATCGCATGCAAGAAGAGCTTTGCGGCCTTCATTGATAGATATGATCTTATATACTTAAAATTTGCCAGGTTAAATTTAACAATATTGGCAACCTTTTTTGAATGCTTTTTAAATGAGAGTTGTGAGTCTAGGATAATTCCAAGATATTTAAAATCAGATACCACTCTAACCTTCTCTTGGTTAACAATTACCTCAGGGTCATAAGTCACAGTAGTTTGTTTTGTAAAATACATACATACTGTTTTATTTATGTTCAGGTGTAAGCATGAATTAATTAGCCATATGGATACCTTACTCATGGCCTCAGTCAGTTGGTGTGCAGCTTGTTGTTTATTTTTAGCATGCACGTAGAGGACTGTGTCATCTGCATACATTTGTAAATGTACAGATGGACAAACAGTAGGCAGGTCATTTATATAAAGACTGAACAGAAGGGGGCCCAGTATAGATCCTTGAGGGACACCTATTTTACAGTTTAGATATGTAGATTGAGTGTTGTTAATGCGTGTGCTTTGTTTTCTGTCAGATAAGTAAGATTTCATCCATTTAATTGCATTCCCACAAAAATTAAAATAGGATAATTTTGACAAAAGAACGTCATGATCGACGGTGTCAAATGCTTTTTTTAAATCTAAAAATATTGCACCCACCACGCCTCCTTTATCTAGATTCATTTTAATGTTCTCTATAAAAAAGCAGTTGGCTGTTTCTGTAGAGTGATTACTACGAAAGCCAAACTGCATTGGGTGCAGTGGTGTATGACCTTTACTAAGATGAGTAGTCAGCTGTTTCGCCACCCATTTCTCTGCTACCTTGGATATTACAGGTAGTATACTGATAGGCCTGTAGTTCTCCACCAGTGTTTTATCACCGGCCTTGAAAATGGGGGTTACCACAGCTGTTTTCCAGGAACTTGGGAAAATACATTGTTTAATTGATAAATTGATTAAATGTGTAAGAGGTTTGATTAAAGGCTGTTTATGAGTTTTAAAAAATACAGAATCAAAACCAAAGGCATCTTTAGCTTTTGAGTTCCTTAATGAACTTATGATATTCTCTACCTCAAGTTCACTAATTTCCTCAATTCTAAAAACAGGTTTGTCAATATCAATAGGAGTGCTCACTATATTACTAGCAATGCAATTCTGTGCCAATTCCTCAACTGATTGGATAAAAAAATTATTAAAAGTGTTTGCTATAATGTTGTCTTCTCTGGTTATGATTCCGTTTAATTTTAGTTCAAGTGCCGGTGCGCAATGCTGAGTATCTTTCCCAATTAATTTATTAAGATTGTTCCAGATTAATTTCCCGTCTCCCTTTGCATCATCAATTACTTTTATATAGAAATCTGCTTTGGCTTTCCTTATGTTCCTTACTACTCTATTTCTGAGGGATGTATAACTATACCAGTCACTTCTGAGTCCTGACTTAAGTGCAATCTTTAGTGAGGAATCTCTGTCCCTCATCTGTTTCCAGAGAGCCTCATTGAGCCAAGTAGCAGTGCTTATCAATCACATATAAATAGGAAAATGTTTTGTACCTGAAATAAAGAGTTACTTGACAGGTGACAGTTGAGTGTGGCGCCGGCAACTTTCCTGCGAGTGGGCGTGGTTTCAGCGCAGCCAGTGGACACGACCCCAGCGTCTGAGAGCAGATACCACTGCTCATTATTCCAAGATTTTGATAGCTTTTTTTATGTACTTGCCGGCTTTTTTTATCATTCAAATTTGGCTGGGTGGCTAATAACACATTTATCTGTGGTGTGACAAACTCAGGACACATACTTAATTTTTACTTTACAGGGACTTTAACTCTGATTTAATTGAGCTTATTGTGAGATGTGTTAACTGACTTTCTATAGGCATGTTCCGAGTGAGTGTTTATCTCTGATCTTCATGTGTTTGGTGTTACAGGTGCAGTGAAGTCAGTGTCAGTGATGGAGGGAGAATCTGTCACTCTAAACTCTGATCTCACTGAAATACAGACAGAAGATTTAATGCAGTGGGTGTTTAGAGACTCTCAAATAGCTGAAATCTATAAAGTAGACAAACTATTCTCCACATCTGATGACAGACTGAAGCTGGATCATCAGACTGGATCTCTGACCATCATGAACACCAGAAACACAGACTCTGGACTCTATGAACTGAAGATCAGCAACAGCAGACACACTATACACAGGAGAATCCCTGTTACTGTCTCTGGTAAGTAGATCGTTTCTGCCAATATGATGATGATGATGATCCTATTGAGTTAAGAGCTCTGAGAAAAACCCTGAAGTTAAATGAACACAAGTTAGCATTAATTTAAACTGAATTTGATTTGTTAAAAATAAACTCTGTATCTTGAACTGTTTAAGACTGTTATAATTTATTAGTCGTTCGGAAGATTTTGCTTCAAATTACTAAGATATTATTTGAATATTATTATTTGAACTAACAATGTCTCAACATTTCATTCTTGAGACAATTTTTTTAATTAACATTTTAGTTCTATTTAAATGATTGATAACATTGATAAAATTCATTACTCTAATGATCAAACCAAAATTGCGAGTATGTTTTCTCTTATTTTTAATACAAGTAGCCTATTTATAATTTTCTCAGACTCCTAACGAAGAAAATAAAATGTCAGAACTCATGACATCTGCAGTAAATGCTTTAAGACTGTTGACATGTTTCTGAAGGTTTTTAAACTGTTTAATCTGAATTACTGTTTGTAATATTTTCATTGAGATTAGTCCTGTGTTCACAAACTCCTGCTGTAACAGTAATACAGAAGATGAACAGTGAAAAGGAGAATCATGAAATCTGAAATTTAGGGCTGTCAAACGATTAATCGCGATTAATCGCATCCAAAATAAAAGTTTGTGTTTACATAATATATGTGTGTGTAGAGTGTATAATTATTTTGTATATATAAATACACACAAATGCATGTATATATTTAAGAAAAATGTGTTAAAATATTTATATTTATATATAATATTAATTATAATATTAATTATAATTTTTTTTTTCTGTGTTTCTGTGTATGGTTTCTGTGTTCATATATTTAATAAAGGGTGATTATTAAGAACCCCATTTTCTTTACTCATCTTATTTTTGTATTTGTATTTGCACTTGATTTTTTTGTTAAAATCTGTTATCTGCATGACTTTATTAGTGCCGGCGCAACAATATGTTGAGTTTTTCAGTTCTTCAGGAAACCTTCAGTGTTTCGCTTCAGTTTGAAACCAGATAAACTTCACATGCTTGTCTTCTTTCACAAAAATTTGCCATAGATTGAGTACGCAAGAAGTAAAAATGCATGTGCCTTGTGTTTATCAGTATCCTTATGTTTGTTGGGTAAAAAAGAAAAACTATATAGCCCCCCCCCCCCCCCCCCCACACACACAGATTCTATAGATATTGCGATATAATGATATTGTGAATTCTTTTGGCCACAATAACCGTGGTGTGAAAAATCTAACATCGTGACAGCCCTAAATAGGACACTAGACAAAGATAGAACTTTTTAGAGCGCATGTGTCGACCGGTGGCGGCGCTCATTCTCGCTATCAAACGGAGCATATACTTTGAAAGGCTACGTGTTAGACTGTATGCAACGAGAAACAAAACAGAGTATCCAGAACGCAACAGAAAAGCAAGCACTTTATGCAGGATTTGGCATGACAGAAAGAGCACGCCATTTATAATCACCGAAAAGCCGTCCCTCATCTTAGTTCATCACGATCTCACAAAGTTTCATTATAATAAATGAAGCCGGCTGCACAATGAATATCATATCATCATAATTGTTATAGTGAGAGGATTTGCGAGCGTGCAGAACTCAGAGTCCACTCACCGCTCAAAAGGCCAGAGTTTTTGTTTAGAAGGCCAGAGTTTTTGTTTAGTGACAACTTTCTGATTGGCCATTGCGTTCAAGAAATCAACAGATATGTTTGTGATTGGCTACAGTGCTCAGCTCTGCAAAAACACATTGAAACCTTTGATGTTCTACAGAGCGCAAATACAGATACGCACTAAATTGTTTGCGTATTATTATGGAGAAAAGTAATCCTACACCCAGTGGAGGTTCTGGCATTTTTGGTGCCTTATGCATTTTTTATTTTAATGACAAATGTCGAGAGCGCATCCATGTAATATGGGAAAGTGCAGAACTCTCCACTCACAGGGGAATTCCTTTCACTCTTGCATGAAGAGAAGAAAGGTGATCGCTGTGTGCGTGTCATACGCAGGCGGCGCCCCATGACACACATTGGCCCACTATATTGTACCTATGCCAGGTCCCGCCACTGCCAAGACCAGTAGTTTTGAGCAGCTTTTCCCTTGAAAAGCAAACAGCTGCAGCTACAGATTGTTTATGTAAGAACATGCCATTTTTTCATTTTCTGTGAGTGTAACCGCTTTTCATTTCTCTCTCTGTAATCATCTTTGATTCAGAGTATCCTTATGAAAGCCTCTCAGTGTTTCCCCTATGTTTACAGCTAGGGGGGGGGGGGGGGGGGCATTGGGATAATAGTAAACAAGCACAACACAGACAGAAAAGACATGCCATCGTGGAAATAAGATAAATGACGTATTACCTAAGGGCTATTTAGTTGGTTTAATAAAATAACAAATTGTAATCTTGCGCTATAATTTAAATCAAATCAAATTTACTTGACCTTCAAGGGGGGGGGGGGGGCACTCACGCCACTCTTACTCACACATCCAGCACTCACGCCACTCCTTCAGCCACACCAACCAGCACTCACGCCACTCTTACTCACACATCCAGAATTCCCTCCACTCTTACTCACACATCCAGCACTCACGCCACTCTTACTCACACATCCAGCACTCACGCCACTCTTACTCACACATCCAGAATTCCCTCCACTCTTACTTACACATCCAGCACTCACGCCACTCTTTCAGCCACATGGGTCCAGTGTGATCTGTGCCATTTGTGGTTTCCACTTGGAGTGCGGAGGGGTGGAGGAAGTGCCAGACATTTGACTGGCTTTGCCACAAATGTTGTCTGTCCACATAAAAACACACATTACACACACACTCACCCACACACACAATGTAAATAGTGCACACAGAAAAGGTTTACAGTTTAATAATGTCTAGTTCTGGTATTTTTTTAATCCGTTTATTGTTAAATGTAAATAGCTCTAACGTTAAACACGCACACTGATCATTTATGTTCTGAAGTTTTTAAACTGGATAATCATAATTTCTTTTTAAATCAATGCAAATTGTTTGTCCTTCTTTGTCTTCAGAAAGATATGATGTTTTATTAACAAAGTTCGGGAGGAGCACGTTCAGATAATTAACACAAGTGGAGAGCACTCCGCAATCAATGGTAAGAGGTGTATATATACATTCAGCAGTCTCACCTCAATCCATTGACAGTTTTGCAGCATCCTCCCACCACCCCGTCTCCACGCTTCTAGTCCTAACCACTTACATGGGGGGTACTCTGGGTTCGGGCCGAACTCCGCGCTCGGAGCCGTCCCCCCGGACACCACGGCAAACACGCATTAAACTTTACCCCCTCAAATTGTATGTAAGTGTGAACTCGTGAAATGGTTACCGTTAATGTTTCTGTTGTGGCAATAATTCATCAAACAAACATCACTGCGTAAGAGACACTCAGAGTCAAATTATAAAAATAGAAGTATTTATTCTTGCAAGAATAGGAGCAGTCTAATACACAGTTGTTACCCTGTGCAGAAGAGTGACACACCCCCAGACAGACTGAACTAGCTTTTATCTTAGTTTCAAGGCCTTCTTCCCCCCAGAGCCTTCCTCCCAGTAGTTTTCCATAGACGTCACTAGTTGGCCCAATAAGCCCCCCTGCACCAAATGGCCTTCTGACATCTAGGTCAGAGGTCCTTGTTCGTCTGTTCTCTGGAGTGTCTCCCCCTTCTGCCTCCCCAGGTACATAAACAGAATCTTCTCTCACTACAAGTGAGAGACACACATGTGACATTCTTTGAATCATCTATATTTTACTAAAGATCAATGAATATCATAAAATCGCCACCACATTTCACATGGTTCATGCTTAACTCACATGTCATAATTAATATCACGACACAATCATGCCAAACTTGCATGGTCCTCTAGCTTATTAAAGCAGCAATTAACTTCCATTTTAATCAAGTAAAAATATATTTTACATATCTCTCCATGACATTTTTTATGCGATACCGATCAATTGTCAATTGTTTTTCAAACCTTTGAAAAGTGCTTTGTCAGCAGGCGGGAGGGCATGTGTGGAGTGAGGCGGATAGGCCATCACATGAACATTTTTGGCTTTCATCTGTTGTATGAAGTCCAAATTGGCTACTGTGGCCATCCAACATGGGTCATCTTTTGGCAGCAGCTTTGTAAACATCTGACCCCACTCCAGGAACAGGTCACTGTTTATCCAGCCATTTTACGCATATTTTGTTATGACGGTGGAAGGTGAACCCAGGCGCAGACAGGATGCAGTGACACAAAGTTTATTGTAGACAGAAAACAGAGAAAACAAAACCCACGAGGGGGCAAAACATGAACAGCAAAAGAAATGACAAGACTAGACTAGGACTGACAAACTAGACCATAAACTAACTACAGAAACAGGATCAGTAATTCTCCAGACAAAACTCTCACAAGGTACTCACAGGTAAGTTAACACACAGGTAGAAATCACAATGAACTGACACAGGACAGCAAACACAAGGAGATGAAATAGGGAGACTAATGATAACATAACAGGTGACACAGATTAATTAATGATGACTAAACTAGGGTAACAAGGGGGCGGGGTTAGGTGACGAGACAACGCAAGCACATGGCCCAAACAAAAGGCCATGTGCTTGCACACAAAACATGGGTCTGTCATGATCCAGCCACAAGACCAGGGGAAATCAAGGACAAGAAGGCCGGATCATGACATATTTACACTAGGGGTGTAAATATTAATCGATTCGTATCGATGCATCGATTATACAGCCGACGATTCAGCCGACGATTCGATGCATCAATATGTATCAACTCGTCTTAGTTAAGGGAATAACCTAGTTTAATATGAAAACACGGTGGAGTTTCCCTTTAAGTGTATCTAGACACAGGAGCGTAAGACACATTAGACACATTTTACGCCAGACTACACGAAAGTGTACCCCGTCTTATAAGTGTAAAATATAATGACAGTCTTGCACCTCACAATTTGTAACAGCCACTTTAGCATTGCCCATGGCGGGTTAAATTATTGTAAAAAAAATACATGTTGAGGTGAGTCAACAAGTTTCATTTCATGTGCATATTATTCAGTCCAACTAGTTGCCAAGGCTACATGAAACCTACAAACTCCTTAGACCTGTTTAAATTTGCAATGGAATATCAATAAAAGCAGTTTACATAAATAGTATAAGCAGCTTATATAAATAGTTAAAGTAATCTTCATATTTTAACAAAATGAACAAATAATTGCATAGACCCATACAAATTCTGTGGTGAAATGTCATATCCTTGTCATCCTTCCTTTTATTTATTTTTGTGGGTGTGGGTGGGTGGGTGGGGGATGGGGGGGGTACCTTCGAATACCTCCCTGAAATGACTTTTTGCCGGTTGGGATGTTTGCACCAGATACATAAATACCGCTGTATTGAAGCAGTGCTATTCCATTCATTCAAAGTCGGCTACCAAAGCAGGAGGAAAGATGGAGACAAAGAAGTTTTTTGTTTATTTGTTTGCAGTTTCAGCATTCCTCTTGCACGGTAAGACGTTCATTTGTTTATTTCTCTTCAGGTCAACGATAAAAATGAATGAGCCTTTTATAGAGTTCCCTTCTCAAACCAAAGATCTATTCAAGACCCACACTCCAAAGGTCTAGCCTATTCAAGACCCACACTGAAAAAAAATTATTCGTTGAATAAAAAAAAATTAAAATAATTATGTTAAGTGGTTGGAAATGTATTTGATGTATATATGATGTATTCCATCATGTAAGCAAAGTCAACTGTGATTACAAGGTGTTCGGTTTCATTTCTTTGAAATGTTCTTGGCCTATGTGTGCGTAGACACGATCTAGCTCGTATAGTCTTCCCGGCTATTGTATCCCACTTATAGTCGAAACTGATTAATTGTAGTTTTAATTAATTGTTGGGCAGGCAACGCATGGTTAATATGCCATCATGTTCGCATTGGTAATAATATCTGCAAGGTGCCAGTGTCATTTCATGACATGGTCGATCTGTAGTCACGATTCAGCTCTGATTTGGACGGGCTATGTGCAGTCTGCTTTTAGCCCCCCCGGCGAAATCGAGGCAATCAGTGGTCTACGTTTAATGGCTTGGCTAGTGCTGATTTAGACCAGCGATTAGTATAGCCAAAATAGTCTTAAAATTGTTTACATGTTTTTCGCCCACACAGCTTCATGTTTGCTGCCAAACATTTATAAAAAATCTACGATATTATTTGACTCTTTCATTTTAAATTAAATAAAATGTAATTACATTTTCAACCGCTAGATGGCAACAGCCCTACTGATACATGACTACTGGAAACGCGAAACTTGATAGTTAAAGCCCAATTTATACTTCTGCGTCGAACTTACGCCGTAGCTACGTCGTATGCTGTGTGTAGCGCGCGTACCCTTCGGCGTACCCTGACGTGCACCTCTCCAAAAATGTAACAACGCGTCAACCCTACGCGGACGCAAGCGCTGTGATTGGTCTGCTAGGACCACTCCCTCGGGTTTCACATTCTTCCTCTGCGCGCGTGAACGCGGACAACGACGCAGAAGTATAAATGAAAACCAACGCGTTGCCTACAGCGTAGAGGCTCCGGCGTAGGTCCGACGCAGAAGTATAAATCAGCCTTGTAGACTCTCTGTACTACTCGGTACAATAGGACTTAATAGGGAGTGGCCAGGCTCTCCGTAAACGGGCTTTGGTAGAGATCACAGTTCTCGCGATCGCGCGATAAACATTTCCACCATTTTGGAACATTTTAAACGAGCCAGAGCATTGCATTCAGCTGTCGGTCAAAGAGAACAGGTAAAAGACATTCCTACTTGTGTCTTGTAAGTATCTGTGTTTTCCTTTTGACATGTGCTAATTTTTTTGCTAAATTATTTGTTATCATGTGTTGTTGGAATCGTCTCTGGTTACTCATGTAACCGTAGTTCCCTGAGAGGAGGGAACGAGACATTACGTATGGGGAAATCCATTTTCCTCGAATTATGAAGTCTGATTGAATAACTCTTTTGCTTGCAAATAGCCAATGGCGGTCCCGCCATCACCTGATTGGCTGACACTCCTCAATTTATGTTTAAAGTTAAAGAAAATAACTTGACCTGTAACATTTGTGAGATGTTTCATGTAAGAGATGGGGGATATCATTTGAGAGGATATTGTGTTTTCAAACAACCTCTTGTGCGAACAACTGTTAAAAGCATGTGTGTTTCGTGTTGTGGGGTTACCTCGTGGAATGGACTGAACAATAACATCAAACAGAGTCATAATATTATTCAATTCAAAAGCAGATTAAAGAAATCTTTGTTGGACCAATACATCAATTAAGAGACCTATACTTAGGAATGGAATTGTAATTTGAAAGTATTGTTGTATATTGTTGTATTGTTGTAAGTTACTGTAAGATTGAAAAAGTATGTGCGATAATCATATATCTATTTAAGTTGTATTAATATTCTTTGTGAAATAAGGGGCAGGATTAAATAAGCTAATTGCTTCCGCCTGCTCCTTCTCGAACTAATCCCTTTATTTTATTTTGTGTGTTTTTATTTGTTCATTTTCATTGTTTCTGTTGTATTTTGTGGTTTTAAAATTTTGTTTTGCTGATTGTTCGAGATAAAAAAAAAAAAAATAAATATATATATATAGGTGACGGCGGGCGCCAAAAACCTCAGAATCTTAGCTGAACGAGAGTAAGGAAACTGTAAGTCTTTCCCACACGGCAGGTTACATAATGTCTCGTTCCCTCCTCTCAGGGAACTACGGTTACGTGAGTAACCAGAGATGTTCCCTTATCGAGTCGGTCTCTCGACATTACGTATGGGGAACAATAAAAACCCCGCCGCGTGGGAAAAACCCCGCGCAGCTCGAAACGAGCTAAGGATAGCACAAGCACTTATCCCTACACAGCTCAGGAACAGGCACCGGACCTGGTTGAAACACCTCTTGGCACAGAGCCAAGTTGGCCTCTGCACCAACGTGGCCCCTCCCACCTAGTTAAGCAACGCTGAACTGAATGAATGGGGGATTGCAGCAAAGTGATTGGTGCTTAGCAATACACTGCCGGCTTATGAATGCGGGCATAATAAGGGACACAATATAGAGAACATGATAGCTGTCTATTGCTAATAACTCACACTGCCTGACGACTTAGTCGAAACTGCGGCTAGAGCGCGCGCCATTCGGGGCATGTCTAGCCTATCCAATGACAGCTCAGCTTTCTCTCCCTGCACTGACAGTACATGTGGTGCGAATGAAGGAATATTCAAGTTATAGAATCTCGCAAACGTATTACGAGACGACCAGCCTGCCTGACCAGCAAATGTCCTGAATAGACATGCCTTTCGCCCACGCCCATGATGACGCCAAACTCCAAGTGGAGTGGGCGTGCACCCCTATAGGGCAAACGGCTCCCCGAGAAGTATAAGCCAGTCGCACAGCCTCCACTATCCAGTGTGATAGCCTCTGTTTCGACAGTGCGCCGCCTTTCTTGGCACCCGCGTAGCAGACTAAGAGCTGCTCTGAAGTTTGAAAATGGCTAGTTCTGTTCACATAAGCACGCAGGGCACGCACGGGGCACAAAGCGTACTTCTGAGACTCTGAAACACTGACCTCATCGGGGCAAAATGCTGGAATTGTAACCACCTGGGCTCTGAACGGCGTTGAGAGCACTTTAGGCGAGTATCCGCGCTTGGGTAGAAGTCTGACCATGCAATCTTCCGGTCCAAACTGCATACATGCACTGTTCACTGACAGGGCATGCAAGTCCCCCACCCGCTTACCGCAGGCTAGCGCGAGCAGAAACGCCGTCTTGAATGAGAGTACTTTAATGTCGCTAGACTCAGCTGGTTCGAAAGGTGGGTCAGTGCACTAAGCACTAACGACAGGTCCCATACCGGCATCTGACGAAGGTGGGGGGGGGGGGGGAAGCCGCCTCGCTCCCCGGAGGAAACTCATTATCAAAGGGTGTTTCCCCACTGAATGGCCATCCACATTACGACAAGCAGCAATAGCGGCCACGTAAACTTTCAGTGTAGATGGCGAACTGCCAACATCCAGACGTTCCTGTAGGAAGGTCAAAATAATGGAGATATCGCAATTCCTGGGGTCCTCCTTTTTGTCAACACACCAGTTAGCAAACACCCTCCACTTTAGAGCGTATAAGCGCCTCGTTGAAGGGGCTCTAGCCTCTGCTATTGTCTGTAGCACCCGCTGTGATACTCCGTGCTGATCTGCCACACGTGCAGGTCCCACAGCTCCGGGTTGGGGTGCCATATGGTGCCTTTTGCCTGAGATAGGAGGTCTCTTCTCGGCGGTATCCGCCACGGGGGAAAACGCGCCATGTTCACTAGCTCCGGGAACCACGGCTGGTTGGGCCATTTTGGCGCTACGAGAACCAACACACATCTCTCCTCCCTGATCTTTTGCAGCACCAGCGGCATTAGCTTGATCGGGGGAAAAGCATACTTCCGCCCCTTCGGCCAGCGGCTCGACAGTGCGTCTCCCTTTAGAGGGGCCGTCGTCAAAGCAAAGTACAGCGGGCAGTGGGCGTTCTCCTGCTATGCAAAGAGATTGATCTCCGCTTTGCCAAACAGATTCCAGATCGTGTTTACCGTCTGCGGATGAAGCCTCCACTCCCCGGCACATGCACTGCTCGAATCGACAGTAGTACTTTGTCCGTCCATAATAACAGCCGCCTCGCTAGCCCCTGCAGGGATCGCGAACGTAAACCTCCCTGGCGATTTATGTACGCCACCACCGCCGTGTTGTCCGTTCTGATGAGAACATGACGGTCTTTCACAAATGGGAGGAAAACCAGCAGCGCTAGATGAACCGCTTCCATCTCCAAGCAGTTTATATGCCAGCGCGTCTGATCTCCTGTCCACGTACCGAATCCCTGCTCGAACATGGTCGTGTCGAACCACGGCGCTAGAGTCTCCAGACATGAACGCGTTATAATAAGGCGTTCCGTTCCCGCTCTCCACGCCCGCGGCTGTACGCGTCTCTGTAACCAGTGTTGAAGCGGTCTCATGTGTAATAAGCCCAGTCTGCAGACGGAGGCTGCAGCTGCCACCAGACCGAGTAGCCTCTGAAACGTTTTTAAGGGGATGGCTCTGCCTTGAACGAATAGGGCTAACGCACTCTGAATCGACTGGATTCTCGACTCTGACAGCTTCGCGATCATAGTGCGTGAGTCCAGCACCATACCGAGGAATGTGATGGACTGGCACGGTTGAAGCGCGCTCTTCTGCATGTTCACAGACAGTCCCAAACCTGTCAGGTGGGCGAGGAGTCTGTGTTTGTGTTCCACGAGGACACTCTCCGACCACGCGATGACTAACCAGTCGTCGAGATAGTTCAGAATGCGCATTCCACTGAGCTTCAGGGGAGCAAGCGCTGCATTCATGCACATTGTAAATACACGGGGGGCAAGGGCCAGCCCGAACGGCAACACTTTGAACTGGTATGCCACACCCTCGAATGCAAACCGAAGGAAGCGCCTGTGATGCGGGGCTATCTGAATGTGGAAGTATGCATCCTTTAGCTCCACTGCAATGAAGTGATCGTCGGGCTGAATGTGCGCGAGGATCTGCTTCACTGTTATCATTTTGAACGCGCGTTTCGCGAGCGCTTTCAGTAATCTCAGATCCAAAATAGGGCGCATACCTCCGTCCTAGAAAATAACGGCTGTAGAAACCGGAATTTTTTCGCTCTTTGGGTACTGTCTCTACTGCTTGTTTGGCCAGGATAGAGGAGATTTCTTCCCGAAGTAACGGAGCGCTCTGTTCTGACACCTCTGTCAAAATCACACTGCCGAAGCGGGGTGGTCTGCGAGCGAATTGGAGCGTATAGCCGCGTTTTATCGTGTTTAACGCCCAATGTGATGCCGTCGGTAGTGTCGACCACGCGCTCAGGTGACTCGATAAGGGGGGGCTTTAATGAATGCTGCGGCGGGGGCTGAGCGCCAGCCACCGGGGAAGCATTGGCCGCTACATGGAGGGCAGATGGCTCGTCCGCGGCTTTTTGCACGGGGATATAAATAGCCACCTTCTCGGGTTTCCCCGAGCTTCCGCTCTGCGAAACGTCTCCCGGGGGAGAGGTTTCGCCTACGACGCGGGTAATAGTGTTAGGAGGAAGAAAGCTCTTTTGCTGAGACATGTAATGCACTTTGTTTATTGAAACAGAACACAGCGGTTTCAAAATCAAAACATTCTCGTCGAACTCTGGGCGGGAACACGCCCTCTTCGCAGCGGGTCGGACGAACACGTCCCGCGCTCTCTCCTCCCCCACACGCACATCAGGAACGCTGCTCTTTTTTGCCCGCCGGGCGCCCTTGGCTGCTAGAGGCCGGCTTCACACCAAAGCGGGGCTTCCAGAACTGCCTCTGGCGGAAGGGGGGCTCTGGCTCGCGACGTTCTGCCGCGCTCGGGGACGCGCGTCTGGTAGGTCCCGCTGGGCGCTGCGCAGAGGAAGATCTTGATCTCGCCGCCGGGGGGGCTTGAGACTGTTTCGGCAGCAGATGAGGCATCATTTTAGATTGCTTGACGGTCTTGGCGTACTTGTCGGATAACGACTCCACCGCAACACCGAAAAGGCCCGTGGGGCTTACCGGCGCGTCCAGGAACTGCCTTTTGTCAGTATCGCGCATCCCCGACAGCGTCAGCCACAGATGGCGATGGAGGGCCACAAGACTGCCCATATTGCGGCCGATTCCCTGAGCGACCTTCTTAGACGCCGCCAAAGCGAGATCTGCCGCCGTACGCAGTTTCCTGAGCAACTCGGGGTCCGGGCTTCCCTCATCCAGGGACCCTAGGAGTCGCGTCTGGAAAACCTGCAGAATTGCCATCATGTGGAGGGCAGATGCTGCATGTCCAGCAGAAGTGTAGGCTTTCTCAGCGATATGGGCAGTAGCGCGACATGGTCTGGAAGGCAGTTGGGCAGTCTTCCAGCCAGGAGAAGACGCTAGATGAGCCGCGATGGCATCCTCGACGGGAGGCAATCGGGCGTACCCCAATTTCTCTGCCCCTTCCACTGTAGTTAGCAGCTGGGTACCTTGTGCATGGGCTCGGGCTGAGTAAGGGGAGCGCCATGATCTGGAGAGCTCCTCGTTGACCTCCGAGAAAAAGGGGGCGGGTCTCTGCGGGGCTTCAGCTTGCCCGCGCCGAGGAAGGAACCATCCATCCATCTTTTCGACGGCAGCTCCTTGGGCGCTGTCCACTCCAGCTCCATATCTGCCACCGCCTCTGTGAGAATGGCCATAAGCTCCGCATCCAAAGAGGCGGGGGTGACTTCAGACGGAGATTCGGACCATGCTCCTGGGTCGGAGGCACTGGTGGACATGGCGTCGTCGTCATCGTATCCAAACGAGATCATTTCCCGCGCTTCCTTAGGAGGGCGGTAACAGGCCTCAGAGTAAGTCACGGTCTCTGCCACGTGAGGATGGTGTGGGCGTTGGGCCGACGTCAGCGCCTCGACAGAATCCATAGATGGAGATCTCTGCCGTCTCCCGGTCCGCGGCTCGACGGCAGCAGACTGGGGAGAGGCAGGAGACACAAGGTCGTCGTTACGTGTAACGGCCAGCCTTGCACGAAGGATCTTGATGGGAAGCTCCTCACAGGCGGGACATCCCGATCCCTCGAGTGCCGCCTCCACGTGGGCCCGACCCAGGCACAGCACACAAAGTTTGTGTGCGTCCGGGAATTCGATGGGTCCACCACACATGCGACAAAGAGACATAATATAATCCACCGGAACGCGAGAGGGGAATAAAAACTCCTTAATATACTCCACTCGGAATGCGTATATCAACGGTGAAACAGACTCGAGTGAAGAAAAAAGATTCTGAGGTTTTTGGCGCCCGCCGTCACCTATATTGAGGAGTCGCCATTGGCTATTTGCAAGCAAAAGAGTTATTCAATCAGACTTCATAATTCGAGGAAAATGGATTTCCCCATACGTAATGTCGAGAGACCGACTCGATAAGGGAACGTGACATTTTAGTGGGTTACAGTGTATCATGGCACATGCATGTGTACTGTAACCCCATGTTTTCATGTGCCCTCAAACTCGAATGATCTAAATCCAAAGGTGTAAACATGAAACATGTGCAAACTATTATAAAGTGTTATGAAAGCCACAAATATATTTTACTCTTTTCTTTAGATCATTATGATATGAAAATAGCATTTCCTCACTAAAGCTCTCATCTTTGACAAAGTCCATCATTGATTTGAACTATAATATTGAATTTATCTGAACAATGGCTTGTTACATACAGAGAGCTAGTATAAGCTAATAGAGTAGAAAAATATTTGTCATTGTACAAGCACAATGAGATTAAGTTTCATTCAACATGCCTTCATTCATTCAAGTTTGAAACATTCCATCTCTATTTTCCACTTTACTGTTTTGAGTGACAAACTTTGTCCTAAATTTGTATGCTTTATCAGACTATCGGGGTGAAAAATAAATAGCTGTTGTGTGTGGCAGGTACTAGTCAAATATTTTCAATCAATCAATCACATTTATCTATGTAGTTACACGTTGGCCAATAAAGTGCTTTACATATACAGCCCAGCACATATAATCTAAGATTATAAAAAAACAAAGTATAAAACAATTACAAAAATTTTAATTACAATCAAATGCAAGAGAGAAGAGACACTTTGAATAAAATAAATAACCATTTAAATCCCTTACAATACCAAAAAATGTCTAAAGCCAATCTTTTCCATGAACGCTTGACAGAATCCTGATGAAGTTGACTATATCTTTATAAAAATTCATTGTTTTCATTATTTCTTACACAATTTTTCACTATTTCTGTTTTAGCTTGTACTTTTCTTCACAATGTTTGAAACTTTGTATTGTTAGCACTTTATATGGTATTGCCTCCTTAAGATGAATCCCTTAGTTTTCCTCATTATTATTTCATGTTCGGTAAAAGAACTGGTAAATGAATAAATGTAGATGTGGATTTGTCTCTAACTCGCTTGATTTCATAAACACATTCTCTTCTAGATGTTGCTGCCTTATCCAAAAAATCTCTTTACAAACTTGACATGTTGGTTTTGGACCAGTGAAGATCTGAATATTTGCAATGCAAGTCTTATTAATTATGTTTCTTCTCCAGTTGTGCCAGCGGATCCAGTGAAGTCAGTGTCAGTGATGGTGGGAGATTCATTCACTCTAAACACTGGTGTTCCTAAAACACAGAGATATGATGTGATTCAGTGGAGGTTTGAACATCAAAACTCTCCTATTGCTGAAGTCAATAGAAAGACTAGAACATCCTTTACATCTAATACTGATGAGAGATTCAAAGACAGACTGCAGCTGGACTATCGTACTGGATCTCTGACCATCAGGAACACTGAAACCAAACACTCTGGAGAATATGAATATGACATCAGCATCAGCAATCACACCATACACAGGTCATTCACTGTGACTGTCAGCGGTGAGTACATCTATGTAATATTAAGTATATTTAGATTAGCTCTGTGAATAGTTTAGATCAGTGGTTCCCAACCTTTTCCAACTTGCGGACCACACAACCAATCGCGAAGTTTCCGCGGCCCACTGAAAGAATTTTAACTGACCCGACTGTTTGTGTCCCGTTGGTTAATGAGGACTTAGAAACAGAGATTAACACAGTGGCTGCTACATTGCTCAACACTGCAAAAGCACGTTGTAAATGCATACATTTGACGCTCTCCAGAGCGCAAACACAAATACGAACTGGAGCGTTTGACCAATCTCTTATCCAGTTATTACAGCTTCAACTAATGGTGCTCTTGCTGCCCGAGGACCAGGCCTGACCGAGCCTAGAGAGACTCTCACACTTAAAGGTGCTCTAAGTAACTTTTTTACCTTAACTGAACAGCTTCAGAGTCAGTGGAATGGTTATATTACTTATTTCGGGTTGAATGGTGGTGGTTTTGCACCCCCTTGGTGCTCGAGAGCGGAAAAAACGCACTTGCAACTTTGAGCCGGCGGGCCGCTGGCCTCGCCCTCAGGAAGTATCGCGTGATATCAGGTCTCGCGATGTAACGAATTGCTTGACGGCACTGCACACATACACGCCCCCATTCAAGCACCGGCTAGCTATAAGCAAAGGGCAAGATAGATTGAGTTATGGCTGAGCCTGTAAAAAGGAAGCAGAAAGCTAGGAAATCTTTGTCGGAGGCAGTGTTAATTTCGTTGACGAAAATAACGACGAAAATTATTCGTCAACGACATTTTTTCACAGACGAAAACGAGACGATAACTAAATAAAACCTAGTTTTGAATGACAAAGACTATGACGAAAATCTATTGACATTTTCGTCAACGAATAATAACTAGACGAAAATGTTAGATAGTGACGATTTGGGAAGCGATCCGTCAGAACTGATGTCCTGCGTGTGTGGAAGATGCGCACATTTGTAGGCTACTGTAACGTGATCTACCCCGCGGTCATAAAACGTTAAAAAATGTGAACGTCTGGGAGAATGAGTAGAGCAGACATATAGATCTCTGAATAAGAGTGACGATGCAAAAAAGAGCTCTATTCGGTGCGGTTTTCTGTGCGCACACACCTAACCCGAAGCGTGCAGTCATGCACAATACACCTACAGCGCGCGAGTAGGCTACTGAATTGAGCTCTCTTTCGTGTCTGAATGGAGAAATACACAAAAATATGTCTAAATGTCCTTTTTGGAGAGTATTCATGTAAACTATGCTGGTTATGTCTTAAACTGTGAGTGTGTCGGATGTGCATCAGTGCAATTGTATCCGCATGTCATTGGACATGATCCGACGTCTTAAAGTGACAGTGGCAATAAACCTAATGCGGTCCGTGTCCTTAATTTTGATCAAGCAACAAAAGAAAAAGAGAAAAGCATTCACTGTTTGTTAATAGCTTTAATAAGGATTAATTATATTTAATTCATACAAATAAATATGTCTGCTTGAAAGAATAAAGAATGATGTGTAAGTAGTTATAAGGAATGAATATATCATTCATTGCAGGGCCGGCGCTCCGCACACGCACATCACGCGCTGCGCGTAGGGCACCAAGTGCTTGGGGGGGCACCAAAAAATCTGGGTCGTGAAAAATCATCACAATAGGCTACTAGTATAAATAACAAATAAAATATGTCTAAAGCATGTTAATATACAAAAGCAATACAAAAGTAATATAGGCCTAGACCAAATTAGTCGAGAAAAAGGTGAATCTCATTTTTCGTCTCCCTCTGGTGCCCCCCCTTCCCCACCTCCCAGTGGTCTGTTCGATTATGCCTCAATCAATGTCAAATTTGGCAGACAGCGACCTCAGACATGGCCTCGGAAAGGCACCAAGAGTCGGGGGCGAAAAAAGGAAAAAGAATAGACAGCGGGATGATACTCGCGCGTCGCTTTGCAGGTAAGACAATGTTTTAAATAAAAATGTTAGTTTTGTAGCGCGGGCGCCCTTGCGTCGTGTATGCATGTCCAGGGGGCGTCGCTAGTAGTAGTGCAAATGATCCGGGGCTTTTTTAGCCCTGCATGTTGAATCTTTTATTTTAACGGGGGTCCGGGGCTTTCTCCCCCGGAAATTTTTTAAACTTGGGCTGTTTAAGATGCAGTTAGTTTGTTTGAGAAGAAAAGGAAGACCGCTTAGATACGTTTTTTCGTTGTTGTTTTATGCGGATAATGCGTTCATTTTCAAGAGGCCAAGGCCCAAGGGCGACATCTGTTGGTGAAACTGCAATTAGAAAAAAAAAAAAACCACAATCTCAGTGTTTGTATATTTTCATATTCACAGAGTTGTCAAATTATTAGGGCTGGGAAAAGATTAATCGCATCCAAAATAAAAGTTTGTGTCTACATGATATATGTGTGTGTACTGTGTATAATTATTTTGTATATATAAATACACACACATATGCACGTATATATTTAAGAAATATTTGCATGTATATACTGTATATATTTATATATAATTTATATTATATATAAATTTAAATATTTTATATATAAATAACAAATATTTCTTAAATACATACATGCAAATGTGTATTTATATACACTACCGTTCAAAAGTTTGGGGTCAGTGAGAATTTTATTTTTATTTTTTGGAGGAAAGAAATCAATACTTTTATTTATCAAGGAATAGTTAATTTGATTGAAAGTGACAGTAAAGACATTTATAATGTTACAAAAGTCTTTTGAACTTCCTATTCATCAAAGAATCCTAAAAAAAAAAAAAAAAAAACTGTACAACTGACAGACCAACAACTGTTTCAAAATTTGATAATAATAATTAATGTTTCTTGAGCATCAAATCCTCATATTATACTGATTTGTGAAGGATCATTTGACACTGAAGACACTGACACTGGTGATGCTGAAAATTCAGCTTTGATCACAGGAATAAATTACACTTTACTATATATTCACACAGAAAACAGCTGATTTACACTGGAATAATATTTAATACTATAACTGATTTTTGTTGTATTTTTAATCAAATAAGCGCAGCCATGGTTAGCAGAAGAGAATTCTTTTAAAAGTATTTAAAATCGTACCGACCCCAAACTTTTGAACGGTAGTGTATATACAAAATAATTATACACAGTACACACACATATATCATTCATGTAGACACAAACTTTTATTTTGGATGCGATTAATCGCGATTAATCTTTTCCCAGCCCTACAAATTATGTACAGAATTATTATATTGTGCTTCATCAGACTAAGAAATTCTGAATGGTTGTTATTCCTTGGGTGGGTGAGGGGGTGAGTGGGGTGGGGGGGCACCACCAAGCATTTGTGCTTAGGGCACCCAAATGGCTAGCGCCGGCCCTGATTCATTGTAAAGAAGACTGTGTTGTACTTTAGGAAAAGTGGTTTTATTTCATTTTAAGATATTTTTTAAGTAACAGCAGTTAAATCTGTATCTGTATTGCATGTTCAAACTTAAAAATCATTCATATTAATAGGTTAATAGATGTTTTCTCCGGGAGTATATGGGTTTGGAAATTTTAGAGAAATTCTAAATTAACGCATTACAATTGAACTAAACCCATTATATTTTAGTCGACTAAATCTACTGTAGATTTAGTCGACTAAAATGTTATTGTATTTCGTCGACTAAAACTAGACTAAAACTAAAACAATTCAGATGACTAAAATATGACTAAAACTAAATGGCATTTTAGTCAAAAGACTAAGACTAAAACTAAATCAAAATTTGCTGACAAAATTAACACTGGTCGGAGGACCAACGAAAGAGGAAACGGGAGACTGACCGAGCAAGAAGTCAGACTCGAGTAAATATCGGACCGGCTTTTTCAGAATGGCGAAAACTGAGAGAAACAGAAGCCTGCAAAACGGATGCTGACCTGGCCTTCTTGCTGTTGCACTTGCAAGTATCTTTGGAATAAACTGTGTTTAATATTTAAATTTCAAGTAATTGTGACCTCAGGATGTTTGCTATTGTCTGTAAAGGTTTTTATTATGATCGCTGTCTGTAACGGGCTTACTAGTAACGTACGCTAGATACTATAACTATGATGTTAGCATTGTCATTAGCAAACACGTTTGATTTCTGTAGTTGTTTGGCCGTTCCTCTGTCGGTTTTAAATGTGTAACTTCGTTCGCAAATAAATAGATATCAATTCTTCAAATCAAGACACCGGTGTATCCTGCCCACGTCTAAATGGCTAGCGGAGATTTTGGCTTGATCTAGCTAGATGCTGCCCTTATGTGTCTAATTTAGCTTGTGTAACGTTACTCAGACGAGGCTGAGGTTGACGTTGATTCCTGCAATATCACAGAACAGTTGACGTACTTTACAGATATGAGTTGAATTACGATGGCCTAAGTCAACGTGTCTGAAAATAGGCAATAATAAACATGTTGCACATATCATGATCGAGCTAGAAAAAACGTTCTGATGTTTTCTTAGACAAGCAAAGGTAAACCTTCATTCTACCAGATGAACTTATAGACCTTGCTAATATAACTTTAGACAAATTAGCCTCCGATATATATATTTTTTTATGCTCGTGCCCACTCTCCCCAAAAAACAAACAAACACGAAAGCAGTAACTTAGTTCGCCTCGTTCATATTGTTCGTTCCCGGTAAAAATACTAGTATGCATGACAACACAATAAAAAAAAAAACATCGCCATCAGTTTGAAAGAAAATATTGCTTTTCTTACCTCGGTAGACATAACTGGTTTTGAAATAGCCGGTTCCTGATCAGCTGGGTTGACAGCTCATCAGCTGGGTTGCTCGTGGCGAGGGGGAGGAACAACAGTGTGTTTGAAAGCATTTACTACCAGACACCAGGGGGGGGGGGGGCGTCGTAGAGAAAAACATCAGTTCTGCCTTGTGTCCCTTTAACAATTAGACAGTTTAGACCTCAGACTCTCCTTAGAGTTAGACTCAACTAATGCAAAAGTTGATGTTGTTTAGCATTTACTGAACACTGTGTTGGGCGGTGAGAAGCAAGGTGCAAATGAAGATCAGGCTTGATGTCAAGCTAAAATAAATAGCTTTAAACCTAAAATAAGCAAGTAATGAAAAGCTTTCAGCAACACGGACAGTGGCTGCTTGTTTTCAGCTCCCACTCATGTGAAGACTAGCGCTAGGTAGTCACTACTGTATTTTCTTCGTTTAGATTTATTTTTAGTCTTTTTGATGTCATGCATTGCTGAAGGTTCATCGGTAACACTTTACAATTAGTTACAATTTGTTAAAATTAGTTAATATATTAACTAAAATTAACTAACCATGAACAATACATTTGTTACTGTATTTATTCATCTTTGTTAATATTATTTAATAAAAATGCAGCTGATTGTTAGTTCATGTTAGTTCTCAGTGCTATAACTAATGTTAACAAATACATTTGAATTTAGTATTTGTAAATGTTGTTATTAACATTAACTAATATTCATAAATGTTGTAGAAATATTGTTCATTATTAGTTCAACCGAATTTCTGTGTTAAGTTTACCTTATGGATAATAACAGCACTGTCATTGTAGAGCATACTATTTTTAGACGTTTCAATGAAATTCAAATGATCAAATCAATAAATAAAAAAGAAACTTCCTAAAAAAATATCTTCAGTAGACACACACAGACATCAAGAATCAGCCTGTAAATCTCAACAATGGTGACAATTATAAAGCATGTTGCAGTGCATTCTGGGTGCCACCAATCAAAACTCATTCATGGCTCCCATCATGCATTGCTGCATGAATAAATAATGAGCTTATGATCTGTTTGTCACCATTGCTGAGATTCATATGCTGATTCTTGATGTCTGTGTGTGCCTACTCTAGACATTTTTTAAGAAGTTTCTTTTTTATTTCTTGATTTGGTCATTTGAATTTCATTGAAAAGTCTAAAAAATTGTATGCTCTACAATGACAGTGCTGTTATTATCCATAAGGTAAACTTAACTCAGAAATTCAGTTTAATATAAGTTCAATGACTCAGGTCAAATGATTGTGAAATAATGATTATGTTAAAACACAACCAATACCATCAGATGACCTTTGTTTATTGTTCATCCGGCTGTTATAACTCATGTACAGCAACCAAACAAACTCTAAAGTTAATAAGTTAATGGTCAAGAGCCCAACTAAAACACACACTAATCTCCATAATGGTGACTTAAACATTCCGGTTTTCTCCTTCAGAGATTCTGCTTGTTAACATCAGGTGTCTTCAATAATGCTCAATCATCACTCAGTTATTCACTTAATTAACTCATTAGCTCAGAGTTTAATTGGGTCGCTTAAAATGACCAAATTCCATGATGTTGAAGTTACATGAACATATTGGGCCCTATTTTAACGATCTGAAACGCAAGTGTCAAAGCGCAAAGCGCAAGTAACTTTGTGGGCGGATCCCGGCGCTGTTGCTATTTTCCCGGCGGGATAAATGCCTCTTGCGCCTGGCGCAAATCTAAAAGGGGTTGTCTGAAGTAGCTTCATTATTCATAGGTGTGGTTTGGGCGTAACGTGAAATAAACCAATCAGAGCGTCATCTCACATTCCCTTTAAGAGCAGGCGCGCTTGTTCTAAAGCGCATTCCTATTATAACGGCGGATTTGCCAGGCGCGCGCCAGGAGCGGTTCACAGCCGAGGAGACCGAGTTCTTGTCAGGGCAGTGAAAGACAGAGAAGGGACATTGGGGATGGAGAAACCCACCCAAATTAACTTCTGTTAAACAGGCGTATGATAATTTGGGTAAATGTGTAAGCTACATGTATGCTTTTATAATAAATTGTCTATCTATCTATCTATCTATCTATCTATCTATCTATCTATCTATCTATCTATCTATCTATCTATCTATCTATCGTAATAATGTATGATTTGCAAAAATGAAAACTGCTGCTTAGATGAGAGAATCAAAGTGTATGCGCGTTGTGCACACGCTACATTGATTATGGCCAAGCATGCGCGCTTAAAATAGCATTATGAACAACGCGCAACGCGCCACTGACTTTAGACTAGGTTTTTTCTGGTCAGTGGCGCAATTGTCTTATAGAACAGCAAAATAGCATGAGGGAAAGTTTGCGCCGGAACACGCCTCCTCTTTGCGCTGAACCGCCCCGGGGAGCGCAAGTGTATTTCTTAGTTAACCGACGTGTGTCTGTGGAGGAAAAAGCCCGCTTTGCGCGGGTGCAAAATAGGAATGATACATGCGTCAGTGTACTAAGTCATTTGCGCCGAGTGCAAGATAGGGCCCATTATGTTTGTTTAACGAAACATAGTTATGTGGAACAGGTGGAACCTGTTTACAAAAAAAAGTTAAGTAAAGCCAACATATCATTTTTTTGAGTGCTGTTGGCATGTTTCTGAAGGTTTTTAAACTGTTTAATCTGCATTAATGCTTGTAATATTTTCACTGAGATCAGTCCTGTGTTCACAAACTCCTGCTGTAACACAGTAATACAGAAGATGAACACAGTGAAAAGAAGAATCATGATATCTGAAATTACATTAGAGGCTCATTTATGATTCACCTTCAACAGAATCAGATTCATATTTAAATAGATCAGACTAACAGATTCACTCACACTGATGACTCTCTCTTTATCATCACAGATCCAGGTCTGTCTCCAGCTGCTATAGCAGGGATCGTTATTGGTGCTTTTGTTGGTGTTCTGCTGGCGTTCGCTGCTGGAGCTGTAGCTGGTGTAATTTACCAGCGCCGCCAGACCTCAAAAAAACAAAAAAAAACATGTGAGTATTACAGCTGATAAAGCAAGATAAACACTGAGCTTTATTATGCTACAGTAGAGATTAAGTGTAAAATGTTTGTTCACAATCATGTTTCAAACATTTTACATGTGTGTGTGTGTTGTGTTGTAGTTTTGCTCATTAAAGCAGGGTTAGAAAGAAACATAATCAATAGATATAAAAGAGTGTGGTTTTGTTTAAGAATGAAGGGCTATGAATGCATTTTTATACAACTTTATACAACTATTTTATTGTTGAGTGGCAATGAAATATATAGCTAGTCCATTTTGGTCATATTGCCCATCTCCAAGTCATTTATTTCCTGTGACACCTGCATGTAAAGTCACGTCCACAAACCCTTTGCGTAGTGTTTGGTCACACCACAAGGTGTCACTGTGGCCTCAAAGCTTCAGCACTGCCACTCTGAGCTCGATTGCTATGTCTGAGGTAAAACACACCTCCCTCATTAGCATACAGAGCAACAAATGTATAAATAAATAAATGTAGACATAAATAAATGTGAAAATAAATAAGTGGAAATAAAAAAATGCATAAATAAATAAATGAAAAAATAAATAAATGTGGAAAAATTTATAATTCCACGCATATTTATTTGTTTATTTCTGCAGGAATTAAAGGATTAGTTCAGTTTTAAAAACACTTTTGCTGATAATTTAAACGTTACTGCACTGAGTCGCTGTCCTCAGTGCCGCAGAAAAGCGCTGAAACGGAGATGAAGGGGAACCTTCTATTAGGCAATTTTAATCGGACAATTTGACCGGAGAGATTTAATTTTGTCAGACATTTCATTTTTTTCCCGGCCAATGTCCGGTGATTACCGGACAACGGAAACCCTCACTGTGCGTATCCTGGGTGTTTTAATATTAAAAAGGCTAAAAGACAAATTTTGTCAGGACAGAAAGCGGTACTTCCGCTTACGTTCATTCGTGACCTTTTCAACGTAATTGCGTATTACGTGACGTACACGACGCACATCACAGAACGGAACAAGGCGAGCATTTCTGCTTATAAAACTTAAACTTTTTTATTTATTTTTGAAATGACCGATCGTTTCGCTAGATAAGACCCTTATTCATCGTCTGGTGTCGTTTAAAGCCCTTTGAAGCTGCACTGAAACTGTCATTTGGACCTTGGACCGTTTGGGTTCCATTGAAGTCCATTATATGGAGAAAAATCCTGGAATGTTTTCAACAAAAACCTTAATTTCTTTTCGACTGAAGAAAGAAAGACATGGATATCTTGGATGACATGGGGGTGAGTAAATTATCAGCAAAAGTTTTTTTTTAAAGTGAACTAATCCTTTAATTTTTTTGAGGAAAACATTTCAGGATTTTTCTCCACACAATGGTCTTCAACGGTAACCAAATTGTTGAAGTCCAAATCAATGCAGTTTCAAAGGGCTATGAAGAGTTTCAAACGGCTCTGCACGTTCCCAGCTGAGGAATAGGGTCTTATCTAGCGAAACGATCGGTCATGTTCTAAAAATAAAACAAATTTTATATATATTTTAACCACAGTTGTTCGTCTTGTGCTGGTCTGCGACACGCCAGGCATTACGTAATCACGTTGGAAAGGTCAGGCTGGACGTAGGTGGAAGTTCTGCCCCATACATAAAGTATATCAAATTTTATTTTTTTGAGGTAAACTAATCCTTTAAGCCCTGGATCCATGCGTTGTGTGTTTTTGAGTCACTGAAGACCTCGACAAATATCTGACAGTGAATCATTCAGTGACGGCACATTATTAATCATAAACACATTAGCACAAGAACATCATTCAATCAAATCACATCAGTCTTTTGATATAAAGTAAAAATTAACTGCAGTTTCTCAAGCGCACCGCTATAAATATAAGTTAATCAGAATAAAACCATTATTACTGGAACAATAAGAAGAGAAAAACAAAGAGGAAATTAAAACAAACCACAATAAAAATGATATTCAATAAAAAATTAAATAGTTTACTATGGCATAAACACAATTAATGTATATCAATTAAACACTGATGTGTTGATGCTGATGATCAAACATGAATCAGAGAACATGATTGGTTCAACACACACATCACAACAAACATGAGAACTGAGGCCATTTGACTTGTTTATAGATTTATACCATCATTTATCTGTTTATATAATGAGAAATTACATTAATTTCATTTGTAAAATGAGTACATTTAGGTATTTGGGTGTGGAGGAATGTATATGTTGCTTTTACTACTTCATTTTCTTTTTCTGATTTCTGTTCTGTGTTTCTCTGTATGTGTAGATCAGATAAATGATATAAAGCCAGTGTCAGTGAAGGAGGGAGACTCTGTCACTCTGGAGATTGATGTTGATAACATGCAGAAAGTTGATAAGATCCAGTGGAAGTTTAATTTAGACGATAAGTTAGCTAAAATCAAAGGAAGGACTAAGGATATCGAACGATCAGCTGCTGTAACATTCGAAGGCAGACTGAAGCTGGATCATCTGACCGGATCACTGACCATCAATAAGATCAAACCCACAGATGTTGGAATTTATTCTGTAAAAATCACCAGAGGACGACATATCCAAACTAATACATTCAGGGTTTCTGTCACTGGTGAGTGTGTATATATATATATATACATATACATATATATAAAAGCAAAGCTTTCCTTTATGATCTGTCTCGTGTGTTTTCTTTCAGTAAATAACCCAGAGGAGGTGCCTTTGAGGAGTGTAGATGACCCTGACTCCAGACTGTGACATTATCAACATTCAAAATCCATCAAACTCATATTTCTCCTCATGTGAGCCTCTAAACCCTATATGAAGGAGATCTAGCTGTGTGTGTGTGTGTGTGTGTGTGTGTATGTGTGTGTGTGTGTGTGTGTGTGTGTGTGTGTGTGTGTGTGTGTGTGTGTGTGTGTGTGTGTGTGTGTGTGTGTGTGTGTGTGTGTGTGTGTGTGTGTGTGTGTGTGTGTGTGTGTGTGTGTGATGTTGAGCTGCAGTTAAAAAAACAGTTTCTGTTTCTGCATCTATTAGACACAATCTCTGATGAGAAATATCATGTATAGACTATACAAGAAGAGTGTGTGTGTGTGCTAAACCAGTATTTCCCATACTAATGTGTGTGTTTTATATAACAAGCATGTTTAATCTTGAGCTTTAGATGCTTTAACAGTCTCTTCACTTCTAGAAGTTTCTAGAAACAGTTTAACTGAAGAAGTTTCCAGTGTGAGTTTGACTGTTCATCTCTGTGTGAAACTCTGTGTGTTATTGCAGGAATTATCTGCACATTTATATTACTCTAGTATTATTTTGCCTTACTCTATTTGCTCATATTTTAATCTGTCTTTTTTATGATAACATAATTGCTCTTATATTTGTATCAATCTATATTTTGTATAATCTGAAGTGAATCTGCCCATCTGTGTCTCTCAGATCAGATGTGAATGTGAAATTATAAACTCTGATACTCAGTTGAAGATTTTCATTGTTGTGTGAAATTATTGATTTCTGATTATTCTTTTATTTCATTTTATTAGAGAAGCTTCAGCTTGAATCTTTTGTATTTGCTGATTTGAGCCGGACGCACAGCGTTCACTTCTTGCTGTTACTGAATAAAACAATACAAATAAACCACAAAAACTAATCTTGAGGCTGTTGTCTGCTTTATGCTCATCCTGATCCTCCCAGACTGTGAAATTGAAAAACACAATTTTGGTTCTTCAGAAAGTCACACTTGTGTGTAAAGGAATAATAAAGTTGCTCAGAATAAACAAATTTAACTGGTAAAATGTAAATTACACTGATAATAAAGAAAAACAAAAAAAATAATATAGCTGCGAGCAGCGATTACGGGCCCAAGGTTCCTTTAGTTACCTAAAGGCACCGGGGTGGCAGTGCCGCCGGCTTTGGCCCTTCATCGCTGCTCGCAGCTATATTTATTTATATATATATATATATATATATATATATATATATATACAAGCCGGTGGTACCGCTACCATGGTGACTTTAGGGTTATTGTGCACGTAACGTAACCCCGCTTTGACTGTCGAAAAGAAGTGTGCTGTAGAGCTTGCATTGGTGTGGGCTCTGCAAAAGTGCGCATCGAGGGCACATATCAACCACAAAGTATGCGTGAGCAACCTTCTGAAACCTAAAATGAAAAATGAGACATCCTACGGTCTCATGGATTTAACGGACACATGAAATAAGTACACAAGACCGAAAAAGTGTGCCATTTGGGACAGGACCTATGATCGTGAACCACAATGGCCACATATATGAGATAATTTAAATTTAGAATAATTTTTAATGTCATAGGTCAATATGTTTTGCAGTAGTTAAATGTGTAAATCCAGAAGCCCAGTATTTATCTGGAGGTCTTTGTACAGGTTTATTAATGTAATTATATTTTACGCTTATGTGTTCCTATGATATGCAATGGAAGTAAATTTTAATGTTTAACATTGGTGTATTCACAACACATAGCATACGATATACTATGTTAAAATTATTCATCATTAAGTTACACATCCTACATTGATTAAAAAAGAAACATCAAATGTGTTTTTAGTCATAGTATTATTTTATACAGTTAACATACACTCTTAATTTAATTTAAAGCAAACAATACATTTAAAATATATGGTTATATGCATATTTTGTAATAAAAATATATATATATCAAAAAAGACAAGGTCTTAAAGTTAACCTAGGGTTAAACTCGTCACTGTAACAGACACACACACACACACACACACACACACACACACACACACACACACACACACACACACACACACACACACACACACACACACACACACACACACACACACACACACAGTGTTTAAAGGCAAAAAATATTTATCCAACCTCATTTAAAACAGTCTGTGGGTGCCATCTTTTGGACATTCATCATATTTCATTGGTTTTAATTTATTGTCCTCAAACAGAGCACTAATCTGTTTATTTTTAAGTTATTGATTAAAAAAGAAACATCAAATGTGTTTTTAGTCATAGTATTATTTTATACAGAAATAAATTATTTGTAATTCAGATGAGAATAAAGTTAGTGTTTTAAAATTTTAAGGAAAACAAATATATTGATCTGAAATACAGCACATTTATTTTAAATTCATTCAGCTTCAATTACCAATACAATCTTAATTGTATTTAAAGCAAACTATACATTTAAAAGATCTGGGTTCTATGCATATTTTGTAATTTAAAAAAATACAAAATTGTTATGCAAAAAGACAAGGCCTTAGAGATTTCTTTAGCCTTTAATGCAGGAAAAATCACACAGCAATAAAAGGCTTAAGGCCCGTACACACCGGGACGAATATCAGCGCGCGTTATTCGTCAGCGTTTTTTCAACGCGTTTTTTGTGTTCACACCCAAGCGATTTTCGCTGACGATGAGCCGAGTGAACATGCAAATTCATACCCTGACACTAGATGGCGCGTAATGCAAAACAGAAATACCCCGGTACACAAGGTGGCGCTGCGCAACTTTTACGCTTCTGATACTCGCTTTCACCTCCGATGAAGAGAGCAAGTATTTACGCGCATGTTTACGCACTTTTCTAAATCAGACAAAGAAAACGTTTATCATATAGCTCTTTATGCTCCGAGACCAACGAGACCAGCAGCTCAACATTCATCTTGCCCATAGACATCTTGCTTTGCATCTTCCTCGTCTTCCGGCAGTATAGACGGTGGCGTATATCTTCTTCGCCGTTACGTTTGTGACCGTTTTGTGTTTGAGCGCCCCCAAGTTGTGTTTTACTGTAACTTCAGAAGCACCAGACACGTGAGCAAAAGCGCCAGTCTCATTGGTCGGAAAGTTTTTGACGCGGCGCGTCAAACTAAAAGAACGAACCCGAGGCGTTTTTTTTAAAATGACGCTTTTACGCGTGGCGTTTTACGCGTCGGTGTGAACACTCACATTGGCGCCCTTTGTTTAGTCACGAGGCGTTAAACGTCGGCGAATAACGCGCGCGAAATTCGTCCCGGTGTGAACAGGCCTTTAATCTCTTGTCACTGTAACAGACAGCCAGCCAGACACAGACACAGAGACACAGAGACACAGAGACACAGAGACACACAGACACACAGACACACACACACACACACACACACACACACACACACACACACACACACACACCACACACACACACACACACACACACACACACATAAACACATAAACACAGACACCAGCCCTCCCTCCCCCTCCCTCCCCACACAGACAGCTACACACACACAGAATGGGAGGGGGCCCTCTCTCTGTCAGAGAGAGACAGAGAGAGATACAATTTCAAGAAATCCACATTCAAACCACAATATCTGACTTTCTGAGGGTCGGAGCTAATGACTTTAAATTAGAAAGTTGGGTAACACTTTATTTGAAGGGGTGTGCATAAGACTGACATGACACTGTCATAAACATGACATAACACCTGTCATGAACATGAAGGAGTCTTTATGAATGTTTATGACTGTTGTCATTAAGTGTCATTCGGTAAATTATGACACTTTTAATGCAAAGTTGACATTGTTTAAAATGTCTTTGTTATGACAACTTGACATTAACAAAGACAAAAATGTCTTTGTTATGACAACATGACATTAACAAAGACAAAAAATGTCTTTGTTATGACAACTTGACATTACCCAAGACAAAAATGTCTTGATTATGACAACTTGACATTAACAAAGATAGAAATGTCTTTGTTATGACAACTTGACATTAACCAAGAAATCATAACCTGTCAACCTGTCACAAATATGTCATAACAGGTCTAATTATCAAACTTAAAGCATTTGACAGTGTAATAACCCTTAATGACATCTTTATAACTAGTACAATGTGTTCCACTTTACTTGAGGACAAGTAAAATATTCATGACACAGTTATAATGGTGTCATGACGGCCAAAGTTGTGACAGGTTGACAGGTTATGATTTCTTGGTTAATGTCAAGTTGTCATAACAAAGACATTTCTGTCTTTGTTAATGTCAAGTTGTCATAACAAAGACATTTTAAACAATGTCAACTTTGCATTAAAAGTGTCATAATTTATCGAAAAGACACTTAATGACAACAGTCATAAACATTCATAAAGACTCCGTCATGTTCTTGACAGGTGTTATGTCGTGTTTATGACAGTGTCAAGTCAGTCTTATGCACACCCCTTCAAATAAAGTGTTACCGAAAGGTGTTCGGTTTGAGGAGAAGAATATACACGCTGAGTTTTGTAACTGTAGGTAAAACTAACTAAGTTATAACACACTTTATTTGTCCTTTTTTAGTAATGAAAATTCATTTCCTCGCCGCGGCCAAACCGTTCGAGATATAAAAAATCCGTCCGCAATTTAGCATCCTCAATGTCTTTTCAAGGCTTGGGCCCTAATAAAGAATAATCCTAAGGAAAACAATAGGGCCTTCGCCTTTTCAAGGCTTGGGGCCTTGAAAACCTCAGATGGCATTGCACAAGATACATTGCACTGACCTTCGAGCCCTCAGATAGCATTGCACAAGATACCACCATGCTACTCTGTTAAATACAGCCACATGTGCTGAGGAGGACTTTGGAAAACCATTTTCACTGAACACAGTCTGACGCTGCATCAAGAAAGGCCACTTGAATCTCTGTTACACAAGGAGAAAGCTTTACATCAGTTCCATGTGGAGATGCCGGCGAGTTCTCTGGGCCTGAGCTCATCTCACATGGTCTAGAAGACAGTGGGAATGTGTGCTGTGGTCAGATGAGTCCATGTTTCAGCTTGTTTTTGGAAAAAAAATGGACATCGAGTTCTCAGTCCCAAAGACGAAAGGGACCAACCAGACTTTCACCAGCAACAGGTGCTAAAGCAAACATCTGTCCTGGTATTGAGGTGCATCATTGCAAACGGTATGGGTAACTTGCATTATTGTGAAGGTACCATTGACATGGAGGCCTATATTTGGATTGTACAGAGACATAAACTGCCATCAAGATGACATCTTTCCTGGGAAGCAAGACAATGCCAGGCCTCATTCTGCACATGCTAAAACTGTGTGGTTTCTAGACACTCTATATGTAGAAGAGATGAGCCTGCCTGCCGTACTGCATGTATGACCCATCATGAAAAGGAGAATCAGGCAACGATGACCACAGACTGTTGAGTGGCTGTCTTGTATCAGACAAGATTGGGCAAATATTCCACTAGCAAAACTCCAACAATTAGTATCCTCAACTCCCAAATGATTAAAAAGTGTAATTAAAAGGAAAGGTGAAGTGACGCAGTGGTAAACATGCATCTGTCCCAACTTTTTTGGGGTTGTGTTGCAGCCATCAAAATCAAAATGTGTTCATATTTACAAAATACAATTATGTTGGTCAGTGAAAACATTGGAAAACTTTTCTTTGTACTTTTGTCAGTTAAAAAAAAGGTTAAAAAGAATGAACAAATAACAGATTCTTGATTTTATTGCATTTTACAAAATGTCCAAACTTTTTCTGATTTGGGGTTGTATCATATTAGCTTGTACAAAAATGGCATTACATGACCCCTTTAAGACACTCAAATGATGATTTTAATTATTATATGTCTTTTATAAAAATTGTCATATCATCTGCTAATTGGGAACATTTAATTACATTATTGGCAAACTGAAACGAATTGATTTTAATTTGAAGATTACTTGCATGACCAATAAAAATAACAGAGGACATAACGGATCTCCCTGTTTGACACTTATATTGAATCCTGGATTGGTCCCAAAAGATTAACAGAACTATTGCAATTATTATATATTCGAACTTCACAGATAAAAATACTGCTTCTACAATTAGTTAATTTTTGTTTTCAATACTAAAACTAAATCAAATTATTAAAATAATTATTATGTTATTTTATATCCTCAAATTTTGTGGTTTATTTTTTCCAAATAAAAAAAATTATATATTTTTGTAAACATATTGGCCTAAAATACATTTGCACCCACATGTTAAACCTCCTGTTGATTTTATTTATTTTAAATTAAATTAAAACTCCCAAGATATGTGATGTCACAATATTTATAATATCTGTTCTGTTTTCTTCTGTGAGCCTCTTGTTGATCTTATGTCATAAACCAGGGGCCCGTTCTTCGTAGGTCGCTAACTCAGTTAGCTGGATTTGATTGTTGGTGATTTGGCATGATCTTGGATTGTTTGGTTCTTCGAAGCTCATCCTTGACTTGCTGTCATAGCAACAGGTGCGTTAGCTTGAACCTGCTCGCGAGCAGCTTATTTCATGTTAACAGGATTAGATCGCGGCTTTATAAGCAGAGGTGACACGGGAAGTCTTTTAGTGCAGCGGGAATGTGTACTTTTTGAGATATATAATTTTTCTCATGACTCGTGAGGATGTCGTTTACATCATTAATTTGTTGGAAACGCATAAATGTTCGAATCGTCGGAGTCGGGCTTTAATAACAGCAGGCAAGTTACTATTGCGATTCTTAATATTCCAGATTAGTAATATTATATCAAATTTTACAAAAGGCAGTTGACAGACTAAAATCTTTTAGATGGTGTGTTCCATATCACAAATATGGCCAGGATTTGTGCATGACTCAAGACTTTTCAGAGATTTATGCACATTATTTGAACGTGGTAAGGAAAAATAGCTAAATATCAAGCTCACTGTATTACATACACTTATGCTTATCCTAACAGAACTTAATTTTTCCATTAAACAGGTGATTACAACAGGATCCTGCTTGGAGACAGGTGTTTTATGTCCCCATTCCCTGACCCAAACCCCAGACCAGTTACAATGCAGCTCTAGCAGGACAAGGGCACACAATGAAGTGAACTTTAGCAGTGTCTGAAAAGTCTGAGGGTTGCACCTGACAGGGCCTTTGCATGTGCCATATTACACAACATTGCACCATCAGAAAAAATATAGGCTAAAACATTTCATTAATGTTTAATAAAAGACAAGACAAATATGCTTAGTTCTTTGAGTTTTATTTTAATTGTTCTTTATAAAGAAAGGCCAGTGATCAAGTCATCTTTTGCCTGCAATAAGAGATATTATGCAAAGTCAGCAATAGCACTCTGTGTGAAATAATATATTAGCACTTACTCTGAAGTTCCTTTGAAGCAACTCTATCTCTAGTGCCAGTTTTTTTCTTTAAGTTGTCAAGTATTTTCAAAATACTCTATTTTCTAGGGGTAGGGGTAAACCTGTCAACACATGCCTTATGCATCAAAAGTGAAAAGGAAGAGTACAACACTGCCCACCTCTGCATCAATGCTTTGTGCAGACTCTTATGTAGATGTGGACTCCTGCAACTCATATTGTATTCAGAAATAATAGGTACTCAAGTGTAAATTAAGTAAAGTTATTTATGCACTTAAAGATACCTGAGATGGGGTTCTTCACTGTCCTGTGCATTGGGGGAAACATGGGCATTACAAAGTGTTGTACTTTCTTCCCTTTTGATGCAACATTAGAAAAAGTCTTCCTGCACATGCTTCAGCCAACACTTTCTTGGGAACAGGTAAAAGTGTTGGTGTATTGTTTAAAACTGCACAAAAGAGGAAAACACAATTTCATTACAATGATGTACACTGGGGGGAAATTACTCAATGTGACCCAAGTCTTCTTCACTGTGATTTGTTCTGGTGATTGGTTTGTAATGATATAAGCTAATCATATAACTGTTAGTTCTACTGTGTTAAGCACTTTTTGGTTAAGTATATATGGCCTTTGACTTGAGCATCCTTAGTCTGCATTTCTCTGTACATTTAATATTGAAAATACCCATTACATAAAATATTTCTATCACACTTACCACCCTCTACACTTCCTCTTTTCCACAGCTTTAAACACACTTTAGTCTTTTTTTCAAATCTGTGTGAACCAAGCTAAAAAAGGGGGGGTTCATTTCACTGTAATGATGTTGTCTTGATTTCAGACCTAACAAAATGGATTGGAATAAATAACTTGATTGCATACATCTTTAAGAGTACATGATCATTTGGAGTTTGCATATATTCCCAAATAAAATAAAAATACTCTGTTACCCTTCTAAAAGAGTGGGTGGACTGAAGCTAATGATTTGTTTTATTTCAAAATTAGACATTCTCAAATGGCACAGTGGATGTGGACTTGTGATCTCTTATCCTTCAGTGACGCATGTGATGTCCTAGATGTTCACGTGACTTTAGGGTGTTTCATTTGTCATTTTTAAGATCCTATGCATCCTTTAGCTTCATGTTTTTTCTGTTCCCACCCTGACTGTTTAATTTAATAAATGTCAATGTGAATATGTTACACACACCGAACAGAATGTTTAGTTCTGGTAGCAAATATTTATTTTGATTGCCACTGCCAATCTGCAAAATCAACAATGGCTGAATCCGAAATCGCCCCCTCTCAATCACTATTCCCTATAGTTCACTTGAATACAGTGATTAAAAACAAGTGAACTTATTCGGACAGTCGTTAAGCGTATATCGGTTGTACACTTATTGCGGTGCAATGTGGGATTGAATGTGTGCACTCAATAACATCCACTATGGTTTCGGACAACACTACAAATGCCTGTCGCTTTAAATAATGCCCTATTTGAGGGTATAGGGGGTGATTACAGATTGGGCCAATGTGAGTTGTACAGTTACGTCTAACAACACTAGCAGTGTTACTTCCAAGGGGGTAATCCAGCAGCTGGAAAGCGTACCGTCCATGGGCGCCGCCATTGTAGCAGAACATCAACTGCTGTTAGCATTCCATTGACTCCCATTCATTTTGGCGTCACTTTGACAGCGAATAACTTTACATCTGAGGCGTTTAAAGACTCCATTTGTCCATTATTTATTTCTAAAGAAACACGACAGTGTATAAAAGGCTCCATTACTTTGTATCTTACGTTATCTTACGCTAAGCCGTTTTTGTAAAAAATAGGCTAACGATTGCGTCATAACACGTGACTCTCTGTCGCACAGTAGAGAAATTACCGTATAGACAGAAGTAGAAGCTCGCAGGCAATTGGGGGGACGTGGAGGCATAAAGTCAAGGGAGAAGCCCATAGAGAGTTATAAAGTTGATCCTGCTGCGAGCTCATGGACAGCTAATACTCATGATCTCCGGCTCTGCGAGAAGACTTACAACTTGAAGGAGTGAATATAAACGAGTGAGCTTATTCGGACAGCCATTAAGCGTATATCGGTTGTACACTTATTGCGGTGTAATCAGACAGGATGCTCACGTGCTTCTGATTGACTTCACTTTTCTCCGTTGAAGTCTATGGGGTCGCTGTGTCCATTTCTTTTAATGTCTATGGATACTTCGCATGTGTGAAATCAGTCCTTATGGCCTCGATATTGAGTATACAGTGGAAATCTATATGATGTGTCCATTTCCTCATGTTAACTACTGGATAGGAACATAATAAATCACAAAAATAAAATACAAAAGGTATATAAATACTTACACAAAAGCTACACAAACCTATATCACTGCAAATGCTCATTAACACGTGTACTGTAAAATATATTTTTTGGAATAACACACACTAGCCAGATTTGGTGTTCTGACTGCTGATTCTGACAACTTGTAAAAATCAAGAAAAAACTGTTGGTGTTTTTAATTAAATGCCTTTTAGTCATTTGGATTCACAGGCCTTTGAGGGCGGGGATTTGAAGAAAGAAAGTACAAGACATGAGGTGTGGTTTAATTTCTGCACAACTATACTGCAGGCGCTCACAGGTTTTCAAACTTGAGCTAAACTATTTCAGATCACTGAACTGTTGAAGAAAATGTTACACACATTTGTTTTTTGCTGTTTCTGTCTAGTTCAGGGGTGGGGAACGTTGATCCTGGAGGGCCATTGTCCTGCAGAGTTTAGCTCCAACCCTGAAAAAAACACTCACCTGCCTGTAACTTTAGCAGTCCTGAAGACCTTGATTAGCTTCAGGTGTGTTTAATTAGGGTTGGAGCTAAACTCTGCAGGACAAGGGGATATTTAATATTCAACAATATTATTGAACTGTGTTGTACTACTTTCATGTTATCACTGTGAAGCTGCTTTGATGCAATCTGTATTGTGAAAAGCGCTATATAAATAAATGTGACTTGACTTGACTTGACAATGGCCCTCCAGGATCAACGTTCCCCACCCCTGGTCTAGTTGGTAAGTGACAGTTTTTTTTTTTTTTTTTTTTTGATTTATAGATTTATAGCATCATGTTATTAGTGTGGAGCTGCAATTAACTTCAGTTCCACCATCAATAAATAGCAAAATGTAGATTTTCCACAGTTCAATTTACTTAATGTAACTCTTAACACTAAACCATTTGTGCTTATAAAACTTAAACTTTATTATTTATTTTTTAAATGACCGATCGTTTCGCCAGATAAGACCCTTTAGTAGGGTAGGAAGGGGGGGTTCACCTGCACCCGAAATATATATTTTTTTAACCTAGTTTTTTGTAATCCTTAAGGTGTCTAGAAAAGAAATTTTGATGTTCCCCACGCCAATTATTGTCCCATATGTGATTTTTTGTATCATCTTTTGTGTCCGTGCTTGATTTTCGGCTGCGGAAAATGAAAACTTTAAAGGCACACTGCGGAACTTTTGGCCACTAGTGGCGCTCGACCTGTAACTTTCACGTCTAGCGTCCCTAGAGGCCACAAGCTCCGCAGCACTGTCGCAAAAGTCAACAAACAGTCAACCGGTCCGCCTATAGACAGTGGGTCAGCTTCCCGTGTCTTTAGATTATGTGTGCTTGCAGTGTTTGAGGCGGGCAGCCTGGCCGCGCTCGATTCCCTTATAGCAGTCTGCTGAGAGAGAGCGAGCGGGGCGAGCCCCGTGGGGGTTAGTGCTAACATGTCTGTGAGTGAATGTGGGCGCGGGACGGCGGGCACATTTACTGCACTAAAAACACCGTCGGCCTGAGCTGACTGTAAGTTATGTGTGTTGGTTTCGTTTTACAGAAACCGTGGGACATGTTGTCTGTAGTGTTTGTGGGCACTGAGTCGTGGGAACGTTCCCTACATTTAATGTAGCAGCTACATTTGACATGAGTCGATTTTATTTGTTCGAGCCCTGCACTGTGGCGGGCTGTGTATGTGTGGGGATATGAACAATGGGCTGTGGGCATTTTATTACACTCATAACACCATCGGCTGTGGCCGGAATACCAGACAATACTACACTGCTTATATGATTTATCTGTGTCACCTTGGAAACGGCATTTGTGTGCAGGCAAGCGTTAGCATCGGTCGGGCACCCATCCTCCTCCTGTAGCTCACGCCAGCGAGCGAACGCTGGACCAATGGTGATCCTCCTCCTGGCTTTTCATTTGTCACTATGCCTTTTTCTTTTTTTTAGTGTCCTCTGACAAAACCTTTGCCTTCTTCCTTGTAGCTGTTGGTTCGGCCATGACGAAAACATACAGACGGCAATCAAACGCGAGTTCAGCACTCACGTCAGAATCTGAGGAAGTTGTGGGTGGTGGGGGAAGTGACGTATGCCGTAAAGCGGTCGAATTTTGTAGTTCTTTTTGTGCTCGGGTTCCTACCCGAAACCCCGAAGTTACATAGTGCTAGGAAAAGCGATACAGACACCTTCAGGCTACGGCAGACGTGTCATTCAACCTATTGTAAGTCGATGTACCATCTCAATGGGTTTTGGTAATATATTATAAAGGTTGAAAAGTTCCACAGTGTGCCTTTAAATCTACATAAAATCTGAACAATACATCATACAGACACAATCTACCCCATTTTCTCTTCGTCTTTGCATGAGGAATTGATAGATATGAGGATTGTCATGATTAGATGATGTATAGTGCATAAAAACTCAAATAAACACCAAAAAATGGAAAAAAATGGTAACATTGGACCACTGGAACTCCTCCCCTATGGACCCCATTGATATATGTATTCTAACTTTTGTATTTTTACAGTCTTTAAGATGTCTAAGAAGCTAATGTTGATGATCCCCACCTGAAATATTGTCACATGTATGTCTTTTCTGGCTATATTGGTTGCCACCCTGGATATCCAAAAAAGCAAAAAAGAACATTTACATAGGCAGTCTGTTTTTTCTCCTTTAGTTTTTGATTTGATAGATCTCTTCCATTTTCCATAACTGGCTATATAAATTGTTGTTGAGCACATTACTGCTTGTTTCCTACGTTGCACATTAAAAATATAACGTAGATATTTTAAATAAATAATACATTTTAAGATACAATGTGTTAAAAAATATACACTACCGTTCAAAAGTTTGGGGTCGGTACGATTTTAAATACTTTTAAAAGAATTCTCTTCTGCTAACCATGGCTGCGCTTATTTGATTAAAAATACAACAAAAATCATTTATAGTATTAAATATTATTCCAGATTAAATCAGCTGTTTTCTGTGTGAATATATAGTAAAGTGTAATTTATTCCTGTGATCAAAGCTGAATTTTCAGCATCACCAGTGTCAGTGTCTTCAGTGTCAAATGATCCTTCACAAATCAGTATAATATGAGGATTTGATCCTCAAGAAACATTTATTATTATTAACAATGTTGAAACAGTTGTTGGTCTGTCAGTTGTACAGTTTTTTTTTTTAGGATTCTTTGATGAATAGGAAGTTCAAAAGACTTTTGTAACATTATAAATGTCTTTACTGTCACTTTCGATCAAATTAATTATTCCTTGATAAATAAAAGTATTGATTTCTTTCCTCCAAAAAATAAAAATAAAATTCTCACTGACCCCAAACTTTTGAACGGTAGTGTACATTAATTAAAAATCACATCGTGTAATCAGGATTCACTGGTAGTATGAGGTTTATTTAACATACATTTTTAAACTAACTACACATACATAGCCTACATGATGCACCAACACACAATTAGAAAGATCTTTCTTGAAGAGCATGTAGCATTATGGAAGCCCTCTGTTACGGGTGCGTGGCGGTAGGAAGGATGAGAAGACGAGGATGCTCAGAAACAGGATTTAATAACAAAAACTCAGGAGCACATACACACACACTTGACATAAACGCACCATATACAAACGAGAACCGACAAGGAGTGAAGGAGAACACTGGGTTTACATACACAGAGAACAGATAGGGGAAACAAGGCACAGCTGGGGCAAATTAACCAGACACAGGTGAAGGAACTGAACACAAACGAGGAGCGGGAAAACGAACACAGGACTAAACCAAATACACAATGAACGGGGGGAAACTCAGGACACACATGTAACATAACGCCCCCTCCAAAAAGGCGCGTCCTCGCGCCGTATGACTTCAATAGGGGATTCAATGAATCTCTGAAGTAAAAGTCGTTCCATGGCTTCACTGACTTGTTGCAGAAGTTGCTTTGATCCACTGCTTCCCACAATGTTTGTCGTTATTTTGTTCAGATTGTCCCACTCGAGATGAAACGCATAGTTTCCCTCACCAGTAATAATTTGAGGACCGAGAGAGATGGAAACCTCATTGAGGGCCTTGGTTAGAGCGGTCTCAAGTTCCAAGCCAAAGTCGTAAGTTTCACAGTGACCTAGCCTACTAAGAATAGTAGTCAGTAGTTTACTGCGATAAAGGTGACGTATAGTGGTACAGAGGAGGATATGCTTAGGCAACTTCCACTCACCCTTTGTCACAGCACGGCAGATGTCCTGAAATACTAAAGAAAAGCAATTAGCATTGAAGTGTTCAAGCAACTACAGTGTACACAAAATAAAACATATGCAATATTGAAAAATATACCAAAGTGGAGAGTTGTCATACCTGACTTATAGACAGCACAAGGTGTCTTGTCTTCTCACTCTTCTCCAAGTCAGCATCACCAGAAATCATGAGGGTCAGGAGGAACCTCATGAGATTAGATGGGAGGAGGTCATCCAAGGACATGACCAGATCATCAGCTTTGGGAGGCCAAGGAAGAGAATTTGACTCTCTGTATGTCTTCTTGATTGTACCACGAAGAAGAAGGGCCACATCTTCATACTTGTCCGTGCTCCCCATCTCATATGCATTTCTCACTGCATCTGAGATGGATAAGCTAGCACTGAATATCAAGCTATTGGTGATACAACCTTTCAAATCTGCTGTGACCATAGAAATGCCAATCCCCTCATGCTTCTCAAGTTTTCTCTTCAGTTTCTCACTTCTGTACTCGGGATTGGGGAAGCCATTTTTCTCCAACTCTTGGGTGTAAATAAGACGCAGTGATGCAAGCCGCACAATCTTGCTCTGTCTTATCACTTGATCTTGAATGACATCAAGTACAGCATTAAATGACATCTGATGTGCAGCAGCCATGGTAGTCTGCTCTGTTTCACTGACAGGGTTGGTAGCAAGGGCTTTACCTCGAGATGTGATATGGTTTGCATAGTTCAGGTTGAATGACTTGCGACATGACTGATGGTAATTTGCTTCTCTCGCAAAAAGGTCCTCACCTTGCACCATGCGATGTAGACGGTGAAGTCCAAGTTCATAGGCTTGAGGCGTAATCTGTTTCCATGTAGGCTCCTTCAATGCGCCGTCCTTAGCCTTATATACTGGGAACTTGATGCATCGTTCGGTCTTTCCCAATACTTTTACTTCCAGCTTTCCACAGAAGATACACTCTGGGGGGAACAGCTGCTTAGCTGAAGAGGACCCACATTTACGTGGTGAGCGTGATGTTGAAGCTAGCTGAGATGTCACAGTAGGTCTTTCCTGTAAGCGTCCCTGGTTCTTTGTAAACTTTTGGTAGCAGGCTCGATGATAGCTAGTTGTTTCTAAATTGGCACCTACAAGACTCTGGAATGAGATTACAGACATGATCCATGTGAAACTGCAAATCAAGAGCTTCTTGGAGACGTCTATCACAAATGCTGTGTAGCAGAGCCAGCTTGTCAGTAGCAGACCCTTTAATCTTACTAAGTGGTGTGAAATCTGCATGCTCAAAGCCATGTACATGTAAAATACAATTTTCAGGACCATGGTCTTTTGATTTGACACCATCATCTCTCTTGGATTTCTTTGTAGCAAGATTGAACTCTTCAGACTCACTATCATTTTCTTCCTTGGGTTTCCTTGACTTAGAATTTGACTTGGGCATGATTAGCAATGATCACCAACTAGCCAATTAGCTATTATAGTATAAAAGTGTTGACTTTCTTTTTCCCTAATGTCTTCAAGGCAGCTTCAAACTTGGTAGAGGAGTATATTTTTCAGACTCACCATCGATATCTCCCTTCTCTTTTTTGAGGATGATTAGCATGCACATTTGTAGGACTACTAAATCGTAGATTCAGAAAACGTAAACAAATCACCCGTCTCCTTGATAACCTGTCACATCTCCCTGACCACCAGCATAGTTGATATTGTAACGTTGCTCTCTTGATAACGAAATACTGCTATTAAAATAGGCTTTATATGCTTTTTGTCTACACAAACTATACTATACATTGTGCACTTACTGTCAGAAGACCTCTTTTATCACGTAATTTATTTACATACACCGCATAACAACAAAGCGGGATGTGATTGACAGCAGGTTGGCGACAATATGAACTGCTTTATACATGTTGCTTCTAAGGCAAAAAGCCCAATAACCTTATTTTCTCAAATGAGTTGGGCATCTTTTGTTCAGTGTGCCAAGAAATGGGTTAACCTCAACACTTCTGAGAGTTTAATAGCTGAAAAAGCCATAGCAACATTTAACTTAACAGAAACCTTGAGAGACCAATATCTGCCAGTTAATGTGGGCTTCCATAATGCTACATGCTCTTCAAGAAAGATCTTTCTAATTGTGTGTTGGTGCATCATGTAGGCTATGTATGTGTAGTTAGTCTAAAAATGTATGTTAAATAAACCTCACACTACCAGTGAATCCTGATTACACGATGTGATTTTTAATTAATGTATATTTTTGAACACATTGTATCTTAAAGTGTATTATTTATTTAAAATATCTACGTTATATTTTTAATGTGCTACAATTGACGTAGGAAACAAGCAGTAATGTGCTCAACAACAATTTATATAGCCAGTTATGGAAAATGGAAGAGATCTATCAAATCAAAAACTAAAGGAGAAAAAACAGACTGCCTATGTAAATGTTCTTTTTTGCTTTTTTGGATATCCAGGGTGGCAACCAATATAGCCAGAAAAGACATACATGTGACAATATTTCAGGTGGGGATCATCAACATTAGCTTCTTAGACATCTTAAAGACTGTAAAAATACAAAAGTTAGAAAACATATATCAATGGGGTCCATAGGGGAGGAGTTCCAGTGGTCCAATGTTACCATTTTTTTCCATTTTTTGGTGTTTATTTGAGTTTTTATGCACTATACATCATCTAATCATGACAATCCTCATATCTATCAATTCCTCATGCAAAGACGAAGAGAAAATGGGGTAGATTGTGTCTGTAGGATGTATTGTTCAGATTCTATGTAGATTTAAAGTTTTCATTTTCCGCAGCCGAAAATCAAGCACGGACACAAAAGATGATACAAAAAATCACATATGGGACAATAATTGGCGTGGGGAACATCAAAATTCCTTTTCTAGACACCTTAAGGATTACAAAAAACTAGGTTAAAAAAATATATCTTTCGGGTGCAGGTGAACCCCCCCCTTCCTACCAGACTACTTATTCATCGTCTGGTGCAACCCAGTCTCATATAAAAATGTACCCTGACTACGTTGGTCCAAAGTGCAAAACGTAGAGGGGTAACAATAATGGCCCTTAAATTGTATGACTGTTACATTTTTTTGGCTTAGTCTTCTCCTATTGTTTTCCGTCAGAGTCATGTGACTTTCAAGATTCCGGCTGTGAGAACCAAAAACATGGCGGACATTTCTTTCATGTTTAGTGAAAAAAACTGTATTTTGAGTTAGTTTCTGCATAAAAATAAGTTTTGGTTACATTTCTAGCGAGAAATATATATTTTATTTTCATAATATCCACTCAGTGAGTGTACATAATCACCTGTTTGCTCGTTATTGAGAATATTTTTCAAATCTCGCCAGAATAATGTGAAACTGTTACGTTTTGGTTGCTATTACATCGACGCTGCTATTTGACTTAAGTTTCTGCATAAAAATAAGTTTTGATTACATTTCTAGCGAGAAATATATATTTTATTTTCATAATATCCACTCAGTGAGTGTACATAATCACCTGTTTGCTCGTTATTGAGAATATTTTTAAAATCTCGCCAGAATAATGTGAAACTGTTACGTTTTGGTTGCTATTACATCGACGCTGCTATTTGACTTAAGTTTCTGCATAAAAATAAGTTTTGATTACATTTCTAGCGAGAAATATATATTTTATTTTCATAATATCCAATCAGTGAGTGTACATAATCACCTGTTTGCTCGTTATTGAGAATATTTTTCAGATCTCGCCAGAATAATGTGAAACTGTTACGTTTGGTTGCTATAACATGGACTTTTGGCATATTTTGACTTAGTTTCTGCATAAAAATAAGTTTTGGTTACATTTCTAGCGAGAAATATATATTTTATTTTCATAATATCCACTCAGTGAGTGTACATAATCACCTGTTTGCTCGTTATTGAGAATATTTTTCAGATCTCGCCAGAATAATGTGAAACTGTTACGTTTTGGTTGTTATTACATGGACGCTGCTATTTGACTTAAGTTTCTGCATAAAAATAAGTTTTGATTACATTTCTAGCGAGAAATATATATTTTATTTTTTATAATATCCACTCAGTGTAATCACCTGTTTGCTCGTTATTGAGATTTTGCAGATCTCGCCAGAATGTGAAACTGTTACGTTTTGGTTGCTATAACATCGACGCTGCTATCGGCATATTTTGACTTAGTTTCTGCATAAAAATAAGTTTTGATTACATTTCTAGCGAGAAATATATATTTTATTTTCATAATATCCACTCAGTGAGTGTACATCACCTGTTTGCTCGTTATTGCGAATATTTTTCAGATGTCGCCAGAATAATGTGAAACTGAAACGTTTGCTATAACATGGACTATTGGCATATTTTGACTTAGTTTCTGCATAAAAATAAGTTTTGATTTCATTTCTAGCGATAAATATCTATTTTATTTTCATAATATTCACTCAGTACATAATCACTCGCTTGCTCGTTGTTGCGAATATTTTTCAGATCTCGCCAGAATAATGTGAAACTGAAACGTTTTGGTTGCTATAGACGCGAGATATATATCCAGCAGCAGCAAGACCAGTTGTAGAATTGTAGTTGTAGAGATTGTAATCGTAGTTGTAGAGTTCCTGGATCAAGTTCACAGTAGGTGGCGGTAATGCGCTATCTATCTATCTATCTATCTATCTATGAAGGAGAGAGATGATCTGTCAAGCTTTTTACAAACACAGCATGTGTTCTCTGGTTTTCTACAAAGTGGGAGACTTTCAGGCTTTTGAACAATTTTTAATATAACGTTACTGTATAACAACATACATAGCTTATAGAAAACAACAATGGGATTGAATGGGATTGGGATTTATTAATTCTTGGTGTTCTCCTCCGTCACCCCCTGTGTCGGCCAAGTTTTCCCACTGTAATTAAAAGAGATTGTTATTAATTTAGGTCTTTACATCAGCCATGAATTTAATTCAAAACAATCATGACAAGGTTAAGGGCAATGAGGAGCAGCAAGCCACCCCTTCATTCAGTAGGTTTATAAACTTACAGTAGCCTGATAACAGTCAATTGCCTGCCTATGGTAATATTTTGGTTAAGGTTTGAATTTGCATTACCTATGGTCTAGCCATTTATTTGAAATCATATACCTCTGCTCTGAAGGTATCCATTGTAAAAGACCTTTTATACTTTCTGGGACCTCTCAAAGTACTTTTACAATTTTCATCACTACCACCCTTTTACAGACACATTCATACAGAACTGTTTGCAGACAGGCTTTGGAGATTGGATTCCCACGTATTCACACACCCAATGACACACTGGGGGGAAAGTGTGGGTTCAGTGTCTTGCCGAAGGACACTTTGGCTACGTTCACACTGCAGGTCTTAATGTTCAATTCCGATTTTTTGAAAAAAATTGATTTTTTTACAAGGCCGTTCACATTTCCAATTAAATGCGACCTTTTGTGATCTCCTGTGTGAACGCGAAATGACCCAGAAGTGACCCGCATGCGCAGAAGAGTACTCAACGGTCAACGACGTCACTTGTTGTTTGCGGAAGTAGCTAAATGGATGTCGACAGTGGAGCTCGTTTAGCAATATTAAAGTTATTTTCACAACAGAGCCAGCACACTAACAATCTTCTCGTTTTAAGAAGAAAATTAAACAGAGAAACGTGTGGGTGCGGTGAAAATTGAAAGTGAAAGTGACACGTGATGGCCAAGTATGGTAACCCATACTTGGAATTTGACCTCTGCATTTAACCCATCCAAGTAAGTGCACACACATTAGGAGCAGAGTAGTGAGTAGTGAACACACACACACACTGCAAACGTGGATACACACACCCGGAGCAGCGGGCAGCCTTGAGTGGCGCCCGGGGAGCGATTGGGGGTTAGGTGCCTTGCTCAAGGACACCTCAGTCATATTCCTGCCGGTACTGGAATCGAACCAGCAACCTTTGGGTCACCAGTCCAACTCTGTTACCATTAGGCCATGACTGCCCACGGTGTCGCAGCCAGGAGTGGTGGGATACTGATGTGAGTGGCTTCACTGATACAGAATTCATCAGTAACTTCCGAATGACCAGATCCACCTTCGATTATGTTTGTGAGCGCCTTTGATCAACTCTGTCACGGGAAGAGACACGTCTGCGGCGGCCCATAACAGTGCAGAAATGCGTTGGAGTTGGAGTGTATCGCGAGCTACAGGTGCGTGCAATGACGTGTGTGTTGGATATATGTGACCTGGTCGTTCAGATTGCAGTCGCATTTCAAAAGATCGGATACATATCGGATTTGGACCACATACCCAATTGGCCTGGGTCGCATTTGAAAAGATCAGATCTGTGTCGTTCAGACTGTCATGAAAAAATCAGATACAGGTCGCATAGGGGCAAAAAAATCGGAATTAGGTCGTTTCAGCCTGCAGTGTGAACGTAGCCTTTGACACACTGAGCCACAGCCGCCCACAAATACAAGCCAAGGCTATTACTTTGTTTTGAAGAACTAAGAATTAGGCTATTCCAATCAATATGGAATATGATATGATAAATTGTACATACCAAAGTGAACAGGGCTCCCATTCCACGAGCTTCATTTGAATCCCCTGTAAAAACATCAAAGTTGGGGGGTTAAGGGGTTTCCAGATGTGGTGCTGCAATTCCACCGACTACAGAGTACATCTATAACTTTTATAAATTACTCTAAAGCTAACCTTCTGCATTTTGCAGCGGATCACCCTCTTCACTGGGTAGTAAGGCTCCTTTTCAAGGATTCCATGGTTACAATCTGAAAGAGCAAAAAAAAAAGTACATGAGTTTGACCTCATACATCATCAATATATAAAATAATAATAATTTGACAGGCTACACATGATATATTTATGACCTAAGTATATCTGGCTAAGGCAAAAGAATCACTGTATTTGAAGTCTGATTTGAAATGGTGAAATGTAAAACTAGTAAAGCTTGATAACCTTTGGGTGATTGTATCCCCCTCAGTTTCTTCCTTTTGTCTGAGGCTGCAGAATTCTTCTGCTTCTTTTTGTTTTTTTGCAGACATATCTGTTGAGATTAAAGAAATGTATCTGTGAAGAGCTGTTATTACAATGAATACTGGTCTAAATACCTTTATTCCAATAACAAATATATAATGTCACATTACAATTGGAAAGATATTTACAGGGCACTCATTGAAATACATGGACACTGTTCAACCATATGCTGTGTGGTCACTTATTCACTCTACTAAGGGTTATAGAAAGATGTACAAACAGGTGATCAATTCAAGGAAAAGCCTGGAAGATGAGGGGAAAAACAATGAATGTAGTTCCTCATACACACATCACCTTTGTCCTGTAATTTTAATATTGATGGGAGATGTGTCTTCAAGACTGATAATGTTTCAATTCACACTGACAGGGCACAGTGTCTCACAAAATGATTTACTAAGTATGAAGATTCTGTCAATCTGATTCAATGTGTTTTACAAACCCCAAATCCAATTAAGCTGGGTTAACTGTAAAACGAAAATAAAAACACAATACAATGATTTTCAAATCATTTTCAACCTATATTAGCAGGACAGGGACAGGATCTAGACTGGGAATGTTTGGAACATTCCACCGGTGAACAGGTTCATTAAAAACACATGAGTGTCATGATTGGGCATTAAAGGGGCATCCCAGGATTCATTCACAAGCAAGTCATCCTTGGTTGTGAATGACTGAGTCTTCTGGGGATGCTATGTGATGGTGGGAATCACAACTATAAAGGATATTAACATGGGCTCAGGAACACCTTGGAAAACAATTGTCAGTTAACACAGTTTGTCGCTACTACAAGTGCTGTGAGTGCTGTACACATTTAAAATAGTTTATGGAAATCATGGACGTCGTGTTCCTCGGGATAAAAAGGAAGAGGACCTCCCAGATTGTTAACAGTGCTAAGTTCAAAAGCCATGGGGGTGTGTTAGTGTCCATGGCATACCCATGCTCCATGACATTCAAAATGAGTGTATCTTTGCAAACAAACAATAAAGCTTTTCAGTTTGAACATTAAACATCTTGTCTTTGTTGTATATTCATTGAATATAGGAACTTCACTGGAATAGGAGTTTGTATGATCCTCAGGGGCCAAATTTAGACTGAAGTGAATTCTATACAGCTAAGAATGAGGCACCAAACACCTGCAGCAGACTTTGGATGTGCAACAGTACTCTCCATAATCATCAGTTCCTGCATAGATTGAAACTGTTCTGGTTGAACAGTAATTCATTTGCCAAAAGTTTTTGCTTCAACATCTGTCAATCATCCTGTCATGAATTTTTAAACGTTATATTTCCCTTTAGTAATATTTGAAAGGCAAGTTATCCAGACCTACATATTACAGTAGTTACTTGTATAACACCTCAGAAGTCACCTCACACTAATCAGTCACTTGTTTTTTTTTTCACATTTAAATACATTTCTTCATTTAGAGTATTATTTCAGTTTAAGAAGGAGAGACGTATGAAATGTTTAACATGGTTATAAAGTATATCCTGATTAAATATATGAAAAATAATATATTTTTATTCTTATACACGACTAGCAATTGAATCATGATTTATATGCTATTTGAAAATATCAGCAGAACTTACTGCGTTTCTGCTGAGGTGGTTCTTTGGTGGGCTGGATGGGAGGACCGGTGGTGGGCTGGATGGGAGGACTAGTGGTGGGCTGGATGGGAAGAGGACTGGTGGTGGGCTGGATGGGAGGACCGGTGGTGGGCTGGATGGGAGGACTGGTGGTGGGCTGGATGGGAGGACCGGTGGTGGGCTGGATGGGAAGAGGACTGGTGGTGGGCTGGATGGGAGGACTAGTGGTGGGCTGGATGGGAAGAGGACTGGTGGTGGGCTGGATGGGAGGACCGGTGGTGGGCTGGATGGGAGGACTGGTGGTGGGCTGGATGGGAGGACCGGTGGTGGGCTGGATGGGAAGAGGACTGGTGGTGGGCTGGATGGGAAGAGGACTGGTGGTGGGCTGGATGGGAAGAGGACTGGTGGTGGGCTGGATGGGAAGAGGACTGGTGGTTGGCTGGATGGGAAGAGGACCGGTGGTGGGCTGGATGGGAGGACTGGTGGTGGGCTGGATGGGAAGAGGACTGGTGGTGAGCTGGATGGTGGGCTGGATGGGAGGACCGGTGGTGGGCTGGATGGGAAGAGGACTGGTGGTGGGCTGGATGGGAGGACCGGTGGTGGGCTGGATGGGAAGAGGACTGGTGGTGGGCTGGATGGGAAGAGGACTGGTGGTGGGCTGGATGGGAAGAGGACTGGTGGTGGGCTGGATGGGAAGAGGACCGGTGGTGGGCTGGATGGGAAGAGGACCGGTGGTGGGCTGGATGGGAGGACTGGTGGTGGGCTGGATGGGAAGAGGACTGGTGGTGAGCTGGATGGTGGGCTGGATGGGAGGACCGGTGGTGGGCTGGATGGGAAGAGGACTGGTGGTGGGCTGGATGGGAGGACCGGTGGTGGGCTGGATGGGAGGACCGGTGGTGGGCTGGATGGGAGGACTGGTGGTGAGCTGGATGGTGGACTGGATGGGAGGAGGACTTGTGGTGGACAACTGGTTAGTACAACCTGTACAAATGGTACAAAAAGAGGAAATTATTTACCTCCTGTAATAAGAACAAATGTCCCCTTTTTCAAGCAGTGACTGTGCTCCATGAGGAAACATCCAGTACATTTGTCTTTTGTATTCTTCTGTCTAGACATGCTGCCCTATGGACTATATGCTCTCTATCAAACTGAGGTGAGGCTGATTTTGTACTCTGGTGCAAATTGTAGGATCTCATTACCCTATGTGAAGTGGAGATATGTGTTTATAATTTTTTGAAGTTGAATTGAGCAATGCATCGAAGTTGAATTGAGCAATGCATCTTGCTGTTGACTCTTTTGCTATGTATGGCAGACAATCAGTGAGCTATGTGGCTCAAACTAAGAAACTAAGTCTGCAAACAACAGTTATTTTCATAATCTAAAAGATATATATATAGATATGTATATATATATATATATATATATATATACACATACATATATATATATATATTCTAATGTAAGACTCTGAAAGCAGAGCATTTTTTATTAAACAATTATCAAAATTGTTGGTGATTAATTGTATAATAATCTCAAATATCAAAATATAGCTGCGAGCAGCGATTACGGGCCCAAGCCGGTGGCACCGCAACCCCGGTGCCTTTAGTTACCTAAAGGCACCGGAGTGGCGGTGCCGCCGGCTTTGGCCCTTCATCGCTGCTCGCAGCTATATTTATATATATATATATATATATAAAAAGCCGGTGGCACCGCCACCCTGGTGCCTTTAGGGTTATTGTGCACGACGTGACACAAAATATCTGCTCGCTATCTGCCGAACGGCTCTGGTAGTTCCGCTTCAGCACTGATGATGTTGTAGAAATAGTGCGCTCTGGTTGGTCTGGATTATTCGGGATTTTTTATTTTATACAGAAATAAGTTATTTATAATTCAGATGAGAATAAAGTTAGTGTTGATTAAAATGAAGGAAAACAAATATATTGATCTGAAATATAGAACATTAATTTTAAATTTATTTAGGTTCAATTACCAAACATACAATCTTAATTTAATTTAAAGCAAACAATACATTTAAAATATATTGGTTGTATGCACTTTTTTTTATAAAAAAAAGATATATATCCAAAAAGACAAGGCCTTAAAGGGTTAAACTCTTGTCACTGTAACAGACACAATCTCTCTCTCTCTCTCTCTCTCACACACACACACACACACACGTCAAGTCACTTACATTTTAGATGCTATATTGAATAAGCAGAAAAATCGGATTTTCTGCTCTGAAAATATAAATAAGCATAAAAATTGAATAAGCACTTTGAATATTCTAAACAGAATAAGCACTAGTCGCTAATGAATAAGTACTAGTACTTAATGGAATAGATACTAGTATCTAAAAAATAAGTACTAGTAGCATGAAAATAGAGACTAGTAGGTTAAAATGATTAAATGTTAAAACGGCTTGCCATATTAGCTCAGAGAGAGACAGAGAGAGGCTCACCATATTCAAACCAAAATATCTGACTTCCTCTTGGTCTGAGCTAATTACGGTAAATTAGAAAGTTGTCCGGCTCGAAGAGTACAATATACATATCGAGTTTTGTTACTGTAGATAAAACTAACCCCCCCACTTTTGTCAAAAGCATTTAGAAAGTGACACACTTCTTGCTGCCAGTTGGTTGCGCTATAACTTTGACTCACAATAGTTACATCCATCTGATCGGCCTTCCTAAACCCATAATAGCCGACTTCCTAATTTTAAATTTATTTAGGTTCAATTACCAAACATACAATCTTAATTTAATTTAAAGCAAACAATACATTTACAATATATGGGTTGTATGCACATTTTGTAATAAAAAAAGAGATATATATCCAAAAAGACAAGGCCTTAAAGGGTTAAACTCTTGTCACTGTAACAGACACAATCTCTCTCACACACACGTCAAATCACTTACATTTTATATGCAATATTGACTTTTTTCTGTTTCAGCAGTGAAACTAGTTAAACAAAGATCACAGCAGAACCATTGCGCATCTCACAGCAACGTGTTTTCTCATTACTGAATGATTCAGCATTTTGAACGAATCGGTTGACTGAAAGATTCAATGACCAATCCATAATCTGTCTCATTCATGGATGACTCAGCTGTTCGAACGAATCGTTCGAACAAATGAATCAATGACTCGCTCATTAAGACGGTCGCCTGGCGACACCTAATGACGGTTTAGTGATATGTTTAAAAGTATCATTCTTTCAAACGATTGTTAATTAACTCATATTTGAAACATAAGCTATATATATATATATATATATATATATATATATATATATATATATATATATATGTATATAGGGCCTATATATATATATATATATATATTATACACACACATATATATACACAAAAATAAAATAAAAACACATTTGAAGCGTGTTTGCTTACTAAATTGTGAGCAGAACGAAAGTTGCAGCAAATATCAGCAATAGGAGTCAAATTTCATTAATCACGAGAGTGAAGAGCTGACTGAAAAGATGATGACGGAATAGGCTATTTTATGTAAAAGCGCCTATTTAAGCGAATCTGTCATTGTACTCTTTTGTTGTTGTGTTTTCCGTGAAAAATAATAGACTATTGAACTCACAATTCAAGCAATTGGCCCCCGATATTGCACTAATTTTAAAGTGACACTAAAAAGTATGCGGCTGCAGTGGCATTCATTACAGTGCGCATCCATGGCGACGAGCGAGCAAAACAGAGCGAACGTTTTTTCATTTCTACTTCCATAGAAATTCATTCGAGCGCACTGCGAGCGCCACCACTATAAATGTCCTTACTTTACTTTCACTTTTAACTTAGCGATATAAAAGCCCCCGGTGTTACACATCAAATAACCGGTGAGAAAAAATTCTCGGAGTCACATAGCAGCTACCTATATTTAAATACAACAGGCCTACCTAATTTTGAACACAAGAGGGCAGTATAGCCCTATGTATTATTTGATATATTTATTTTTTAACTGAATAGTGCATCCTGGCTGTTTTTAAACTTGTACATTATTCTTAAATTGAAAACAAGAATAAAATGGGTTTAGTTCTGATATTTGTATAATTGTATCTAGAAATAAATGGTGTATAATTACATTTTTAGAAGATATGAGGCTTTTAGTGTTTTTTTTTTTTTTTTTACATGACTTTAATCCCTCGCCATAGCAAAACAATTAGAGATATTCAATAGATATTCACAACTATGCTTCTTTAATGTATTTTCATCATGTTGAAAAAGTTTGGTGGGAATAAAATAAACCACTTAAGAGGAGTGGGTAAAAATGTAGAGCCTGGTTTTGCAAAACATCCACATTAAGACCAAAATAGCCCACTTCCTGTTGGGCTGGCTTAAAGTTGTTTGGCCCGATGAGATCTATATGAGTACAGAGTTTCATAATATTACATGCAAGTGTGTTTGATTTATGGACCAAATTTTCTGACGAAGTTTATGGACCAAGTTAATTTAATTAATAAACTAATTATATAAAACTATTTTCAATGCACTACAATTCAACTGGTTATATGCCTTTACTTATTAATACAACTTATTTAAAAAATACAAGGCGTAAGACATTTATATTCTTTTTTAAATGCAGGCCAAACCACACAGCAGTCAAATGGTTAATCTAGCCCCCCTCCCCCTCCCCACACTCACAGACACACACACACACAGAGACGTAGGCTCAGAGAGAGAGAAAGACATAAAATGACAATTTTCAAACCAAAATATCTGACTTCCTGTTGGTTGGAGCTATTGAGTGTAAATTAGAAAGTTGTCTGGCTCGAGGAGAAGAATACACATACCGATTTTTATTACTGTAGATAAAATTAATCCCCCCACTTTTGACAAAAGGTGGCGCTACTGAGCCCTCAACACGCCCGTTTCTGAAACTTTGCACATGTCTACAGGCTAATAAATGAGATGTGTCTGTCGAGTTTCATGCAATTTCAAGTATGCTAAGCATAAAAAAAGAATATTAAAGTTTGATGCGTTGCCACGACAACAGTATCTAAGATATCAAGAATCCATTCACAGGTCTACATCTGCCGTGTGTTTACATTATAGTAGTGAAGTTTGAAGCAAATCGGGTAAAAATAAGAGGGTGATTTCAAAGCATTTTGAAAGTGACACACTTCCTGCTGCCAGTTGGTGGCGCTATAACTTTGACTCACAATAGTCACATCCATGTGATCGGCCTCTTACAACGAACACACTGTTGAAGTTTCATCAAGATCAGTTAATGTATGCAGTAGTTATGACACACTTCCTGTTTCACGTTTCTCGCCATAATTTTGTTTCCTCGCCACGGCCCAACCGTTCGAGATATCAAAAATCCCCTCACAAACTTTCATCCTCAATGTCTTGACTTCATGCTGACCGAGTTTCGTGCCGTTTGTTTGAATTCTCTAGGAGGAGTATTTCACATTCCATTGCGTGTGTTTTACCAACAACCCTAAATAGCCGACTTCCTGTTGGGCTGGGGTAAAAAGTAAGAGTGTGAAGTATATATGAAACGAGGAGATCTACATGTGTACCGAGTTTCATATTATTACATGCAAGCGTGTTTGATTTATGGACCATGATTTCGGACCCCGTTCCAGGGGGCGCTGTCGAGCCCCCCTGCCACGCCCGGGTACCATCTTCAGCCCGGCCCTGATGGCCGCGGGTTCTGACATGTGTGCAAAGTTTCAGGAGTTTTTGAGCATGTTAAGGCCTCCAAAAGTGTCCAAAAGGTAGTAAAAAAATAATAAGAAGAATAATAATAAATATAGCTGCGAGCAGCGATTACGGGCCCAAGCCGGTGGCACCGCAACCCCGGTGCCTTTAGTTACCTAAAGGCACCGGAGTGGCGGTGCCGCCGGCTTTGGCCCTTCATCGCTGCTCGCAGCTATATTTATATATATATATATATATATATATATATATATATATAAACAAGCCGGTGGCACCGCCACCCCGGTGCCTTTAGGGTTACTGTGCATGACGGGCAATATCGTAACTCCGCTTTGACCTTTGAGAAAATGTGTGCTGTAGAGCTTGCATTGGTGTGGGCTCTGCAAAAGTGTGCATTGAGGGCACATATCAACCACAAAGTATGCGTGAGCAACCTTCTGAAACCTAAAATGAAAAATGAGACACCCTACGGTCTCATGGACTTAATGCACACATGAAATAAGTACACAAGTTTGAAAGTTATATGAAGTGTGCCAAGACAGAATATTACTTGCCTGATCTGATTAGAAAAATAGTTGGTGTGTGTGTGTGTGTGTGTGTGTGTGTGTGTGAGGCGTGATTGAACAATGTAGACATAAAAACATACCCCGTCCTTTTGTTCATAAAGGACATTATTCAAACTGCAAAGTGTTTACTTATATTTGTGTACAATCACAATAAAACACAACATTGTGCTTTTGTCAAACCGTAAACTACAACTGTCACCCAACCGAAATCTGTTACACACACACACACACACACACACACACACACACACACACACACACACACACACACACACACACACACACACACACACACACACACACACACACACACACACACACACACACACACACACACACACACACACACACATAGTTTAAAAGCAAAAAAAATCTTTTGGACATTCATCATATTGCATTGGTTTTCATTTATTGTCCTCGATCAGAGCCCTAATCTGTTTATTTTTTCAGTTACACATTCTACATTGATTAAAAAAGAAAAATCAAATGTGTTTTTATTTTATACATAAATAAATAATCTATCATTCAGATGAGAATAAAGTTAGTGTTAGTTCAAATTTTAAGGAAAACAAATATATGATCTGAAATATAGCACATTCATTTATAATTCATTCAGGTTCAATTACCAAACATACAAATCTCAATGTAATTTAAAGCAAACAATACATTTAAAATACATGGGTTGTATGCTATTTTTTTTTATATAAAAAGATATATATCCAAAAAGACAAGGCCTAAACTTTAACAAGGGTTAAACAATCACTGTAACAGACACAATCACACACACACACACACACACGTCAAATCACTTACATTTTAGATGCAATATTGACTTTTTTTTCTGTTTCAGCAGCGAAAATAGTTAAACAAAGATCACAGCAGAACCATCGAGCATCTCACAGCAACGCGTTCTCATTACTGAATGATTCAGCATTTTGAACGAATCGGTTGACTCAAAGATTCAACGACCAATCCATAATCTGTCTCATTCATGAATGACTCAGCCGTTCGAACGAATCGTTTGAACGAATGAATCAATGACTCGCTCATTAAGACGGTCGCCTGGCGACACCTAATGACGGTTTAGTGATATTAAAAGTATCATTCTTTCCAACGATTGTTAATTAACTCATATTTGAAACATAAGCTATATATATATATATATATATATATATATATATATATATATATATATATATATATATATATACACACACATATATATACACACACATATATATATACACAAAAAAAAAATAAAAACACATTTGAAGCGTGTTTGCTTACTAAATTGTGAGCGGAACGAAAGTTGCAGCAAATATCAGCAACAGGAGTCAAATTTCATTAATCACGAGAGTGAAGAGCTGACTGAAAAGATGATGACGGAATAGGCTATTTTATGTAAAAGCCCCTATTTAAGCGAATCTATCATTGTACTCTTTTGTTGTTGTGTTTTCCGTGAAAAATAATAGACTATTGAACTCACAATTCAAGCAATCGGCCCCGTTATTGCACTAATTTTAAAGTGACACTAAAAAGTATGCGGCTGCACTGGCATTCATAATGGTGCGCGTCCATGGCGACGAGCGAGCAGAACAGAGCGAACGTTTTTTAGTTCATTCCTACTTCCATAGGAATTCCCTCAAGCGCTCTGCAAGCGCAACCCTTATCAATGTCCGTGTGGACGTCCGTATTTAAAAGCTCTCGGTCCTCAGTCACATGCTTGCCAAATATATGTATAAATATCATTTTGGACACAAGAGGGCAGTATGGCCCTATGTATAATTTTGTATAATAACTATCACTCGAAGAGCCCCTCCCCACACAGACACACACACACACACACTCCAGCATTGCAATCTTGAGATCGCAGCTTGTTCATTATGCTGCGTTCACACCAAACTTTTATACTCTTTTGTTGTTGTGGTTTCCATGAAGAATAATAGGCTATTGAACTCACAATTCAAGCAATCGGCCCCAGAAAAGGCGCTAATTTTAAAATGAAACTAACGGCTGCACGGGCATTCATAACGGTGCGCGTCCACGGCGATGAGCGAGCAGAACTTCCATAGGAATTCCCTCGAGCGCTCTGCACGTGGCCATTATCAATGTCCCGTATTTAAAAGCTCTCGGTCCGTCACATACCAAATATATGTATAATGTATATATAAATATAATTTTGGACACAAGAGGGCAGTATGGCCCTATGTATAATTTTGTGTTTAAACTAAAAGAGCCCCTCCCCCCCTCCCCACACAGACACAGACACAGACACACACGAATGGCAGGGTGCATTCTCTCTGTCAGAGGGAGAGGGAGAGAAAATTCTCAGAAACATCCACATTCAAACCAAAATATCTAACTTCCTCTTGGTTTGAGCTAATGACAGTTAATTAGAAAGTTGTCCGGCTTGATCTGAACCATATGCATACCTGTGTCTGTCGAGTTTCATGCAATTTCAAGCATGCTAAGAGTCTCAAAAGCATCAAACAAGAATATTAAAGTTTGATGTGTTGCCACGGCAACAGTATCTAAGATATCAATAATCCTTTCACAGGTCTACATCTGCCGTGTGTTTACATTATACAAATAAAGTTTGAAGCAAATCGGGTAAAAATAAGAGGGTGATTTCAAAGCATTTAGGAAGTGACACACTTCCTGCTGCCAGTTGGTGGCGCTATAACTTTGACTCACAATAGTCACATCCATGTGATCGGGCTCTTACAACGAACACACTGTTGAAGTTTCATCAAGATCAGTTAATGTATGCAGTAGTTATGACACACTTCCTGTTTCACGTTTCTCGCCATAATTTTGTTTCCTCGCCACGGCCAAACCGTTCGAGATATCAAAAATCCCCTCGCAAACTTTCATCCTCAATGTCTTGACTTCATGCTGACCGAGTTTCGTGCCGTTTGTTTGAATTCTCTAGGAGGAGTATTTCACATTCCATTGCGTGTGTTTTACCAACAACCCTAAATAGCCGACTTCCTGTTGGGCTGGGGTAAAAAGTAAGAGTGTGAAGTATATATGAAACGAGGAGATCTACATGTGTACCGAGTTTCATATTATTACATGCAAGCGTGTTTGATTTATGGACCATGTTTTCGGACCCCGTTCCAGGGGGCGCTGTCGAGCCCCCCTGCCACGCCCGGGTACCATCTTTAGCCCGGCCCTGATGGCCGCGGGTTCTGATATGTGTGCAAAGTTTCAGGAGTTTTTGAGCATGTTAAGGCCTCCAAAAGTGTCCAAAAGGTAGTAAAAAAATAATAAGAAGAATAATAAAATATAGCTGCGAGCAGCGATTACGGGCCCAAGCCGGTGGCACCGCAACCCCGGTGCCTTTAGTTACCTAAAGGAACCGGGGTGGCGGTGCCGCCGGCTTTGGCCCTTCATCGCTGCTCGCAGCTATATTTATATATATATATATATATATATATATATATATATATAAAAAGCCGGTGGCACCGCCACCCTGGTGCCTTTAGGGTTATTGTGCACAACGTGACACAAAATATCTGCTCGCTATCTGCCGAACGGCTCTGGTAGTTCCGCTTCAGCACTGATGATGTTGTAGAAATAGTGTGCTCTGGTTGGTCTGGATTATTCGGGATTTTTTATTTTATACAGAAATAAGTTATTTATAATTCAGATGAGAATAAAGATAGTGTTGATTAAAATAAAGGAAAACAAATATATTGATCTGAAATATAGCACATTAATTTTAAATTTATTTAGGTTCAAAAACCAAACATACAATCTTAATTTAATTCAAAGCAAACAATACATTTAAAATATATGGGTTGTATGCACATTTTTTTTTATAAAAAAAAGATATATATCCAAAAAGACAAGGCCTTAAAGGGTTAAACTAATAAGCACTTTGAATATTCTAAACAGAATAAGCACTAGTCGCTAATGAATAAGTACTAGTACTTAATGGAATAGATACTAGTATCTAAAAAATAAGTACTAGTAGCATGAAAATAGAGACTAGTAGGTTAAAATGATTAAATGTTAAAACGGCTTGCCATATTGGCTCAGAGAGAGAGAGAGAAAATGACCTTTTAGATACTAGTACCTATTAATAGATACTAGTATTTATTCAATAAATACTAGTACTAAGTCATTAGATACTAGTACCTATTAAATAGATACCTGTACTTATTTATTAGCTACTAATACGTATTCAAAAGAATATCTAAAGAATAAGCACTAGTATCTAAAGAATAGGCACTAGTACTAAAGAATAAGCACTAGTCGCTAATGAATAAGTACCAGTACTTAATGGAATAGATACTAGTATCTAAAAATAAGTACTAGTAGCATGAAAATAGAGACTAGTAGGTTAAAATGATTAAATGTTAAAGCGGCTTGCCATATTGGCTCAGAGAGAGAGAGAGAGAAAATGACCCTATTCAAACCACAATATCTGACTTTCTGAGGGTCGGAGCTAATTACTTTAAATTAGAAAGTTGTTTGGCTTGAGGAGAAGAATATACACGCTGAGTTTTGTAACTGTAGATAAAACTAACCCCCCCACTTTTGTCAAAAGCATTTAGAAAGTGACACACTTCCTGCTGCCAGTTGGTGGCGCTATAACTTTGACTCACAATAGTCACATCCATGTGATCGGCCTCTTACAGCGAACATACTGTTGAAGTTTCATCAAGATCAGTTAATGTATGCAGAAGTTATAACACACTTCCTGTTTCCATTATTCGCCATAAATTTGTTTCCTCGCCACGGCCAAACCGTTCGAGATATGAAAAATCCCCTGGCAATTTTTCATCCTCAATGTCTTGACATCATGCTGACCGAGTTTCCTTGCGATTGGTTGAATTCTCTAGGAGGAGTATATCGAATTCCAGGGGCATACGCTTCCAAACAAACCATAATAGCCGACTTCCTGTTGGGCTGGGGTAAAAAGTAAAAGTACAAAGGATATATGAACCGATGAGATCTATATGTGTACCGAGTTTCATATTATTACATGGAAGCGTGTTTGATTTATGGACCAAGTTTTCGGACCCCGTTCCAGGGGGCGCTGTCGAGCCCCCCTGCCACGCCCGGGTACCAGCTTCAGCCCGGCCCTGATGGCCGCGGGTTCTGACCAGTGTGCAAAGTTTCAAGAGTTTTCGTGCACGTTAAGAGCCCCAAAAGTGCCCGAATAGTCGATAAAATAATATTAATAATAATAAATATAGCTGCGAGCAGCGATTACGGGCCCAAGCCGGTGGCACCGCAACCCCGGTGCCTTTAGTTACCTAAAGGCACCAGGGTGGCGGTGCCGCCGGCTTGGGCCCTTCATCGCTGCTCGCAGCTATATTTATATATATATATATATATATATATATATATATATATATATATATATATATATAAAGCCGGTGGCACCGCCACCCTGGTGCCTTTAGGGTTATTGTGCACGACGTGACACAAAATATCTGCTTGCTATCTGCCGAACGGCTCTGGTAGTTTCGCTTCAGCACTGATGATGTTGTAGAAATAGTGCGCTCTGGTTGGTCTGGATTATTCGGGATTTTATATTTTATACAGAAATAAATTCTTTATAATTCAGATGAGAATAAAGTTAGTAGGGCTGCAACTAACGATTATTTTAATAATCGATTAATCTGTCGATTATTTTTACGATTAATCGATGAATCGGATAATAAAAAAAAGCATTAATTTCCAATCCTTTATTAAAAAACAGAACTGACAGTGCAAATTCACCGTGAAAAAAAGTCCAGTGCAAAAAAATAGACTAACCAAAAACATACACATGTATGCTTTACATCTGCCAAATAATATATGCTTTTTAAAAATAAAGTGAGCTGCTGTCAGAACAATAAATAATTGATAAAAAATAAAGAAAAATACCAATCAGAAAACTTAACAGGATTTGTTTGAACGTCAGAACTTGTTCTCTACACCACACTAGCACACACTCACAAACTCTCACACTCACAGATGCACACACTCACAAACTTGTGTTTTGTTTTAGTCAAAGATGTTATAATCTTTAACAAAATGTTTGACATTTTTTAACAAGCATGTTACGTTCCACGTGGGGGTTTGTTTTGTTTTCACTAGTCTGTGCACGTTGGTATACTTCGCACGTGTTGATAGTATATGCTCATTATCTGTTTCTGTTTCTAGCTCACTCTTGGCTGGCAGGCTGCTGTGATTGGCCTAGCGGGACGTCACTCATCGTTGGGGCGGCGCCCGGGAGCCAATCAGAGTTGACCAGCTGGGTTCAAAAGGATGGCGTTTTCATTCATTCGATCTCTCGGAAGCGGCCATGAGCTCGTGTAGCGTTGTGAGGTTACTAAACCTGTGACTGGAGATTCATATAGTGATGTCTGGCTCTTTGTAGTGGAATGAGTTGGGTGCTGTATGCTTTGTTTATCTGTACCTTGATATTCAGTATGTTTTAGTTGTAGAGATCATAGTTTCAATGTGTATCCTAGTTTGACGCTGTGGGGTCCTGTAATTCGACTCTCTCTCTGGGAAAGAGAACGACAGGTCAGTATGCCGCGGTATACATAATGCCCGTAGTGTTTATGTGTTAGATACACTAGGTTAGGAGTGAGCGCCACTCTGTGTATGTTTTGTTTAATAGTTAGTTTATTTAGGTGCCGAATGCACTGAAGATTTCGGTTTTCTTTTCACCTTTTCCTTTGGTTAGGTTTAGGTTTAGTATAAGGCTTTTTGTTATATTCTGTTCTTTTCTTTGGCGCCACTTTTTGGTTCTCTTCCCTATTATTTAATATTTGTAAACATTGTAAATAGTACACTCATTTTTCATAAAAACTGGAACTAGTGGCTTCGGCTTTGTGACAATAAAATCCAGTTTGTTTCTCTTCAAGTTGAGTCTGTCATGGTTTTCTCTCCACCGTATTCCTCCATCAGCAGTGCTAATAAAACAAATGTTGCGTAACATCTCCTAGACTTTAAAAGATCGTAACATTTAATGGGGGCTCGTCCGGGATAACTTTATATTTTATTTGTTTCCCGAGTTATTATTTACTGCTGATGTGAGTGGTGGAATGACCATGTTCAGTACTTTCCTTGTAGAGTGGTAATTCGCGAGGCAGTGATTAGTGGATGGGCTGGTTGATTGTATGGTTAGTGATTCTGATAAGAGTAATGGCTGATTTTGATTTAGACACCTTTTTGAGTGCACCTACGGTTGAGCAGTTAAATAAATGTAGGAAAGATGATTTACTGCGGATTGCTGCTCATGTTCAGGTTACTGTTTCGAAGCAGCGGCTTAAAAAAGAGATTAAGTTTGCTGTATCCCAAAGGTTGGTTGAACTTGGTGTTTTAGTGTTGCCTGCAGGTGGTGGGGAAGTTTTTCCTGGTGCTGATAGTCGCCTTGAGGAGGAGGAGCAGAGCGAGACGGCTGAGGTAGAGGGTTCTGAAGCCAAAGCTGTTTTGCCGCCCTTCGAACCTTTTTCGCCGGACTCAGATGAGTCTATAGGAGGTGATGCGCGACTGAAGGTTCGTATAGCGCGACTCCAGATGGAGACACGCGAACGGGCAGAAGTCCGTCGAGCGGATTTGGATTTTCGACTGGAAGTCCGCAGACTTGAAATCGAGGCGGAGACGCAGATTAAGCTGCGTGAACTTGAATTGAATGCAGCCAAAGTAACACCTGTTCCAGTTGTGCAACCTTTACCGCCCGCTGATGCTTCGGCAGGGGCTGGGCCGGTGAGAACCACCTTTGAGGTCAGTAAGCATATTTCCCTTGTGCCGCAGTTTCGAGAAACAGAAGTTGACTCATATTTTAGTGTGTTTGAGAGGATTGCTTCCATACTCCATTGGCCTAAAGAGGTTTGGCCTTTGCTGTTGCAGTGCAAGCTGACCGGTAAAGCTCAAGATGTTTGTGCTACGTTGTCCTTAGCGGATAGCGTGAATTATGAAGTAGTGAAAGCTGCGATTTTGCGTGCATATGAGCTGGTGCCTGAAGCTTATAGACAGCGTTTTAGGGGTCATAAGAAAAATTCTAGTCAGACTTTTGTTGAATTTGCAAGGGAGAAAGGCACTTTGTTTGACAAGTGGTGTACATCTAGTAAAGTGAATGATTTAAAAGACGTGCGGGAGTTAATTCTTTTGGAAGAATTTAAGAATTGTATTCCTGAACGTGTTGTCGTTTACTTGAATGAACAAAAAGTGACGTCTTTGTCTCAGGCCTCCGTTCTGGCAGATGAGTTTTCATTGACGCATAAAAATGTGTTTGCTGCTGCGCGTTTTGAGAAAGCTGCTGTTCAAGTGAGCTCGAGTAGTCCATCTCGACCAAAATCAGGTACTCCAAAATCAAAGGAAGATCGAGAATGTTTTTATTGTCACAAACCTGGCCATTTAATTGCCGATTGTTTTGTACTGAAACGAAAACAGTCAAGTTCTGTACCTAAGAGTGCTGGTTTTGTGAAACGGATTGATTCTAAAAAAATTGAGTGTAACGACAAGCCTGATTCCAGTTACGTACCTTTTCTGTTGGAAGGGTTCATTTCCGTTGCGGGAAATTCTGAGGAACGGGTAAGAGTTCAGATGCTCCGTGATACTGGGGCCATGCAGTCCTTTATTAGTGCTGATGTACTGCCGTTCTCGGAGCAAACTTTTTGTGGCAGTCATGTTCTAGTACAGGGCATAGAGATGGGTCTCGTTCAAGTTCCGTTGCATCAGATTCACTTAGAATCAGAACTATGTACGGGTTTTGTGAAATTAGCTGTTCGTGAACGTTTACCGGTGAGTGGGGTACAAATTATTTTGGGCAATGATTTAGCCGGTGGGAAAATTATGCCTTTGCTGGAAGTCTTCGACAAACCAGTGGCGCTCGAACAGCCTGATGAGTTATCCCAGTCATATCCAGAAACATTTTCAACTTGTGTAGTGACGCGGGCTCAAGCTCGTAAAGCGGATGCTGATGATTTGGCTACATCTTTTATCGCACCTATTTTTATCAGTGATGTTGTATCTGATGACGTTAAAGCTGTTGAGAATGCGCATGTTCCAGATACTATGAGTGTAAAGCTGCGCGTGACGCGCGAGAGACTTATTGTGGCTCAAAAACAGGATAAAAGTCTCCAGAAGTGCTTTGCTGCTGCTGTTTCCACAGAGAAAGCTCAAGAGAGAAAAACTGCATATTTCGTTGAGGACGATTTATTGATGCGTAAATGGTGTTCGGAGACTGGAGATGCTGAATGGAGTAGTGTGTATCAGATCGTGATTCCCTCATTTTACCGACAGCAAGTTCTATCTTTAGCTCACGATCACGACCTGTCGGGACATCTAGGAATTAAAAAAACTTATCACCGAATTTTGAGACATTTCTTTTGGCCTAGAATAAAAACTGATGTCACACAATTTTGTCGCACTTGCCGCACTTGTCAGATCGCTGGCAAACCGAATCAAGTCATTCCGTGTGCTCCACTTGTTCCTATTCCAGTGTTGGGAGAACCGTTTGAGCACGTTATCGTCGATTGTGTCGGCCCTTTGCCTAGATCTAAGACCGGTAATCAGTTTTTATTGACCGTAATGTGTACTGCCACTAGATTTCCTGAGGCGATCCCATTGAGAAAGATCACGGCACCTGTCGTAACTAGAGCACTTGTTAAGTTTTTTTCTACGTTTGGTTTACCAAAAATTGTGCAGACAGATCAAGGCACCAATTTTCTTTCAAAAATCTTTTCTCAAGTGTTGTCGAGTTTAAATATTTCCCATAGGGTAGCAAGTGCATATCACGCGGAGAGTCAGGGGGCACTCGAACGTTTCCATCAAACGTTAAAGTCAATGCTTAGAAAGTACTGTATGGAAACAGGGAAAGAGTGGGATGAGGGGGTACCATTGCTTTTATTCGCGATCAGAGAAGCAGTTCAAGAAAGCCTTGGATTCAGTCCTGCTGAACTAGTATTCGGACACACTGTCAGAGGACCTTTGAAAATGCTTAAAGAGAATCTATTATCTGTTGAGTCTAGCCCGAAAATGAACGTGCTGGATTACGTGAGTAAGTTCCGTGAGCGCTTGCATCAAGCTTGTTCCGTGGCAAGAGAGTCACTTGAAGTGGCTCAGGGTAAAATGAAGAGTCTCTATGATCGTAAATCTGTACAGCGTACCTTTAATAAGGGCGATCAAGTGTTGGTGTTGCTGCCTATGGTAGGGTCTGCTTTATCAGCGCGGTTTTCTGGACCATACGAGGTGGTAAGAAAACTTAGTACTACAGATTATGTAATTGGAACTCCAGATAGAAAAAGGAAGACTCGAGTGTGTCACGTGAATATGTTAAAGACTTTTTACAGTAGGGAAGCTGTTCAGAATGTGTCACTTGCAGAAGAAATCATTGCTCCTGTGTTATCTCCTGTGTCATCTCCTGTGTTCACTTGTGCTGCTGTCGAGATCACTGATCCGGAGGATGATGGAGTCGTTCTTCGTCACACACATCAACAATGTGCTCGACTTAAGAATTCTGAGGTATTGTCTGATCTTACATCTCATGTATCTCATTTATCTGAACAACAAGGATGTGATATTATGCAGTTGATTGATGATTTTCCTGCTTTGTTTAATGATGTACCTTCTCGCACTACAGTTTTGGAGCACGACATTAATGTGGGTGATGCTACCCCGATTAAACAGCATGCATACCGCGCAAATGCAGCGAAAAGAGATGTGATGCGAAATGAGGTTGAGTATCTAGTAGAGCATGGACTTGCTCGGTTCAGCTGTAGTCCCTGGAGTTCTCCATGCTTATTAGTGCCGAAGAGTGATGGCACAGCGCGATTTTGTACTGATTACCGAAAGATAAATGCGGTGACGGTGCCCGACTGTTTTCCTTTACCGCGCATGGAAGATTGTGTTGACAACCTCGGTTCAGCCTGTTATGTCAGTAAGTTAGACTTGTTAAAAGGCTACTGGCAAGTGCCTCTTACGAGTCGTGCTTCTGACATTTCTGCATTTGTTACCCCTGATAGCTTTCTTCAGTACTCGGTAATGGCTTTCGGTATGCGTAACGCTCCGGCTACTTTTCAGCGGCTTATTAACATCGTGTTGTCTGGAGTGCCTAAGTGTAATGCCTACTTAGATGATTTAGTAGTTTACTCGACCGATTGGATAGAACACATTTCGTCATTGCGAACAGTTTTCGAGCGTTTGGAGAAAGCTTCGTTGACTTTAAATTTAGCCAAATGTGAGTTTGGGCAGGCCACTATTACGTATCTCGGGAAGGAAGTCGGTCAAGGGGAGGTGCGCCCGTTAGAAGCGAAAGTTACGGCTATAGCTGAATTTCCTGCTCCAACCACTCGACGAGAGCTCCGTCGATTTTTAGGGATGGCTGGCTATTATCGTGGCTTCTGTAGAAACTTTTCGACAATTGCACATCCATTAACTGCGCTTCTTAGTCCATCCCGTGCGTTTCTATGGTCTGATGATTGTCAACATGCTTTTCGTACGATCAAGGATCTTTTGTGTAATACACCTGTTTTAGCCGCACCAAATTACGACACTGCTTTTAAACTTGATGTAGATGCGAGTTCTGTTGGTGCTGGATCTGTATTGATTCAGACGGGTGAGGATGGAATTGATCATCCGGTCTGTTATTTCTCACGTAAGTTCAACAAACACCAGTTGAATTATTCAACGATCGAGAAGGAGGCATTAGCACTTTTAATGTCACTTCAATATTTCGATGTGTATGTCGGATCGAGTAGCATTCCGGTCACCGTATTTACTGACCATAACCCTTTAGTTTTTTTATCACGCATGTATAATCAGAATCAGCGTTTGATGCGCTGGTCTCTGATTGTACAGGGTTACAACTTGGTGATTAAGCATAAAAAAGGTGTCGATAATATAATAGCCGACGCACTGTCTAGAGCTGCCTATGGTGGCATTTGAGCGAATGCATTTGATCAACTATTTGTTGAGTTAATCCATATAGTTGATTCTTAGGGGGGGAAGTGTTACGTTCCACGTGGGGGTTTGTTTTGTTTTCACTAGTCTGTGCACGTTGGTATACTTCGCACGTGTTGATAGTATATGCTCATTATCTGTTTCTGTTTCTAGCTCACTCTTGGCTGGCAGGCTGCTGTGATTGGCCTAGCGGGACGTCACTCATCGTTGGGGCGGCGCCCGGGAGCCAATCAGAGTTGACCAGCTGGGTTCAAAAGGATGGCGTTTTCATTCATTCGATCTCTCGGAAGCGGCCATGAGCTCGTGTAGCGTTGTGAGGTTACTAAACCTGTGACTGGAGATTCATATAGTGATGTCTGGCTCTTTGTAGTGGAATGAGTTGGGTGCTGTATGCTTTGTTTATCTGTACCTTGATATTCAGTATGTTTTAGTTGTAGAGATCATAGTTTCAATGTGTATCCTAGTTTGACGCTGTGGGGTCCTGTAATTCGACTCTCTCTCTGGGAAAGAGAACGACAGGTCAGTATGCCGCGGTATACATAATGCCCGTAGTGTTTATGTGTTAGATACACTAGGTTAGGAGTGAGCGCCACTCTGTGTATGTTTTGTTTAATAGTTAGTTTATTTAGGTGCCGAATGCACTGAAGATTTCGGTTTTCTTTTCACCTTTTCCTTTGGTTAGGTTTAGGTTTAGTATAAGGCTTTTTGTTATATTCTGTTCTTTTCTTTGGCGCCACTTTTTGGTTCTCTTCCCTATTATTTAATATTTGTAAACATTGTAAATAGTACACTCATTTTTCATAAAAACTGGAACTAGTGGCTTCGGCTTTGTGACAATAAAATCCAGTTTGTTTCTCTTCAAGTTGAGTCTGTCATGGTTTTCTCTCCACCGTATTCCTCCATCAGCAGTGCTAATAAAACAAATGTTGCGTAACATCTCCTAGACTTTAAAAGATCGTAACAAAGCAAATGCACCTATTATCATATTACCTATAATAGGTAATAATAATAGCAATAATAATAATTATAAGAGAAGATAATATCTGTAGTCTATCCTAATATTAATTATAAATACAATGTATATAAAATATAAATACAATATTAAATAATATTTTAAAAACAAATACAATGGATTGACCATCTCCTATGGTGTGTAAGGTATTTTGTTTATATACGTATAGTGTTTCTCTGAGTCATTAGAGTAAAGATCGAAAAAATCAGTGCTGCAAATTGTGGAAAAAATATTCCCCTGCCCTTGTAGTGGTAGGCTATTTGGACAGAAAAGAAACTGTTTTCATCGTCTGTCTATCTGATTCAAATCACAGTCAGCTAATTCAGTGGTAAGAATGTAATTGTTATTTTTATTTATATCTTATATAGTAGGCCTAATTATATATTACTGTAGTATGTACCAAATTACCAATGCTCGGACACACTCGGTCTCTCTCTCTCGTGCGCGCGATCTCGGACACACTCGGTCTCTCTCTCTCGTGCGCGCGATCTCGGACACACTCGGTCTCTCTCTCTCTCTCTCTCTCTCTCTCTCTCGTGCGCGGGATCTCGGACACACTCGGTCTCTCTCTCTCTCGTGCGCGCGATCTCGGACACACTCGGTCTCTCTCTCTCTCGTGCGCGCGATCTCGGACACACTTGGTCTCTCTCGCGCTCGCTCCGCGATTGAGCGACAGTGCTCCGCGCTCAACTCCAATTTTTTTTTTATACTCAAACATTTCCGTGTCGCGCGATGCAACGAATCGATTATGTAATTCGTTGCCAACTCTTTCAAAAATCGATTTTAATCGATTTAATCGATTCGTTGTTGCAGCCCTAAAAGTTAGTGTTGATTAAAATGAAGGAAAACAAATATATTGATCTGAAATATAGCACATTAATTTAAAATTTATTTAGGTTCAATTACCAAACATACAATCTTAATTTAATTTAAAGCAAACGATACATTTAAAATATATGGGTTGTATGCACATTTTTTTAAATAAAAAAAATATATATCCAAAAAGACAAGGCCTTAAAGGGTTAAACTCTTGTCACTGTAACAGACACATCTCTCTCTCTCACACACACACACACACACGTCAAGTCACTTACATTTTTAGATGCAATATTGAATAAGCAGAAAAATCGGATTTTCTGCTCTGAAAATATAAATAAGCAAAAAAATTGAATAAGCACTTTGAATATTCTAAACAGAATAAGCACTAGTCGCTAATGAATAAGTACTAGTACTTAATGGAATAGATACTAGTATCTAAAAAATAAGTACTAGTAGCATGAAAATAGAGACTAGTAGGTTAAAATGATTAAATGTTAAAACGGCTTGCCATATTGGCTCAGAGAGAGAGAAAGAGAAAATGACCTTTTAGATACTAGTACCTATTAATAGATACTAGTATTTATTCAATAAATACTAGTACTAAGTCATTAGATACTAGTACCTATTAAATAGATACCAGTACTTATTCATTAGCTACTAATATGTATTCAAAAGAATATCTAAAGAATAAGCACTAGTATCTAAAGAATAGGCACTAGTACTAAAGAATAAGCACTAGTCGCTAATGAATAAGTACCAGTACTTAATGGAATAGATACTAGTATCTAAAAATAAGTACTAGTAGCATGAAAATAGAGACTAGTAGGTTAAAATGATTAAATGTTAAAGCGGCTTGCCATATTGGCTCAGAGAGAGAGAGAGAGAAAATGACCCTATTCAAACCACAATATCTGACTTTCTGAGGGTCGGAGCTAATTACTTTAAATTAGAAAGTTGTTTGGCTTGAGGAGAAGAATATACACGCTGAGTTTTGTAACTGTAGATAAAACTAACCCCCCCACTTTTGTCAAAAGCATTTAGAAAGTGACACACTTCCTGCTGCCAGTTGGTGGCGCTATAACTTTGACTCACAATAGTCACATCCATGTGATCGGCCTCTTACAGCGAACATACTGTTGAAGTTTCATCAAGATCAGTTAATGTATGCAGAAGTTATAACACACTTCCTGTTTCCATTATTCGCCATAAATTTGTTTCCTCGCCACGGCCAAACCGTTCGAGATATGAAAAATCCCCTGGCAATTTTTCATCCTCAATGTCTTGACATCATGCTGACCGAGTTTCCTTGCGATTGGTTGAATTCTCTAGGAGGAGTATATCGAATTCCAGGGGCATACGCTTCCAAACAAACCATAATAGCCGACTTCCTGTTGGGCTGGGGTAAAAAGTAAAAGTACAAAGGATATATGAACCGATGAGATCTATATGTGTACCGAGTTTCATATTATTACATGGAAGCGTGTTTGATTTATGGACCAAGTTTTCGGACCCCGTTCCAGGGGGCGCTGTCGAGCCCCCCTGCCACGCCCGGGTACCAGCTTCAGCCCGGCCCTGATGGCCGCGGGTTCTGACCAGTGTGCAAAGTTTCAAGAGTTTTCGTGCACGTTAAGAGCCCCAAAAGTGCCCGAATAGTCGATAAAATAATAATAATAATAATAATAATATAGCTGCGAGCAGCGATTACGGGCCCAAGCCGGTGGCACCGCAACCCCGGTGCCTTTAGTTACCTAAAGGCACCGGGGTGGCGGTGCCGCCGGCTTTGGCCCTTCATCGCTGCTCGCAGCTATATTTATATATATATATATATATATATATATATAAAAAGCCGGTGGCACCGCCACCCTGGTGCCTTTAGGGTTATTGTGCACGACATGACACAAAATATCTGCTCGCTATCTGCCGAACGGCTCTGGTAGTTCCGCTTCAGCACTGATGATGTTGTAGAAATAGTGCGCTCTGGTTGGTCTGGATTATTCTGGATTTTTTATTTTATACAGAAATAAGTTATTTATAATTCAGATGAGAATAAAGTTAGTGTTGATTAAAATGAAGGAAAACAAATATATTGATCTGAAATATAGCACATTAATTTTAAATTTATTTAGGTTCAATTACCAAACATACAATCTTAATTTAATTTAAAGCAAACAATACATTTAAAATATATGGGTTGTATGCAAATTTTTTTTTTAATAAAAAAAAGATATATATCCAAAAAGACAAGGCCTTAAAGGGTTAAACTCTTGTCACTGTAATAGACACAATCTCTCTCTCTCTCTCTCTCTCTCTCTCTCTCTCTCTCTCTCTCTCTCTCTCTCTCTCTCTCTCTCTCTCTCTCTCTCTCTCTCTCTCTCTCTCTCTCTCTCACACACACACACGTCAAGTCACTTACATTTTAGATGCAATATTGAATAAGCAGAAAAATCGGATTTTCTGCTCTGAAAATAAATAAGCATAAAAATTGAATAAGCACTTTGAATATTCTAAACAGAATAAGCACTAGTCGCTAATGAATAAGTACTAGTACTTAATGGCATAGATACTAGTATCTAAAAAATAAGTACTAGTAGCATGAAAATAGAGACTAGTAGGTTAAAATTATTAAATGTTAAAACGGCTTGCCATATTGGCTCAGAGAGAGAGAGAGAAAATGACCTTTTAGATACTAGTACCTATTAATAGATACTAATATTTATTAAATAAATACTAGTACTAAGTCATTAAATACTAGTACCTATTAAATAGATACCAGTACTTATTCATTAGCTACTAATACGTATTCAAAAGAATATCTAAAGAATAAGCACTAGTATCTAAAGAATAGGCACTAGTACTAAAGAATAAGCACTAGTCGCAAATGAATAAGTACTAGTACTTAATGGAATAGATACTAGTATCTAAAAAATAAGTACTAGTAGCATGAAAATAGAGACTAGTAGGTTAAAATGATTAAATGTTAAAACGGCTTGCCATATTGGCTCAGAGAGAGAGAGAGAGAGAGAGAGAGAGAGAAAATTACCTTTTAGATACTAGTACCTATTAATAGATACTAGTATTTAGGCTCTAGATTCACTCCGAAAGTCACTTCGTGATCATTTAACCGCTTCATTTGAGAAAAACTATCATTATTACATAAATAAACAAACTCAAAAGGTCTTCACGGCAACCCGTCAAAATAAAAGTTCGGTTTAACTTGACAGAAATATATTACCGTTGTACAGTAGAATTTAGATATGTCCCAATGTAATAATACTAACACTAATCCAAATAAATTATCATCAAAACTGAATTTAAGGAATAATCCATGTTTTAATTTTAACAGTAAAGCTCATTGTGCAGCACGTTATTTGACAAAAAGTTTATTTAATTTCATATGATTAAAATTGATGATAAATGATAAAATTTGTGTTTTATGTCTTCATTTTATTACCAGAAAAAACACAACACAGAATTAGTGTGACATTTTTTTTCATATTTTTTTTTTAAATGTTGTATACGTTTAATGATTCATAATACACTATTTCAATTAATTAGACATGCTTTTTGATTGCTAAAAAATTTACACCACGTATTCGTAATACACCTGCTCCGCAACACTAGCAGTTCCCCCAATCCCCCACCCCCCCCCTGAAAAAAAATCCTAGGGGAAACACTGGGCATTCATAACGGTGCGCGTCCATGGCGACGAGCGAGCAGAGCTGAGCGAACGTTTAGTTAATTTATTCATTCGAGCGCTCTGCAAGCGCCACCATTATCAATGTGGACGTCCGTATTTAAAAGCTCTCAATCCTCAGTCACATACCAAATATGTATATAATTTTGAACACAAGAGGGCAGTATGGCCCTATGTATGAGTTGGTGTTTAAACTAAACTATCACTCAAAGAGCCCCCCCCCCTCCCCCCCTCCCCCCTCCCCCCTCCCCCTCCCCACTCCCCCTCCCCCTCCCCCTCCCCACACAGACACACACACACACACACACACACACACACACACACACACACACACACACAAACAGAATGGCAGGGGGACAAGAAATCCATTCAAACTACAATATCTGACTTTCTGTTGCTCTGAGCTAATGACTTTAAATTAGAAAGTCGATTGGCTTGATGAGAACAATATGCGTGGCAAGTTTTGTAACTGTAGGTAAAACGAGCAAAGTTATAACACACTTTATGTGTCCTTTTTTAGTCATAAAATTAATTTCCTCGCCACGGCCAAACCGTTCGAGATATCAAAAATCCCTCCGGAATTTAGCATCATCAATGTCTTGACGTCATGCTGACCGAGTTTGCTTGAAATCCGATCAATTCCCAAGGAGAATTAAATAGAATTTCAGGGGTATGCGTTTCCAAACAAACCATGATAGCCGGCTTCCTGTTGGGATGTCGTAAAACTTAGAGCACGAAAGTTGTTCAACCCAATGAGATCTATAAGTGTACCGAGTTTCATATTATTACATGCAAGTGTCTTTGATTTATGGACAAGTGTTCGAATCCCAGTCCAGGGGGCGCTGTCGGTCCGCCCTGCCACGCCCGGGTACCAGCTTCAGTCCGGCCCTGATGGCCACGGGTTCTGACCCGTGTGCAAAGTTTCAAGAGTTTTAGAGAATGTTAAGGGCCCCAAAAGCCCCCAAAACCTTGATCAACAATAATTAAAAGCTTTGTCACTCAAACAGACACATCCCCCTCCCCCCACAGACACAGAGGTATGCAGAGAGAGGGAGAGAGGGACAGAGATTACTCCAAAACATCCCATTCAAACCAAAATATCTGACTTCCTGTTGTTCGGAACCAAAATCTGTAAATTAGAAAGTTGTCCGGCTTGATCTGAACAATATGCCTACCGAGTTTTAAGATTGCAGGTAAAACTATGAAACTAACCCTCTCACTTTTGTCAAAAGGTGACGCTACTGAGTCCCTGCACCACGCCCGTTCCTGAAACTTTGCACATGTCTACTGGCTAATATATGTGACATGTCTGTCGAGTTTCATGCAATTTCAAGCATGCTAAGAGTCTCAAAAGCATCAAAAAAGAATTTTAAAGTTTGATGTGTTGCCACGGCAACAGTATCAAAGATATCAAGAATCCATTCACAGGTCTACATCTGGCGTATGTTTACATTATACAGATGAAGTTTGAAGCAAATTGGGTTAAAATAAGAGGGTGATTTCGAAGCATTTTGAAAGTGACACACTTCCTGCTGCCAGTTGGTGGCGCTATAACTTTGACTCACAATAGTCACATCCATGTGATCGGCCTCTTACAGCGAACACACTGCTGAAGTTTCATCAAGATCAGTTAATGTATGCAGAAGTTATAACACACTTCCTGTTTCACGTTTCTCGCCATAATTTCGTTTCCTCGCCACAGCCAAACCGTTCGAGATATCAAAAATCCCCTCGCAATTTTTCATCCTCAATGTCTTGACTTCATGCTGACCGAGTTTCGTGGCATTTCTTTGAATTCTCTAGGAGAAGTACTTTAAATTCCATTGCATGCGTTTTACAAACAACCCTAAATAGCCGACTTCCTGTTGGGCTGGGGTAAAAAGTAAGAGCATGAAGTATATATGAACCGATGAGATCTATATGTGTACCGAGTTTCATATTCTTACATACAAGCGTGTTTGATTTATGGACCAAGTTTTCGGACCCCGTTCCAGGGGGCGCTGTCGAGCCCCCCTGCCACGCCCGGGTACCATCTTCACCCCGACCCTGATGGCCGCGGGTTCTGACCCGTGTGCAAAGTTTCAAGAGTTTTCGTGCACGTTAAGAGCCCCAAAAGTGCCCGAATAGTCGTAAGAAAAATAAAAGAGGAAAAAAAAAAAAAAAAAAAAAAAAAATAATCCTAAGGAAAACAATAGGGCCTTCGCCCTTTGGGCTTGGGCCCTAAATAATAATAATAATAATAATCCTAAGGAAAACAATAGGGCCTTCGCCTTTTCAAGGCTTGGGCCCTAATAATAATCCTAAGGAAAACAATAGGGCCTTCGCCTTTTCAAGGCTTGGGCCCTAATAATCCTAAGGAAAACAATAGGGCCTTCGCCTTTTCAAGGCTTGGGCCCTAAATATAGCTGCGAGCAGCGATTACGGGCCCAAGCCGGTGGCACCGCAACCCCGGTGCCTTTAGTTACCTAAAGGCACCGGAGTGGCGGTGCCGCCGGCTTTGGCCCTTCATCGCTGCTCGCAGCTATATTCATATATATATATATATATATATATATATATATATATATATATATATATATATATATATATATATATAAACAAGCCGGTGGCACCGCCACCCCCGGTGCCTTTATATATATATATATATGTCTACATTGTTCAATCACGCCTCACACACACACACACACTTTTGCAGAGCCCACACCAATGCAAGCTCTATAGCACACATCTTCTCAAAGGTCAAAGCGGAGTTACGATATTGCCCGTCATGCACAGTAACCCTAAAGGCACCGGGGTGGCGGTGCCACCGGCTTGTTTATATATATATATCGTATTATTCTAACTTGTAAAAAACTATTAACTTTTGTTAATATTCAACCATTTCACAACTAACTTTTTTCCATAGATCAAACACAACATAATTATATGGTGGACTGAAACAAAAATTATTAATTAAATAAAATTATTGTTTTCCTCTGAAATAGCAAAAGCATCACACACTAGCTGTACCTGCTCTAAATAAAAAATAGTAATTCAATAAAAATACAAAATCGAACTAAATAAAATAAATTATTACAAAAACAAAATCAAACCAAAGAAAATATATCTTCGAAAAAAAAAGCGAGTGTCATGAGGAAAGGCGCCTCAGGAATCGTCAGGATTAACTCCATGTGTAAGGAATTTTGATTGATTTTATTTGTCACTTGAAAATTATTGTTAAATGTGTGCCTGCATAACTTTAATAAGATTTATTTTCTTTGATTTGATTTGTTTTATATAATTTATTTATTTCGATTTTGTATTTTTATTTAAATACTATTATTTATTTAGAGCAGGTACAGCTAAGTGTGCGATGCTTTTGCTATTTCAGAGGGAAAAAAACACATTTTATTTCAAAAAGGCTTTTCAATTAAATAAAATGTTCAAGCTTTGTTTTCGTTTTATTATTTTGTTTGTTTTAAGCTTTGTTTAATTTATATTGTTAATCATCTGACACAAAACAAATGCATAAAGTATCATTTTAACTTTTAAAAAACTATTAACATTTGTTAATAGTACATTGCCTGTCTTTTGTTAATAGGACAAAACATAGTTATTATATTTTATAATATTTTATAAATATATAAAATAAACATTTGTAATGAAATCGTTCAAAAAAATGATATTAGCATTGTTTTAAACTTTGAAATAGAAGTAGCGCAATGCCTGGCCACTCCCGCGCCGCCTCCTTTTCACAATCTGAGGGAACCGTCTCCGGAATATTAACCTCACTCCTAGAAGTCCAATTCTCATTATTTATGCCTCTTACCTGGGATTGATTGCACACACACACACACACACACACACACGCACGCACGCACGCACTCACACGCACACACACACACACACACGTGTCAAGGCACTTACATTTTAGATGCAATATTGACTGTTCTTCTGTTTCAGCAGCGAAAATAGTTAAACAAAGATCACAGCAGAACCATTGCATCTCACAGCAACGTGTTTTCTCATTACTGAATGATTCAGCATTTTGAACAAATTGGTTGACTCAAAGATTCAATGACCAATCCATAAACATCTGTCTCATTCATGAATGACTCAGTCGTTCAAACGAATCGTTTGAACGAATGAATCAATGACCCGCTCATTAAGACGGTCGCCTGGCGACACCTAGTGACGGTTTAGTGTTATTTGATTATACACTCAAAATATTCCACAACAAATCCTTTAAATTTAATGATATTCAGAACAGAACACGAATAAAAAAATAACTATAATAAAGCCAAAACGAAATAATTTAAAACAAAAGTAAAAGTAAGTGGTGTTAGGCTCACGTAAATCTCTCTTTAGAATCTAAATGTTGCAACATTTGCGATGTATTTGGATGCTAAACTATTCTTTATTACAGGCTTTGTACTTCACTCACGTTCCAATATCGACGGAAAAAATCATCCTCTTCACTTGTGCAAAAATGTGCTTGGAAAAATCACAGTGGAGCGGTGCTTACTGTGAATGATACAAATTGTACTACTGACTATTTCAACATAGCAGTGTAATTTGTATATGTTAGGTTGAATGTTTTATTATTGTGTGTGTGTGTGTGTGTTTGTGTGTGTGTGTGTGTGTGTGTGTGTGTGTCAGTGTGTGTGTGGGGGTCTGGGTGGCTCAGCGCGATTGAACAGTGAAACATACTCCGTCATTTTCTTCATACAGGACATCATTCAAACGTCAAAGTGTTTACTTATATTTGTGTACACTCGCAATAAAACACAACATTGTGTTTTTGTTAAATAAATTAAAGTAATACGTCCCCCGAAATGGCGCTAATTTTAAAATGAAACTAAAATGCTCACGGCTGCACGGGCATTCATAACTCTGCGCGCCCACGGTGAGGGACGAGCAGAACAGAGCGAACGTTGTTTAGTTCATGCCTACTTCCATAGGAATTAATTGAAAAAGCTCACTCTACTCTGCACCATTATTAATGAATTGTGCAGACGTCCTTATTTTACTTTCGCTTTTTACCTGATTTTGAACACAAGAGGGCAGTATAACACTATGTATGATTTGGAAAAAAAAATTTTTTGACTAAACAACCATTCTGGCTGTTTTTAAACTTAAACATTATTCTCTAATTGCTCTCACCATGCCCGTTTCTGAAACTCTGCACATGTCTACTGTCTAATAAATGTGATGTGTCTGTCGGGTTTCATGCAATTTCAAGTATGTTAAGAGTCTCAAAAGCATCAACAAAGAATAATAAAGTTTGATGCGTTGCCACGGCAACAGTATCTAAGATATCAATAATCCTTTCTCAGGTCTACATCTGCCGTGTGTCTACATTATACACATAAAGTTTGAAGCAAATTGGGTAAAAATAAGAGGGTGATTTCAAAGCCTTTAGGAAGTGACACACTTCCTGCTGCCAGTTGGTGGCGCTATAACTTTGACTCACAATAGTCACATCCATGTGATCGGACTCTTACAGCGAACACACTGCTGAAGTTTCATCAAGATCAGTTAATGTATGCAGAAGTTATAACACACTTCCTGTTTCCTTTATTCGCCATAAATTCGTTTCCTCGCCACGGCCAAACCGTTCGAGATATCAAAAATCCCCTGGCAACTTTTCATCCTCAATGTCTTGACTTCATGCTGACCGAGTTTCGTGGCGATTGGTTGAATTCTCTAGGAGGAGTATATCGAATTCCAGGGGCATACGCTTCCAAACAAACCATAATAGCCGACTTCCTGTTGGGCTGGGGTAAAAAGTAAAAGTACAAAGGATATATGAATCGATGAGATCTATATGTGTACCGAGTTTCATATTATTACATTCAAGCGTGTTTGATTTATGGACCAAGTTTTCGGACCCTGTTCCAGGGGGCGCTGTCGAGCCCCCCTGCCACGCCCGGGTACCAGCTTCAGCCCGGCCCTGATGGCCGCGGGTTCTGACCCGTGTGCAAAGTTTCAAGAGTTTTTGAGCATGTTAAGGGCCCCAAAAGTGCGCTGAGAGTCTCAAAAGTATCCAAAAAGAATATTAAAGTTTGATGCGTTGTCACGGCAACAGCATCTAAGATATCAACAATCCTTTCACAGGTCTACATCTGGCGTGTGTCTACATTATACACATCAAGATTGAAGCAAATCGGGTAAAGCCTGTTTGATTTATGGACCAAGTTTTCGGACCCCGTTCCAGGGGGCGCTGTCGAGCCCCCCTGCCACGCCCGGGTACCAGCTTCAGCCCGGCCCTGATGGCCGCGGTTTCTGACCTGTGTGCAAAGTTTCAAGAGTTTTTGAGCATGTTAAGGGCCCCAAAAGTGCGCTAAGAATCTCAAAAGTATCCAAAAAGAATATTAAAGTTTGATGCGTTGTCACGGCAACAGCATCTAAGATATCAACAATCCTTTCACAGGTCTACATCTGGCTTGTGTCTACATTATACACATCAAGTTTGAAGCAAATAGGGTAAAGCGTGTTGGATATATGGACCAAATTGTCTGACCCGTTCAAGGGGGCGCTGTCGAGCCCCCCTGCCACGCCCGGGTACCAGCTTCAGCCTGGCCCTGATGGCCGCGGGTTTTGTCCCGTGTGCAAAGTTTCAAGAGTTTTCGAGCACGTTAAGAACCCCAAAAGTGCCCGAAAGCATAAAAAAGCATGAAAAAGCTTAAAAAAAGGAATATTAATGTTTGATGCATTGCCATGGCAACAGTATCTAAGATATCAATAATCCTTTCACAGGTCTACATCTGGCGTGTGTCTACATTATGCACATGAAGTTTGAAGCAAATCGGGTAAAAATAAGAGGGTGATTTAAAAGCATTTTGAAAGTGACACACTTCCTGCTGCCAGTTGGTGGCGCTATAACTTTGACTCACAATAGTCACATCCATGTGATCGGGCTCTTACAACGAACACACTGCTGAAGTTTCATCAAGATTAGTTAATGTATGCAGTAGTTATAACACACTTCCTGTTTCACGTTTCTCGCCATAATTTCGTTTACTCGCCACGGCCAAACCGTTCGAGATATCAAAAATCCCCTGGCAATTTTTCATCCTCAGTGTCTTGACTTCATGCTGACCGAGTTTCATGCCGTGTGTTTGAATTCTCTAGGAGGAGTATTTCACATTCCATTGCATGTGTTTTCCAAACAACTCTTAATAGCCGACTTCCTGTTGGGCTGGGGTAAAAAGTAAGAGCATGAAGTATATATGAACCGATGAGATCTATATGTGTACTGAGTTTCATATTATTACATGCAAGCGTGTTTGATTTATGGACCAAGTGTTCAAACCACGTTCCAGGGGGCGCTGTCGAGCCCCCCTGCCACGCCCGGGTACCAGCTTCAGCCCGGCCCTGATGGCCGCGGGTTCTGAGATGTGTGCAAAGTTTCAAGAGTTTTCGAGCATGTTAAGGCCCCCAAAAGTGCCCAAAAGGTAGTAAAATAATAATAATAATAATAATAATAATAATAATAATAAATAATAATCCTTAGGAAAACAATAGGGCCTTCGCCTTTTCAAGGCTTGGGCCCTAATAATAATAATCCTAAGGAAAACAATAGGGCCTTCGCCTTTTCAAGGCTTGGGCCCTAATAATAATAATAATAATAATAAATATAGCTGCGAGCAGCGATTACGGGCCCAAGCCGGTGGCACCGCAACCCCGGTGCCTTTAGTAACCTAAAGGCACCGGAGTGGCGGTGCCGCCGGCTTTGGCCCTTCATCGCTGCTCGCAGCTATATTTATATATATATATATATATATATATATAAACAAGCCGGTGGCACCGCCACCCTGGTGCCTTAAGGGTTACTGTGCATGACGGGTAATAACTTAACCCCGCTTTGACTGTTGAGAAGATGTGTGCTGTAGAGCTTGCATTGGTGTGGGCTCTGCAAAAGTGTGCATTGAGGGCACATATCATATGCGTGAGCAAACTTCTGAATCCTAAAATGAAAAATGAGACACCCTACGGTCTCATGGACTTAATGGTGTGACGACCCTAAGTGTACTCCTTACCTGATGGTGGCAGTCTGTGGGAGTTTTGGGTCACTCCCCCATGCTAATTGTTAATTAGGAAATTTAGTATTTAAGTGTTTGAGTTTTTCATTTGGTTAGCACTCTCTGTGGGATAGCTTCTCACAGGAGTTGCTCTTTACATCGCATTGCTTTTCTTTCTTATACTTATCATTATATCATGTAGCTTTAATATTTTGTTGTAGTTATTTTGTTTATTTCTTTGTTTCTTTATTTTCCCTAGACTTATGTTTGTTATGAGTGGTTATTGTTATCTTTGTTAAAGAGAATAAAATCTTGTTTTTCATTCATTGAACATTTGAGTTGATCCCTCTTTCATGTTGCGACTTTAAACGAGTTGGTCGTAACATGAAATTGGGGGCTCGTCCGGGATAGCTACATGTATAAGTGAGTATGTGTTCACCTGTGTAAATGAGCAGACTTCGGGTATTTAGAGTGTCCTCAGCTGGGTTTGAAATCCTTCCATCGGGGCACTGTTTGTTATTTTAGTTTGTTGTTTTGCCTTTCTTATTTTTGAAGGTTATTCTGGGCGGAGGTTTTAAATCTCTGTCGGGGGTACGCTTCAGGCTGTTGGTTTAAATGTACCAACTGTCCTTGAGTTCAGCGTTTAAACGCCGCCTCGAGCCCGGTACACCTTTGAAGATTAGGTAGGTTTAGTTAGTTTGGTGTATAGTTAGGAACTGAAGTCTCTCATTTTCATTTTAAGGTGACGCTTTGTTACTGTCTTCTGTGTCTGTGTTTGTCATGCCTGCTAAGAGTATGAAGATGATGTGGGGAACGACTTGTGGTAAGTCTTCATCTATCTTGTAATTGCGGGATTTGCAACAGGAGTGTGTTATACTGCGACGGTCCCTGGCGAAGTGGCTTATGGGATTTGTAGTCTCAACGTTGTAGTTTAGAGTGTTCTCACGCGTGTGATTACTGTTGTTTTTGTTTCGTGTCGGTTTGACTCCTGTTCTAGCAAAAATGACTTCAGTCGTTGAAGATTTCTTTGCGTTTCCTTCAGAAATATTACTGGAGAGATGCACAAAGGAAGAGTTGTTGCAGATTGCTGATCGTTTTGGCGTGGAGTTAACGAGTAACGATAAAAAGCTTAAGGAAACTCTGACGAACACTTTGAAAAGCGCACTTTTCGAGCGGGGTGTTTTAGAGGTAAGAGATGTAGTCACTAACCCTGATGAGTCTTTAATGTCTCCTTTTGATGATACTGACAGAAATGTAAAGTTTAGCGAGATGTCTTTACAAGAGAAGCAGTTATGTGTTGATGCGGAAAAGCTTCGTGCCGAGCGGGATGCTTGTGTTTTAAAAGAGAAAGAGATAGATAGAGATGTTGAGGTAAGGAAATTACAACAGCAGTTTGAGATGCGAAAATTGGAGTTGCAGTTTGAAAGAGAAAAGGATGAAAGACATTTTCAGTTAAGGAAACTTGAGTTGGAGATGAATGCAAAAACAGTTGAAACTCGAGCTTCCGACTCATATGAATCAGTCTCTGCTGCACCTGGTTTTGATGTTTTTAAAAACATTAGGATGGTTCCGTTGTTTTCTGAGAGAGAGGTAGAGAAATATTTTTCTCATTTTGAACGTGTCGCTGAGTCACTAAAATGGCCCAGAGAGTTCTGGACGTTATTGTTGCAATGTGTTTTAACAGGGAGAGCACAGGAAGTGTACTCCGCGTTAACTGTTGAGCAAAGCCGTGATTATGAAACTGTTAAATCTGCACTACTACAAGCCTATGAATTAGCACCTGAGGCATATCGTCAGCGATTTAGAAGTTTGTTTAAATCTGAGAAGTGCACTTATCTTGAATTTGCTAGAGAAAAAATAACCATGTTTGATCGCTGGTGTACTTCAATGAAAGTAAGCACTAAGGAACAACTTAGAGAGCTGATACTTTTGGAAGAGTTTAAACATTGTGTACCAAATGCTGTCGCTATGTATTTGAATGAGCATAAGGTGAGTAAATTGTCGGATGCTGCTCTTATGGCCGATGAATTTGTACTTACTCACCGAGGCTTGAGTAGCCATTTAAATGAACTGCATAGACCTAAGTCCAGCGTTTTGGGTAAGAGCAAAACAACTGTTGTACGTCAAAGTGTTGCTTCTCATTTTCCTCCTGATCATGGTGTTGCTACACATGTTAAAGGAGAGATTGTTTGCTTTTATTGTAAAAAGGCAGGACATAAAATTTCGGATTGCATGATTCTTAAGAAAAAGGAGAGATCTGCTAAAACAGTTGGTTTAATTTCTGCATCATGTGAAAACCACAGTCCTGCTCAGTTTGTGAAAGTGCAAAAGAATATCTCTGAGGTGGATAATGTCAAAAGTTGTAATGATTATGCACCATTTCTTACAGAAGGTACCGTGTCTTTGCCTGGCTCTGAGAGGGCTGTTCCTGTTTGTGTCCTCCGAGATACGGGGGCCTCGCAGTCTTTTTTATTGGAGGGACTTCTGCCTTTGTCTGATAGTACTGCTACTGGAACTCAAGTATTAGTAAGAGGGTTTGAGATGGGATTTATGGAGGTTCCTCTGCACCGCGTTCATCTTAATTCCAAGCTTGTGTCAGGTGACGTTGTTGTGGGAGTCCGTTCAGTGCTTCCTGTTTCTGGAGTCACCTTCATACTTGGAAATGATCTGGCAGGAGGAAATGTGTGGGAGAAGTCAGATGGTGGGGTTCCGCCTATAGTAGTTCCTGTTGTAGGAAAAAAGTATGACTCCTCTGACTATCATAACGTATACCCTGCATGTGCGATAACTCGAGCCAAGGCCAAGAAAATATCAGACGAAAGGGAAAATATTCTTAGTGATACTTTAATTTTTTCTGTAGATTCCTCTCAGCCAGGAAGTAATCCTGTGTGTGCTGATACTGAAGATGAGATCCCTGTGTCTAAGTTACAGTCTGTCATTGACAATGTGGAAAAATCTGATTCCATTTCTGAAAGTTCTTTTGACTGTGTTAATGCTTGTTCTTTATCTCCACTTTATAGTGTACCTCGAGATGAACTAATTAAAGAACAACAGTCTGATGACACCCTCCAAGACCTGTTTTCTTTGGTGAATGAAGGTGACCAGAACTCATTTTCTGTCTACTTCCTCAGAAATGGATTGCTTTGTAGGAAACAACCTATGCGTTCTGACTTTTTGTTAGACCCTAAGATCCAAATTGTTGTTCCTGTTACTTTTCGTCAAGCCGTCCTGCAGCTGTCTCATGAGGGCGTCGCTGGTCATATGGGTGTACGAAAGACCTATGACAGGATTTTGAGAGAATTCTATTGGCCTAGGGTCAAACGTGATGTGATTAACTATCTACGCTCCTGTCATACATGTCAAATGACCGGGAAGCCAAACCAGAAAATTCCGTTGGCTCCTTTACAGCCTATCGCTGCGGTCACAACTCCTTTTGAACATTTGATAATTGATTGCGTGGGTCCTTTACCACGATCTAAGGCTGGACATGCTTATTTACTTACTGTAATGTGTCAGTCCACACGTTATCCTGCAGCCTACCCCTTGAGATCTATTACTACTAAATCGATTTTAAAGGCGTTGACAAGTTTTATGTCTATTTTCGGCATTCCGAAAACTATCCAGTCTGATCGAGGGTCAAACTTTATGTCCCGACAATTTTCTAAAGTCATGCGACAACTTAAAGTCACACATAACGTCTCAAGTGCTTATCATCCTCAGAGTCAGGGGGCGCTAGAAAGATTCCATCAGACTCTGAAATCACTTTTGAGATCATATTGTGTTGAACTTGACTGTGACTGGGAAGAAGGACTCCCTTGGATGTTATTAGCTATCCGTGAAGTCGTACAAGAGAGCATAGGTTTCAGTCCTAATGAGTTAGTGTTTGGACACACTGTCAGGGGCCCTATTGCTGTCTTGGCCGATGAATGGAAGACTTCTCGTCCGCCAGAAAATGTTTTAGATTATGTGAGCAGTTTTCGTTACCGACTCTACGAAGCTAGAGCTATCGCCCAACGAAAATTAGGTAAGTCTCAGGGGAAGATGCAGAAACTGTTTGACCGCAAGGTTAAATTTAGAGAGTTTCAAGTAGGTGACCAAGTGCTGGCATTGTTACCAGTTTTGACTAGTCCTTTCCAGGCTAGGTTTATGGGACCTTATACAATTTCAAAATGTTTTCCTAATAACAACTATCTGTTAAACACGCCTGACCGCCGAAAGAAACTACAGGTTTGTCACATAAATTTATTAAAATCTTATACGACAACTGTGACTTCTCTGTCTGTAGATATTGTGTCAACTACTGTTGGTCAGAGCACTTCAGAAGTATCTGAGGAGATGGGGGAAAATTTAGGTCCCATAGCTGGGGATGAAATTAACGGTCCTTCTAGAGGAGTAGTGGAAGGGCGACTCCACAATTCTGAAGTTCTTGCTAATTTGAGTTCTTATTTGTCTCATTTGTCTGAATCAGAGAAGACTGACATAATTACATTGGTAAGTTCATTCCCCTCTCTTTTTTCTGATGTTCCTACCCGAACTCATGTCATTGAACATGACATTGACGTTGGTGTGGCTAAATCTGTAAAACAACATGCATATCGAGTAAACCCTGTAAAAAGGGAGTTGCTTCAGAAAGAGGTAGATTACTTACTTGCTCATAATTTGGCAGAACCCAGTTTTAGCTCTTGGAGCTCTCCTTGCATTCTTGTGAGTAAACCCGATAATACTTATCGTTTTTGCACTGACTACCGGAAGCTTAACACGCTGACAAAACCTGATTGTTACCCTTTACCTAGAATTGATGATTGCATAGATCGTGTTGGCTCTGCCCAGTTTGTCAGCAAATTCGACCTTTTGAAAGGCTACTGGCAGGTGCCCTTGACATCTCGTGCTAAGGAATTGTCTGATTTCGTTACACCTGATAGGTTCCTGCAGTACACCGTTATGCCTTTTGGGGTCAGAAATGCTCCCGCTACGTTTCAGCGGTTGGTAAATCGGGTATTGTCTGGGTTGTCAGGATGCGAAGCTTACTTAGACGATGTCGTTTTGTTTAGTTCTTCTTGGTCCGAACATCTTGACCAAATTAAAGAACTTTTTGTACGTCTGGCAAAAGCCAATTTAACGATTAACCTTGCCAAATGCGAGTTTGGAAAAGCCACCGTGACCTATTTGGGTAAAGTGGTTGGTCGGGGTTGTGTGAAACCAATCAATGCTAAAGTGGATGCTATTAATAGTTTTCCTACACCTAGTACCCGCCGTGAACTCCGCCGGTTTCTGGGAATGGTAGGATACTATCGAGGGTTTTGTCAGAATTTTTCCAGTGTAGTTACTCCTTTAACTGATTTATTGAGTCCCAAGAAACCATTCCAATGGTCAGAACATTGCCAGAGTGCCTTTGATAATGCAAAAGCCCTGTTAGCCAATGCTCCTGTACTCGCTGCACCTGATTTTAAGAAACCGTTTCTCCTTGCAGTTGATGCCAGTGCCTCTGGTGCGGGCGCGGTTCTTTTACAGGAAGATACTGATGGAATTTCACATCCGGTTAGTTATTTTTCCAAAAAGTTTAATCGCCATCAGCAGGTTTATTCGACCATTGAGAAAGAGGCTTTGGCTCTTGTGCTGGCAGTTCAACATTTTGAGGTCTATCTGAGCTCAATTTGTGGTCCTATCATAGTTTTCACAGATCACAATCTTTTGACCTTTTTAGATCGAATGCGTGGTAAAAACCAAAGAATTATGAGATGGAGTCTTATTTTACAACCTTTTCATCTCTCGATCAAACATATCCGCGGCAAGGATAATTTGATTGCTGATGCTCTTTCACGTACGTAAATTTTGTTTTGGTAGCGTTTGTGCGTTTCTCTTTTTCTCCCTCTCTCTGTCCCTCTTTTGATATCCTAGGGCCCAGGAGATCAAGGAGTGAAATGGAACGGGATTATGGAGATGAGTATAAACGACCCTGATGTTTTTGTGCGAAATCTCTATACAGAAATTTTGCTGTTCATATTTTTGTTGTTTATTCATTTTTCCTTGTCGGTTCTTTAGGGAACCTCTTTTTGGAATGGGAGGTGTGACGACCCTAAGTGTACTCCTTACCTGATGGTGGCAGTCTGTGGGAGTTTTGGGTCACTCCCCCATGCTAATTGTTAATTAGGAAATTTAGTATTTAAGTGTTTGAGTTTTTCATTTGGTTAGCACTCTCTGTGGGATAGCTTCTCACAGGAGTTGCTCTTTACATCGCATTGCTTTTCTTTCTTATACTTATCATTATATCATGTAGCTTTAATATTTTGTTGTAGTTATTTTGTTTATTTCTTTGTTTCTTTATTTTCCCTAGACTTATGTTTGTTATGAGTGGTTATTGTTATCTTTGTTAAAGAGAATAAAATCTTGTTTTTCATTCATTGAACATTTGAGTTGATCCCTCTTTCATGTTGCGACTTTAAACGAGTTGGTCGTAACAATGGACACATGAAATAAGTACACAAGATTGAAAGTTATATGAAGTGTGCCAAGACAGAATATTACTTGCCTGATCTGATTAGAAAAAATTGTTTGTGTGTGTGTGTGTGTGTGTGTGTGTGTGTGTGTGTGTGTGAGAGACGTGATTGAACAATGTAGACATAAAAACATACTCCGTCCTTTTGTTCATACAGGACATTATTCAAACTGCAAACTGTTTACTTATATTTGTGTACAATCGCAATAAAACACAACATTGTGCTTTTGTCAAACTGTAAACTACAAATGTCACCCAACCAAAATCTCTTACACACACACACGCACACACACACACACACACATACACACGTAGTTTAAAAGCAAAAAAAAATCTTTTGGACATTCAGCATATTGCATTGGTTTTCATTTCTTGTTCTCGAACAGAGCCCTAATCTGTTTATTTTTTCAGTTACACATTCTACATTGATTAAAAAAGAAAAATCAAATGTGTTTTTATTATATACAGAAATAAATAATCTATCATTCAGATGAGAATAAAGTTAGTGTTAGTTTAAATGTTAAGGAAAACAAATATATGATCTGATATATAACACATTCATTTAAAATTCATTCAGGTTCAATTACCAAACATACAAATCTTAATGTAATTTAAAGCAAACAATACATTTAAAATATATGGGTTGTATGCCTATTTTTTTATATAAAAAGATATATATCCAAAAAGACAAGGCCTAAACTTTAACAAGGGTTAAACAATCACTGTAACAGACACAATCACACACACACACACACACAAACACACAAGTCAAATCACTTACATTTTAGATGCAATATTGACTTTTTTCTGTTTCAGCAGCGAAAATAGTTCAACAAAGATCACAGCAGAACCATCGAGCATCTCACAGCAACGCGTTCTCATTACTGAATGATTCAGCATTTTGAACGAATCGGTTGACTCAAAGATTCAATGACCAATCCATAATCTGTCTCATTCATGAATGACTCAACCGTTCGAACGAATTGTTTGAACGAATGAATCAATGACTCGCTCATTAAGACGGTCGCCTGGCGACACCTAATGACGGTTTAGTGTTATGTTTAAAAGTATCATTCTTCCCAACGATTTTTAATTGACTTATATTTAAAACAATCTCATAACATTATTTAATGCATTGTTATTTTTCAGTGTAAACGATTTAATTTGATCAGCCCTACCTAGGGTAAAAGCCATATAGTGTCTTATCATTCTAAATAATTGAATTTATTGATCAAATTTACAAATTAAAAATGAAAGATGAAGCATACATTTAATAAGACTGGACCGGGGTGCCCTGCATATATTACAATTTGCAGATTTAAATATACCATTGCCCCCCACCGTCAATTTGATGTGTGTGTTTGTGTGTGTGTGTGTGTGTGTGTTTAATAAAATCATTTAGTCACTACAATTAAAACCTGAACGGGTTTGCTTACTAAATTGTGAGCTGAACGAAAGTTGCAGCAAAGATCAGCAACCGGAGTCAAATTTCATTAATCACGAGTTGAGAGTGAGCGTCTCTCTCTGCTGTGTTATGCTGCATCACACGGGCATTCATAACGCTGCGCGTCCACGACGATGAGCGAGCAGAACAGAGTGAACGTTTTTTAGTTCATTCCTACTTCCATAGGAATTCCCTCGAGCGCTCTGCACGCACCACCATTATCAATGTCCGTGTGGACGTCCGCGATCGAACAGTGGAAACATTGGCTACTCCGTCATTTTATTCAAGAAGATCATTCAAACTGCAAAGTGTTTACTTATTTTTGGATACTCGCAATCAAACACAACATTGTGATTTTGTAAAATACATTCAAGAAATCCGCCCCCGAAATGGGGCTTCTTTTAAAATGAAACGAAAATGCTCACAGCTGCACGTCTTGTGGAGACGTCCGTTACTTTCGCTTTCAAGTTAGCGACTTTAAAGCCCCCAGCGGAGTCACGGTGGGAAAATATTCCCATAGTAGCATCCCTACAATTTAATACAATTGGCCTACCTGATTTTGAACACAAGAGGGCAGTAAAGCACTGTGAATGATTTTTATTTTTTTATTTTTTTGGCTAAACAACCATTCTGGCTGTTTTTAAACTTAAACATAAATCTTAAATTGAAAAAAAGGAATACAATGGGTTTAGTTCTAATATTAGTATAATTTTATAGAAAAATAAATGGTGTATAATTACATTTTAGAAAGATATGAGACATTTCCTGATTCTCTTTTTGACATAATCCCTCGCCATAGCAAAACCGTTAGAGATATTCAATATCCGTTCACAATTTAGCATCTTTAATGTATTTTCATCAAGTTGAAAAAGTTTTGTAACTGTAGATGAAAGTAACCCCCCCCCCACCCACTTTTGTCACAAAAGGTGGCGCTACTGAGCCCCTGCACCACGCCCGTTTCTGAAACTTTGCACATGTCTACTGGCTAATAAATGTGATCTGTCTGTCGAGTTTCATGCAATTTTAAGCAATTTCAGGCATGCTAAGAGTCTCAAAAGCATCCAAAAAGAATATTAAAGTTTGATGCGTTGCCATGGCAACAGTATCTAAGATATCAATAATCCTTTCACAGGTCTACATCTGGCGAGTGTCTACATTATACACATCAAGTTTGAAGCAAATCGGGTAAAAATAAGAGGGTGATTTCAAAGCATTTTGAAAGTGACACACTTCCTGCTGCCAGTTGGTGGCGCTATAACTTTGACTCACAATAGTCACATCCATGTGATCGGCTTCTTACAGCGAACACACTGTTGAAGTTTCATCAAGATCAGTTAATGTATGCAGAAGTTATAACACACTTCCTGTTTCCATTATTCGCCATAAATTCGTTTCCTCGTCACGGCCAAACCGTTCGAGATATCAGAAATCCCCTGGCAATTTTTCATCCTCAATGTCTTGACATCATGCTGACTGAGTTTCGTTGCGATTGGTTGAATTCTCTAGGAGGAGTATATCGAATTCCAGGGGCATACGCTTCCAAACAAACCATAATAGCCGACTTCCTGTTGGGCTGGGGTAAAAAGTAAAAGTACAAAGGATATATAAATCGATGAGATCGATATGTGTACCGAGTTTCATATTATTACATGCAAGCGTGTTTGATTTATGGACCAAGTTTTCGGACCCCGTTCCAGGGGGCGCTGTCGAGCCCCCCTGCCACGCCCGGGTACCAGCTTCAGCCCGGCCCTGATGGCCACGGGTTCTGACCAGTGTGCAAAGTTTCAAGAGTTTTCGTGCACGTTAAGAGCCCCAAAAGTGCCCGAATAGTCGATAAAATAATAATAATAATAATAATAATAATAATAATAAATATAGCTGCGAGCAGCGATTGCGGGCCCAAGCCGGTGGCACCGCAACCCCGGTTACCTAAAGGCACCGGGGTGGCGGTTCCGCCGGCTTTGGCTCTTCATCGCTGCTCGCAGCTATATTTATATATATATATATATTAAAGAAGCCGGTGGCACCGCCACCCTGGTGCCTTTAGGGTTATTTTGCACAACGTGCAAAAACGTAACCCCGCTTTGACTGTCGAAAAGAAGTGTTCTGTAGAGCTTGTATCAGTGTGGGCTCTGCAAAAGTGCGCATCGAGGGCACATATCAATCACAAAGTATGCGTGAGCAACCTTCTGAAACCTAAAATGAAAAATGAGACACCCTACATGGATTTAACGGACATATGAAATAAATACACAAGACCGAGTATTCATTTGAAGTGTGCCATTTGGGACTAGGCCTATGATTGTGAACCACAATAGCCACATATATGAGATCATTTAAATATAGAATAATTTTTTATGTCATAGCTCAATATGTTTTGCAGCACTTAAATGTGTAAATATAGAGGCCCAGTATTTATCTGGAGGTCTTTGTACAGGTTTATTAATGTAATTTTATTTTACGCTTATGTGTTCTATGATATGCAATGGAAGTAAATTTTAATGTTTAACATGGGTGTATTCACAACACATAGCATACAATATAATATAGTAAGATTATTCATCATTATGTTGTCTCTGCCTTTTCTGTTCTGCCCTGTTTTCCATTGTTCACCCTGCCTGTCTTTTTCCATATAATATAGTAAGATTATTAAATATAGAGATTATTCCATATAATATAGTAAGATTATGTGTTCTATGATATGCAATGGAAGTAAATTTTAATGTTTAACATGGGTGTATTCACAACACATAGCATACAATATAATATAGTAAGATTATTCATCATTATGTTGTCTCTGCCTTTTCTGTTCTGCCCTGTTTTCCATTGTTCACCCTGCCTATCTTTTTCCATTCTTAATAAAAAGCTGCAAATGGATTCCCCCGGCCTGACCCTGCCTCGTTATAACACATATGCTGCATCTGCTCGCTATCTGCCGAACGGCTCTGGTAGTTCCGCTTCAGCACTGATGATGTTGTAGGAATAGTGCCCTCTGGTTGGTCTGGATTATTAGGAATTTTTTATTTTATACAGAAAAAAAGTTATTTATAATTCAGACGATATATATATATATATATATATATATATATATATATATAAAGACACAGAGAATATTATTTGCCTTACCTGATTAGAACAATGAAAAAATAATAATAATAACTAGGGAATCACTAAACCGAGAGAATTATTCTGATTTGATGGTACACTCAAAATATTTCACAACAAAACCTTTAAATTTAATAATATTCAGACCAGAACACGAATACAAAAATAACTATAATCAAGCCAAAACGAAATAATTTAAAACAAAACTGAAAGTAGGCTAAACGGTGTTGGGCTCATGTAAATCTCTCTTTAGAATCAAAATGTTTCAACATTTGCGATGTATTTCGATGCTAAACTATTCTTTATTATACGCTTTGTAGCTACTTCACCCACGTTCTAATATCTATCGAAAAAATCATCCTCTTCACTTGCAGAAAAATGTTTTTGGAAAAATCACAGTGGAGCGGTGCTTACTGTGAATGATACGAATTGTACGACTATTTAAATATAGAAGTGTAATTTTTATATGTTAGGTTGACTATTTTATTATTATATATTATTAACGCTATAGTGAACAGGCTGCGATGTCAAGATTGCAATGATGGAATGTGTGTGTGTGTGTGTGTGTGTGTGTGTGTGTGTGTGTGTGTGTGTGTGTGTGTGTGTGTGTGTGCGTGAGTCCCAGCAAAGATCAGCAGCATGGGTCAAATTTCATTACAGAGAGTGAAGAGCTGACTGAATAAATGATGAGGGAATCTGTCATTATACTCTTTTGTTGTTGTGTTTTCCATGAAAAATAATAGGCCATTGAACTCACAATTCAAGCAATCGGCCCCAGAAAAGGCGGTAATTTTAAAAGGAAACTAACAGCTGCACGGGCATTCATAACGATGCGCATACACGGCGATTTCATTTATAAATATAATTTGGACACAAGAGGGCAGTATGGCCCCATGTATGATTTTGTGTTTAAACTAAACTATCACTCGAAGAGCCCCTCCCCCCTCCCCACACAGACACACACACAGAGAGAATGGCAGGTTGCATTGTCAGAGAGAGACAGAATCCACATTCAAACCAAAATATCTGACTTTCTGTTGTTTGTAGCCAATGACTATAAATTAGAAAGTTGTCTGGTTTGAAGAGTACAATATACATACCGAGTTTTGTTACTCTAGATAACTAACAACCCCACTTTTGTCAAAAGGTGGCGCTACTGAGTCCCTGCACCACGCCCATTTCTGAAACTTTGCACATGTCTACTGGCTAATAAATGTGATCTGTCTGTCGAGTTTCATGCAATTTCAAGCAATTTCAGGCATGCTAAGAGTCTCAAGCATCAAAAAAGAATATTAAAGTTTGATGCGTTGCCATGGCAACATTCTCTTAGATATTAAATAATCTTCTCACAGGTCTACATCTGGCGTGTGTTTACATTATACAGATTAAGTTTGAAGCAAATTGGGTAAAAATAAGAGGGTGATTTCAAAGCATTTTGAAAGTGACACACTTCCTGCTGCCAGTTGGTGGCGCTATAACTTTGACTCACAATAGTCACATCCATGTGATCGGCCTCTTACAGCGAACACACTGCTGAAGTTTCATCAAGATCAGTTAATGTATGAAGAAGTTATAACACACTTCCTGTTTCCATTATTCGCCATAAATTCGTTTCCTCGCCACGACCAAACCGTTCGAGATATCAAAAATCCCCTGGCAATTTTTCATCCTCAATGTCTTGACTTCATGCACACCGAGTTTGGCGATGATCGAAGGAATTCCCTAGGAGAAGTGTTTCAAATTCCTGAGCATGCGTTTCCAAACAACCCTAAATAGCCGACTTCCTGTTGGGCTGGCGTAAAACTTAGAGGGCGAAAGTTGTTCAGCCCGATGACATCTTTAAGTGTACTGAGTTTCAGATTATTACATGCAAGCGTGTTTGATATATGGACAAGTGTTCAAACCCCATTCCAGGGGGCGCTGTCGAGCCCCCCTGCCACGCCCGGGTACCAGCTTCAGCCCGACCCTGATGGCCGCGGGTTCTGACCCGTGTGCAAAGTTTCAAGAGTTTTCGAGCACGTTAAGAGCCCCAAAAGTGCCCAAAATGTTAAAAAATAATAATAAATATAGCTGCGAGCAGCGATTACGGGCCCAAGCCGGTGGCACCGAAACCCCGGTGCCTTTAGTTACCTAAAGGCACCGGGGTGGCGGTGCCGCCGGCTTTTTTATAAAAAGCCGGTGGCACCGCCACCCTGGTGCCTTTAGGGTTATTGTTCACGACGTGACACAAAATATCTGCTCGCTCTCTGCCGAACGGCTCTGGTAGTTCCGCTTCAGCACTGATGATGTTGTAGAAATAGTGCGCTCTGGTTGGTCTGGATTATTCGGGATTTTTTATTTTATACAGAAATAAGTTATTTATAATTCAGATGAGAATAAAGTTAGTGTTGATTAAAATGCAGGAAAACAAATATATTTATCTGAAATATAGCACATTAATTTTAAATTTATTTAGGTTCAATTACCAAACATACAATCTTAATTTAATTTAAAGCAAACAATACATTTAAAATATAGGGGTTGTATGCACATTTTTTTTAATAAAAAAAAAGATATATATCCAAAAAGACAAGGCCTTAAACGGTTAAACTCTTGTCACTGTAACAGACACAATCTCTCTCTCTCTCTCTCTCTCTCTCTCACACACACACACACACACACACGTCAAGTCACTTACATTTTAGATGCAATATTGAATAAGCAGAAAATCGGATTTTCTGCTCTGAAAATATAAATAAGCATAAAAATTGAATAAGCACTTTGAATATTCTAAACAGAATAAGCACTAGTCGCTAATGAATAAGTACTAGCACTTAATGGAATAGATACTAGTATCTAAAAAATAAGTACTAGTAGCAAGAAAATAGAGACTAGTAGGTTAAAATGATTAAATGTTAAAACGGCTTGCCATATTGGCTCAGAGAGAGAGAGAAAATGACCTTTTAGATACTAGTACCTATTAATAGATACTAGTATTTATTCAATAAATACTAGTACTAAGTCATTAGATACTAGTACCTATTAAATAGATACCAGTACTTATTCATTAGCTACTAATACGTATTCAAAAGAATATCTAAAGAATAAGCACTAGTCGCTAATGAATAAGTACTAGCACTTAATGGAATAGATACTAGTATCTAAAATATAAGTACTAGAAGCATGAAAATAGAGACTAGTAGGTTAAAATGATTAAATGTTAAAACGGCTTGCCATATTGGCTCAGAGAGAGAGAGAGAGAAAATGACCATATTCAAACCAAAATATCTGACTTCCTCTTGGTCTGAGCTAATGACAGTTAATTAGGAAGTTGTCCGGCTAGATCTGAACAATATGCGTACCGAGTTTTATGATTGTAGGTAAAACTATAAAACTAACCCCCCCACTTTTGTCAAAAGGTGGCGCTACTGAGTCCCTGCACCACGCCCGTTTCTGAAACTTTGCACATGTCTACTGGCTAATAAATGTGATCTGTCTGTCGAGTTTCATGCAATTGTAAGCAATTTCAGGCATGCTAAGAGTCTCAAAAGCATCCAAAAAGAATATTAAAGTTTGATGCGTTGCCATGGCAACAGTATCTAAGATATCAATAATCCTTTCACAGGTCTACATCTGGCGTGTGTCTACATTATACACGTAAAGTTTGAAGCAAATCAGGTAAAAATAAGAGGGTGATTTAAAAGCATTTTGAAAGTGACACACTTCCTGCTGCCAGTTGGTGGCGCTATAACTTTGACTCACAATAGTCACATCCATGTGATCGGCCTCTTACAGCGAACACACTGCTAAAGTTTCATCAAGATCAGTTAATGTATGCTGAAGTTATAACACACTTCCTGTTTCACGTTTCTCGCCATAATTTCGTTTCCTCGCCACAACCAAACCGTTCGAGATATCAAAAATCCCCTGGCAATTTTTCATCCTCAATGTCTTGACTTCATGCTGACCGAGTTTCGTAGCATTTCTTTGAATTCTTTAGGAGAAGTACTTTAAATTCCATTGCATGCGTTTTACATACAACCCTAAATAGCCGACTTCCTGTTGGGCTGGGGTAAAAAGTAAGAGCATGAAGTATATATGAACCGATGAGATCTATAAGTGTACCGAGTTTCATATTCTTACATGCAAGCGTGTTTGATTTATGGACCAAGTTTTCGGACCCCGTTCTAGGGGGCGCTGTCGAGCCCCCCTGCCACGCCCGGGTACCATCTTCAGCCCGGCCCTGATGGCCGCGGGTTCTGACCCGTGTGCAAAGTTTCAAGAGTTTTCGTGCACGTTAAGGGCCCCAAAAGTGCCCGAATAGTCGTAAGGAAAATAAAAGAGAAAAAAATATATAGCTGCGAGCAGCGATTACGGGCCCAAGCCGGTGGCACCGCAACCCCGGTGCCTTTAGTTACCTAAAGGCACCGGGGTGGCGGTGCCGCCGGCTTTGGCCCTTCATGGCTGCTCGCAGCTATATTTATATATATATATATATATATATATATATATAAAGCCGGTGGCACCGCCACCCTGGTGCCTTTAGGGTTATTGTGCACGACGTGACACAAAATATCTGCTCGCTATCTGCCGAACGGCTCTGGTAGTTCTGCTTCAACACTGATGATGTTGTAGAAATAGTGCGCTCTGGTTGGTCTGGATTATTCGGGATTTTTTATTTTATACAGAAATAAGTTATTTATAATTCAGATGAGAATAAAGTTAGTGTTGATTAAAATGAAGGAAAACAAATATATTTATCTGAAATATAGCACATTAGTTTTAAATTTATTTAGGTTCAATTACCAAACATACAATCTTAATTTAATTTAAAGCAAACAATACATTTAAAATATATGGCGTGTATGCACTTTTTTTTTTATAAAAAAAAAAAGATATATATCCAAAAAGACAAGGCCTTAAAGGGTTAAACTCTTGTCACTGTAACAGACACAATCTCTCTCTCTCTCACACACACACACACACACACACACACACACACACACACACACGTCAAGTCACTTACATTTTAGATGCAATATTGAATAAGCAGAAAAATCGGATTTTCTGCTCTGAAAATATAAATAAGCTTAAAAATTGAATAAGCACTTTGAATATTCTAAACAGAATAAGCACTGGTCGCTAATGTATAAGTACTAGTACTTAATGGAATAGATACTAGTATCTAAAAAATAAGTACTAGTAGCATGAAAATAGAGACTAGTAGGTTAAAATGATTAAATGTTAAAACGGCTTGCCATATTGGCTCAGAGAGAGAGAGAGAGAGAGAGAGAGAGAGAGAGAGAGAGAGAGAGAGAGAAAATTACCTTTTAGATACTAGTACCTATTAATAGATACTAGTATTTAGGCTCTAGATCCACTCCGAAAGTCACTTCGTGATCATTTAACCGCTTCATTTGAGAAAAACTATCATTATGACATAAACTCAAAATGTCTTCACGGCAACCCGTCAAAATAAAAGTTCGGTTTAACTTGACAGAAATATATTACCGGTGTACAGTAGAATTTAGATATGTCCCAATGTAATAATACTAACACTAATCCAAATAAATTATCATCAAAACTGAATTTAAGGAATAATCCATGTTTTAATTTTAACAGTAAAGCTCATTGTGCAGCACGTTATTTGACAAAAAGTTTATTTAATTTCATATGATTAAAATTGATGATAAATGATAAAATTTGTGTTTTATGTCTTCATTTTATTACCAGAAAAAACACAACACAGAATTAGTGTGACATTTTTTTTCATATATTTTTTTAAATGTTGTATACGTTTAATGATTCATAATACACTATTTCAATTAATTAGACATGCTTTTTGATTGCTAAAAAATTTACACCACGTATTCGTAATACACCTGCTCCGCAACACTAGCAGTTCCCCCAATCCCCCACCCCCCCCCTGAAAAAAAATCCTAGGGGAAACACTGGGCATTCATAACGGTGCGCGTCCATGGCGACGAGCGAGCAGAGCTGAGCGAACGTTTAGTTAATTTATTCATTCGAGCGCTCTGCAAGCGCCACCATTATCAATGTGGACGTCCGTATTTAAAAGCTCTCGATCCTCAGTCACATACCAAATATGTATATAATTTTGAACACAAGAGGGCAGTATGGCCCTATGTATGAGTTGGTGTTTAAACTAAACTATCACTCAAAGAGCCCCTTCCCCCTTCCCCCTTCCCCCCACAGACACACACACAAACAGAATGGCAGGGGGACAAGAAATCCATTCAAACTACAATATCTGACTTTCTGTTGCTCTGAGCTAATGACTTTAAATTAGAAAGTCGATTGGCTTGATGAGAACAATATGTGTGGCAAGTTTTGTAACTGTAGGTAAAACGAGCAAAGTTATAACACACTTTATGTGTCCTTTTTTAGTCATAAAATTAATTTCCTCGCCACGGCCAAACCGTTCGAGATATCAAAAATCCCTCCGGAATTTAGCATCATCAATGTCTTGACGTCATGCTGACCGAGTTTGCTTGAAATCCGATCAATTCCCAAGGAGAATTAAATAGAATTTCAGGGGTATGCGTTTCCAAACAAACCATGATAGCCGGCTTCCTGTTGGGATGTCGTAAAACTTAGAGCACGAAAGTTGTTCAACCCAATGAGATCTATAAGTGTACCGAGTTTCATATTATTACATGCAAGTGTCTTTGATTTATGGACAAGTGTTCGAATCCCAGTCCAGGGGGCGCTGTCGGTCCGCCCTGCCACGCCCGGGTACCAGCTTCAGTCCGGCCCTGATGGCCACGGGTTCTGACCCGTGTGCAAAGTTTCAAGAGTTTTAGAGGATGTTAAGGGCCCCAAAAGCCCCCAAAACCTTGATCAACAATAATTAAAAGCTTTGTCACTCAAACAGACACATCCCCCTCCCCCCACAGACACAGAGGTATGCAGAGAGAGGGAGAGAGTGACAGAGATTACTCCAAAACATCCCATTCAAACCAAAATATCTGACTTCCTGTTGTTCGGAACCAAAATCTGTAAATTAGAAAGTTGTCCGGCTTGATCTGAACAATATGCCTACCGAGTTTTAAGATTGCAGGTAAAACTATGAAACTAACCCTCTCACTTTTGTCAAAAGGTGGCGCTACTGAGTCCCTGCACCACGCCCGTTCCTGAAACTTTGCACATGTCTACTGGCTAATATATGTGACATGTCTGTCGAGTTTCATGCAATTTCAAGCATGCTAAGAGTCTCAAAAGCCTCAAAAAAGAATTTTGAAGTTTGATGTGTTGCCACGGTAACAGTATCAAAGATATCAAGAATCCATTCACAGGTCTACATCTGGCGTATGTTTACATTATAGTAGTGAAGTTTGAAGCAAATCGGGTAAAAATAAGAGGGTGCTTTCAAAGCATTTTGAAAGTGACACACTTCCTGCTGCCAGTTGGTGGCGCTATAACTTTGACTCACAAAAGTCACATCCATGTGATCGGCCTCTTACAGCGAACACACTGCTGAAGTTTCATCAAGATCAGTTAATGTATGTAGAAGTTATAACACACTTCCTGTTTCACGTTTCTCGCCATAATTTCGTTTCCTCGCCACGGCCAAACCGTTCGAGATATCAAAAATCCCCTCGCAATTTTTCATCCTCAATGTCTTGAGTTCATGCTGACCGAGTTTCGTGGCATTTCTTTGAATTCTCTAGGAGAAGTACTTTAAATTCCATTGCATGCGTTTTACAAACAACCCTAAATAGCCGACTTCCTGTTGGGCTGGGGTAAAAAGTAAGAGCATGAAGTATATATGAACCGATGAGGTCTATATGTGTACCGAGTTTCATATTCTTACATACAAGCGTGTTTGATTTATGGACCAAGTTTTCGGAGCCCATTCCAGGGGGCGCTGTCGAGCCCCCCTGCCACGCCCGGGTACCATCTTCACCCCGACCCTGATGGCCGCGGGTTCTGACCCGTGTGCAAAGTTTCAAGAGTTTTCGTGCACGTTAAGAGCCCCAAAAGTGCCCGAATAGTCGTAAGAAAAATAAAAGAGGAGAAAAAAAAATATATATATAGCTGCGAGCAGCGATTACGGGCCCAAGCCGGTGGCACCGCAACCCCGGTGCCTTTAGTTACCTAAAGGCACCAGGGTGGCGGTGCCGCCGGCTTGGGCCCTTCATCGCTGCTCGCAGCTATATTTATATATATATATATATATATATATATATATATATATATATATATTTATTTATATATATATATATATATATATATATATTTATATATATATATATATATATATATGTATATATAAAGCCGGTGGCACCGCCACCCTGGTGCCTTTAGGGTTATTGTGCACGACGTGACACAAAATATCTGCTTGCTATCTGCCGAACGGCTCTGGTAGTTTCGCTTCAGCACTGATGATGTTGTAGAAATAGTGCGCTCTGGTTGGTCTGGATTATTCGGGATTTTTTATTTTATACAGAAATAAATTCTTTATAATTCAGATGAGAATAAAGTTAGTGTTGATTAAAATGAAGGAAAACAAATATATTGATCTGAAATATAGCACATTAATTTAAAATTTATTTAGGTTCAATTACCAAACATACAATCTTAATTTAATTTAAAGCAAACAATACATTTAAAATATATGGGTTGTATGCACATTTTTTTTAATAAAAAAAATATATATCCAAAAAGACAAGGCCTTAAAGGGTAAAACTCTTGTCACTGTAACAGACACATCTCTCTCTCACACACACACACACACACACACACACACACACGTCAAGTCACTTACATTTTTAGATGCAATATTGAATAAGCAGAAAAATCGGATTTTCTGCTCTGAAAATATAAATAAGCAAAAAAATTGAATAAGCACTTTGAATATTCTAAACAGAATAAGCACTAGTCGCTAATGAATAAGTACTAGTACTTAATGGAATAGATACTAGTATCTAAAAAATAAGTACTAGTAGCATGAAAATAGAGACTAGTAGGTTAAAATGATTAAATGTTAAAACGGCTTGCCATATTGGCTCAGAGAGAGAGAAAGAGAAAATGACCTTTTAGATACTAGTACCTATTAATAGATACTAGTATTTATTCAATAAATACTAGTACTAAGTCATTAGATACTAGTACCTATTAAATAGATACCAGTACTTATTCATTAGCTACTAATACGTATTAAAAAGAATATCTAAAGAATAAGCACTAGTATCTAAAGAATAGGCACTAGTACTAAAGAATAAGCACTAGTCGCTAATGAATAAGTACCAGTACTTAATGGAATAGATACTAGTATCTAAAAATAAGTACTAGTAGCATGAAAATAGAGACTAGTAGGTTAAAATGATTAAATGTTAAAGCGGCTTGCCATATTGGCTCAGAGAGAGAGAGAGAGAAAATGACCCTATTCAAACCACAATATCTGACTTTCTGAGGGTCGGAGCTAATTACTTTAAATTAGAAAGTTGTTTGGCTTGAGGAGAAGAATATACACGCTGAGTTTTGTAACTGTAGATAAAACTAACCCCCCCACTTTTGTCAAAAGCATTTAGAAAGTGACACACTTCCTGCTGCCAGTTGGTGGCGCTATAACTTTGACTCACAATAGTCACATCCATGTGATCGGCCTCTTACAGCGAACATACTGTTGAAGTTTCATCAAGATCAGTTAATGTATGCAGAAGTTATAACACACTTCCTGTTTCCATTATCCGCCATAAATTTGTTTCCTCGCCACGGCCAAACCGTTCGAGATATGAAAAATCCCCTGGCAATTTTTCATCCTCAATGTCTTGACATCATGCTGACCGAGTTTCCTTGCGATTGGTTGAATTCTCTAGGAGGAGTATATCGAATTCCAGGGGCATACGCTTCCAAACAAACCATAATAGCCGACTTCCTGTTGGGCTGGGGTAAAAAGTAAAAGTACAAAGGATATATGAACCGATGAGATCTATATGTGTACCGAGTTTCATATTATTACATGGAAGCGTGTTTGATTTATGGACCAAGTTTTCGGACCCCGTTCCAGGGGGCGCTGTCGAGCCCCCCTGCCACGCCCGGGTACCAGCTTCAGCCCGGCCCTGATGGCCGCGGGTTCTGACCAGTGTGCAAAGTTTCAAGAGTTTTCGTGCACGTTAAGAGCCCCAAAAGTGCCCGAATAGTCGATAAAATAATAATAATAATAATAATAATAATAATAATAATAATAATAATAATAATAATAATAATAATCCTAAGGAAAACAATAGGGCCTTCGCCTTTTCAAGGCTTGGGCCCTAATAATAATAATAATAAATATAGCTGCGAGCAGCGATTACGGGCCCAAGCCGGTGGCACCGCAACCCCGGTGCCTTTAGTTACCTAAAGGCACCGGGGTGGCGGTACCACCGGCTTTGGCCCTTCATCGCTGCTCGCAGCTATATTTATTTATATATATATATATATATATATATAAAGCCGGTGGCACCGCCACCCTGGTGCCTTTAGGGTTATTGTGCACGACGTGCAAAAACGTAACCCTGCTTTGACTGTCGAAAAGAAGTGTGCTGTAGAGCTTGTATCAGTGTGGGCTCTGCAAAAGTGTGCATTGAGGGCACATGTCAACCACAAAGTATGCGAGAGCAACCTTCTGAAAGGTCAGGTCTACATCCAGGTCTACATCTGCTGTGTGTTTACATCATAGTAGTGAAGTTTGAAGCAATCAGGTGATTTCAAAGCTTTTTGAAAGTGACAGACTTCCTGCTGCCAGTTGGTGGCGCTATAACCGGGGTGGCGGTGCCGCCGGCTTTGGCCCTTTCACGCTGCTCGCAGCTATATTTATATATATATATACACACACACACACACATATATATATATATATATATATATATATATACATAAATATATATATATTGTTTTTTTAAGAGACAAGACAGAATATTACTTGCCTGATCTGATTAGAAAAATAGTGTTTGTGTGTGTGTGTGTGTGTGTGTGTGTGTGTGTGTGGCGTAATTGAACAATGTAGACATAAAGACATACTCCGTCCTTTTGTTCATACAGGACATTATTCAAACTGCAAAGTGTTTACTTATATTTGTGTACACTCGCAATAAAACACAACATTGTGCTTTTGTCAAACTATAAACTCTTGTCAAACTGTAAACTACAACTGTCACCCAACCAAAATCTCTTACACACACACACACACACACACACACACACACACACAGTTTAAAAGCAAAAAATATCAAACAATCCTATTTAAAAACAGTCTGTGGGAGCCATCTTTTGGACATTCATCATATCGCATTGGTTTTCATTTCTTGTCATCAAACAGAGCCCTAATCTGTTTATTTTTTCAGTTACACATTCTACATTGATTAAAAAAGAAAAATCAAAGGTGTTTTTATTTTATACAGAAATAAATAATCTATCATTCAGATGAGAATAAAGTTAGTGTTAGTTCAAATTTTAAGGAAAACAAATATATGATCTGAAATATAGCACATTCATGTAAAATTCATTTAGGTTCGATTACCAAACATACAATCTTAATGTAATTTAAAGCAAACAATACATTTAAAATATATGGGTTGTATGACTATTTTTTAATATAAAAAGATATATATCCAAAAAGACAAGGTCTAAAGTTTAACAAGGGTTAAACTCTTATCACTGTAACAGACACAATCACACACACAATCACACACACACACACAAGTCAAATCACTTACATTTTAGATGCAATATTGACTTTTTTTCTGTTTCAGCAGCGAAAATAGTTAAACAAAGATCACAGCAGAACCATCGCGCATCTCGCAGCAACGCGTTCTCATTACTGAATGATTCAGCATTTTGAACGAATCGGTTGACTCAAAGATTCAATGACCAATCAATCCATAAACATCTATCTCATAAGTGTTTACTTATATTTGTGAACAATCGCAATAAAACACAACATTGTGCTTTTGTCAAACTGTAAACTACAACTGTCACCCAACCAAAATCTCTTTTTTATTTTATACAGAAATAAATAATCTATCATTCAGATGAGAATAAAGTTAGTGTTAGGTCAAATTTTAAGGAAAACTCTGAAATATAGCACATTCATTTAAAATTCATTCAGGTTCAATTACCAAACATACAAATCTTAATGTAATTTAAAGCAAACAATACATTTAAAATATATGGGTTGTATGCCTATTTTTTTTTATATAAAAAGATATATATCCAAAAAGTAACAGACACAATCATACACACACACACACACACACACACACACACACACACACACACACACACACACACACACACAAGTCAAATCACTTACATTTTATATGCAATATTGACTTTTTTCTGTTTCAGCAGTGAAACTAGTTAAACAAAGATCACAGCAGAACCATCGAGCATCTCACAGCAACGTGTTTTCTCATTACTGAATGATTCAGCATTTTGAACGAATCGGTTGACTCAAAGATTCAATGACCAATCCATAATCTGTCTCATTCATGAATGACTCAGCCGTTCGAACGAATCGTTCGAACAAATGAATCAATGACTCGCTCATTAAGACGGTCGCCTGGCGACACCTAATGACGGCTTAGTGATATGTTTAAAAGTATCATTCTTTCAAACGATTGTTAATTAACTCATATTTGAAACATAAGCTATATATATATATATATACACACATATATACACACAAAAATAAAAATAAAAACACATTTGAAGCGTGTTTGCTTACTAAATTGTGAGCAGAACAAAAGTTGCAGCAAATATCAGCAACAGGAGTCAAATTTCATTAATCACGAGAGTGAAGAGCTGACTGAAAAGATGATGACGGAATAGGCTATTTTATGTAAAAGCGCCTATTTAAGCGAATCTATCATTGTACTCTTTTGTTGTTGTGTTTTCCGTGAAAAATAAGAGACTATTGAACTCACAATTCAAGCAATTGGCCCCCGATATTGCACTAATTTTAAAGTGACACTAAAAAGTATGCGGCTGCAGTGGCATTCATTACGGTACGCGTCCATGGCGACGAGCGAGCAAAACAGAGCGAACGTTTTTTCATTTCTACTTCCATAGAAATTCATTCGAGCGCACTGTGAGCGCCACCACTATAAATGTCCTTACTTTACTTTCACTTTTAACGTAGCGATATAAAAGCCCCCGGTGTTACACGTCAAATAACCGGTGAGAAAAAATTCTCGGAGTCACATAGCAGCTACCTATATTTAAATACAACAGGCCTACCTGATTTTGAACACAAGAGGGCAGTATAGCCCTATGTATTATTTGATATATTTATTTTTTAACTGAATAGTGCATCCTGGCTGTTTTTAAACTTGTACATTATTCTTAAATTGAAAACAAGAATAAAATGGGTTTAGTTCTGATATTTGTATAATTTTATCTAGAAATAAATGGTGTATAATTAAATTTTTAGAAGATATGAGGCTTTTAGTGTTTATTTTTTTTTACATGACTTTAATCCCTCGCCATAGCAAAACAATTAGAGATATTCAATAGATATTCACAATTATGCTTCTTTAATGTATTTTCATCATGTTGAAAAAGTTTGGTGGGAATAAAATAAACCACTTAAGAGGAGTGGGTAAAAATGTAGAGCCTGGTTTTGCAAAACATCCACATTAAGACCAAAATAGCCCACTTCCTGTTGGGCTGGCTTAAAGTTGTTTGGCCCGATGAGATCTATATGTGTACAGAGTTTCATAATATTACATGCAAGTGTGTTTGATTTATGGACCAAATTTTCTGACCAAGTTAATTTAATTAATAAACTAATTATATAAAACTATTTTCAATGCACTACAATTCAACTGGTTATATGCCTTTACTTATTAATACAACTTATTTAAAAAATACAAGGCGTAAGACATTTTTTTTTCTTTTTTAATGCAGGCCAAACCACACAGCAGTCAAATGGTTAATCTAGCCCCCCTCCCCCTCCCCACACTCACAGACACACACACACACATAGACGTAGGCTCAGAGAGAGAGAGACATAAAATGACAATTTTCAAACCAAAATATCTGACTTCCTGTTGGTTGGAGCTATTGAGTGTAAATTAGAAAGTTGTCTGGCTGGAGGAGAACAATACACATACCGATTTTTATTACTGTAGATAAAATCAATCCCCCCACTTTTGACAAAAGGTGGCGCTACTGAGCCCCTCACCACGCCCGTTTCTGAAACTCTGCACATGTCTACTGTCTAATAAATGTGATGTGTCTGTCGGGTTTCATGCAATTTCAAGTATGTTAAGAGTCTCAAAAGCATCAACAAAGAATAATAAAGTTTGATGCGTTGCCACGGCAACAGTATCTAAGATATCAATAATCCTTTCTCAGGTCTACATCTGCCGTGTGTCTACATTATACACATAAAGTTTGAAGCAAATTGGGTAAAAATAAGAGGGTGATTTCAAAGCCTTTAGGAAGTGACACACTTCCTGCTGCCAGTTGGTGGCGCTATAACTTTGACTCACAATAGTCACATCCATGTGATCGGACTCTTACAGCGAACACACTGCTGAAGTTTCATCAAGATCAGTTAATGTATGCAGTAGTTATAACACACTTCCTGTTTCCTTTATTCGCCATAAATTCGTTTCCTCGCCACGGCCAAACCGTTCGAGATATCAAAAATCCCCTGGCAACTTTTCATCCTCAATGTCTTGACTTCATGCTGACCGAGTTTCGTGGCGATTGGTTGAATTCTCTAGGAGGAGTATATCGAATTCCAGGGGCATACGCTTCCAAACAAACCATAATAGCCGACTTCCTGTTGGGCTGGGGTAAAAAGTAAAAGTACAAAGGATATATGAATCGATGAGATCTATATGTGTACCGAGTTTCATATTATTACATTCAAGCGTGTTTGATTTATGGACCAAGTTTTCGGACCCTGTTCCAGGGGGCGCTGTCGAGCCCCCCTGCCACGCCCGGGTACCAGCTTCAGCCCGGCCCTGATGGCCGCGGGTTCTGACCCGTGTGCAAAGTTTCAAGAGTTTTTGAGCATGTTAAGGGCCCCAAAAGTGCGCTGAGAGTCTCAAAAGTATCCAAAAAGAATATTAAAGTTTGATGCGTTGTCACGGCAACAGCATCTAAGATATCAACAATCCTTTCACAGGTCTACATCTGGCGTGTGTCTACATTATACACATCAAGTTTGAAGCAAATCGGGTAAAGCCTGTTTGATTTATGGACCAAGTTTTCGGACCCCGATCCAGGGGGCGCTGTCGAGCCCCCCTGCCACGCCCGGGTACCAGCTTCAGCCCGGCCCTGATGGCCGCGGTTTCTGACCCGTGTGCAAAGTTTCAAGAGTTTTTGAGCATGTTAAGGGCCCCAAAAGTGCGCTAAGAATCTCAAAAGTATCCAAAAAGAATATTAAAGTTTGATGCGTTGTCACGGCAACAGCATCTAAGATATCAACAATCCTTTCACAGGTCTACATCTGGCTTGTGTCTACATTATACACATCAAGTTTGAAGCAAATAGGGTAAAGCGTGTTGGATATATGGACCAAATTGTCTGACCCGTTCAAGGGGGCGCTGTCGAGCCCCCCTGCCACGCCCGGGTACCAGCTTCAGCCTGGCCCTGATGGCCACGGGTTTTGTCCCGTGTGCAAAGTTTCAAGAGTTTTCGAGCACGTTAAGAACCCCAAAAGTGCCCGAAAGCATAAAAAAGCATGAAAAAGCTTAAAAAAAGGAATATTAATGTTTGATGCATTGCCATGGCAACAGTATCTAAGATATCAATAATCCTTTCACAGGTCTACATCTGGCGTGTGTCTACATTATGCACATGAAGTTTGAAGCAAATCGGGTAAAAATAAGAGGGTGATTTAAAAGCATTTTGAAAGTGACACACTTCCTGCTGCCAGTTGGTGGCGCTATAACTTTGACTCACAATAGTCACATCCATGTGATCGGGCTCTTACAACGAACACACTGCTGAAGTTTCATCAAGATTAGTTAATGTATGCAGTAGTTATAACACACTTCCTGTTTCACGTTTCTCGCCATAATTTCGTTTACTCGCCACGGCCAAACCGTTCGAGATATCAAAAATCCCCTGGCAATTTTTCATCCTCAGTGTCTTGACTTCATGCTGACCGAGTTTCGTGCCGTGTGTTTGAATTCTCTAGGAGGAGTATTTCACATTCCATTGCATGTGTTTTCCAAACAACCCTTAATAGCCGACTTCCTGTTGGGCTGGGGTAAAAAGTAAGAGCATGAAGTATATATGAACCGATGAGATCTATATGTGTACTGAGTTTCATATTATTACATGCAAGCGTGTTTGATTTATGGACCAAGTGTTCAAACCACGTTCCAGGGGGCGCTGTCGAGCCCCCCTGCCACGCCCGGGTACCAGCTTCAGCCCGGCCCTGATGGCCGCGGGTTCTGAGATGTGTGCAAAGTTTCAAGAGTTTTCGAGCACGTTAAGGCCCCCAAAAGTGCCCAAAAGGTAGTAAAATAATAATAATAATAATAATAATAATAATAAATATAGCTGCGAGCAGCGATTACGGGCCCAAGCCGGTGGCACCGCAACCCCGGTGCCTTTAGTTACCTAAAGGCACCAGGGTGGCGGTGCCGCCGGCTTGGGCCCTTCATCGCTGCTCGCAGCTATATTTATATATATATATATATTTATATATATATATATATATATATAAAGCCGGTGGCACCGCCACCCTGGTGCCTTTAGGGTTATTGTGCACGACGTGACACAAAATATCTGCTTGCTATCTGCCGAACGGCTCTGGTAGTTTCGCTTCAGCACTGATGATGTTGTAGAAATAGTGCGCTCTGGTTGGTCTGGATTATTCGGGATTTTTTATTTTATACAGAAATAAATTCTTTATAATTCAGATGAGAATAAAGTTAGTGTTGATTAAAATGAAGGAAAACAAATATATTGATCTGAAATATAGCACATTAATTTAAAATTTATTTAGGTTCAATTACCAAACATACAATCTTAATTTAATTTAAAGCAAACAATACATTTAAAATATATGGGTTGTATGCACATTTTTTTAAATAAAAAAAATATATATCCAAAAAGACAAGGCCTTAAAGGGTTAAACTCTTGTCACTGTAACAGACACATCTCTCTCTCTCTCACACACACACACACACACACACGTCAAGTCACTTACATTTTTAGATGCAATATTGAATAAGCAGAAAAATCGGATTTTCTGCTCTGAAAATATAAATAAGCAAAAAAATTGAATAAGCACTTTGAATATTCTAAACAGAATAAGCACTAGTCGCTAATGAATAAGTACTAGTACTTAATGGAATAGATACTAGTATCTAAAAAATAAGTACTAGTAGCATGAAAATAGAGACTAGTAGGTTAAAATGATTAAATGTTAAAACGGCTTGCCATATTGGCTCAGAGAGAGAGAAAGAGAAAATGACCTTTTAGATACTAGTACCTATTAATAGATACTAGTATTTATTCAATAAATACTAGTACTAAGTCATTAGATACTAGTACCTATTAAATAGATACCAGTACTTATTCATTAGCTACTAATACGTATTCAAAAGAATATCTAAAGAATAAGCACTAGTATCTAAAGAATAGGCACTAGTACTAAAGAATAAGCACTAGTCGCTAATGAATACCAGTACTTAATGGAATAGATACTAGTATCTAAAAATAAGTACTAGTAGCATGAAAATAGAGACTAGTAGGTTAAAATGATTAAATGTTAAAGCGGCTTGCCATATTGGCTCAGAGAGAGAGAGAGAGAAAATGACCCTATTCAAACCACAATATCTGACTTTCTGAGGGTCGGAGCTAATTACTTTAAATTAGAAAGTTGTTTGGCTTGAGGAGAAGAATATACACGCTGAGTTTTGTAACTGTAGATAAAACTAACCCCCCCACTTTTGTCAAAAGCATTTAGAAAGTGACACACTTCCTGCTGCCAGTTGGTGGCGCTATAACTTTGACTCACAATAGTCACATCCATGTGATCGGCCTCTTACAGCGAACATACTGTTGAAGTTTCATCAAGATCAGTTAATGTATGCAGAAGTTATAACACACTTCCTGTTTCCATTATTCGCCATAAATTCGTTTCCTCGCCACGGCCAAACCGTTCGAGATATGAAAAATCCCCTGGCAATTTTTCATCCTCAATGTCTTGACATCATGCTGACCGAGTTTCCTTGCGATTGGTTGAATTCTCTAGGAGGAGTATATCGAATTCCAGGGGCATACGCTTCCAAACAAACCATAATAGCCGACTTCCTGTTGGGCTGGGGTAAAAAGTAAAAGTACAAAGGATATATGAACCGATGAGATCTATATGTGTACCGAGTTTCATATTATTACATGGAAGCGTGTTTGATTTATGGACCAAGTTTTCGGACCCCGTTCCAGGGGGCGCTGTCGAGCCCCCCTGCCACGCCCGGGTACCAGCTTCAGCCCGGCCCTGATGGCCGCGGGTTCTGACCAGTGTGCAAAGTTTCAAGAGTTTTCGTGCACGTTAAGAGCCCCAAAAGTGCCCGAATAGTCGATAAAATAATAATAATAATAATAATAATAATCCTAAGGAAAACAATAGGGCCTTCGCCTTTTCAAGGCTTGGGCCCTAATAAATAATAATCCTTAGGAAAACAATAGGGCCTTCGCCTTTTCAAGGCTTGGGCCCTAATAATAATAATCCTAAGGAAAACAATAGGGCCTTCGCCTTTTCAAGGCTTGGGCCCTAATAATAAATATAGCTGCGAGCAGCGATTACGGGCCCAAGCCGGTGGCACCGCAACCCCGGTGCCTTTAGTTACCTAAAGGCACCGGAGTGGCGGTGCCGCCGGCTTTGGCCCTTCATCGCTGCTCGCAGCTATATTCATATATATATATATATATATATATATATATATATATAAACAAGCCGGTGGCACCGCCACCCCGGTGCCTTTATATATATATATATATGTCTACATTGTTCAATCACGCCTCACACACACACACACACTTTTGCAGAGCCCACACCAATGCAAGCTCTATAGCACACATCTTCTCAAAGGTCAAAGCGGAGTTACGATATTGCCCGTCATGCACAGTAACCCTAAAGGCACCGGGGTGGCGGTGCCACCGGCTTGTTTATATATATATATCGTATTATTCTAACTTGTAAAAAACTATTAACTTTTGTTAATATTCAACCATTTCACAACTAACTTTTTTCCATAGATCAAACACAACATAATTATATGGTGGACTGAAACAAAAATTATTAATTAAATAAAATTATTGTTTTCCTCTGAAATAGCAAAAGCATCACACACTAGCTGTACCTGCTCTAAATAAAAAATAGTAATTCAATAAAAATACAAAATCGAACTAAATAAAATAAATTATTACAAAAACAAAATCAAACCAAAGAAAATATATCTTCGAAAAAAAAAGCGAGTGTCATGAGGAAAGGCGCCTCAGGAATCGTCAGGATTAACTCCATGTGTAAGGAATTTTGATTGATTTTATTTGTCACTTGAAAATTATTGTTAAATGTGTGCCTGCATAACTTTAATAAGATTTATTTTCTTTGATTTGATTTTGTTTTATATAATTTATTTATTTCGATTTTGTATTTTTATTTAAATACTATTATTTATTTAGAGCAGGTACAGCTAAGTGTGCGATGCTTTTGCTATTTCAGAGGGGAAAAAACACATTTTATTTCAAAAAGGCTTTTTAATTAAATAAAATGTTCAAGCTTTGTTTTCGTTTTATTATTTTGTTTGTTTTAAGCTTTGTTTAATTTATATTGTTAATCATCTGACACAAAACAAATGCATAAAGTATCATTTTAACTTTTAAAAAACTATTAACATTTGTTAATAGTACATTGCCTGTCTTTTGTTAATAGGACAAAACATAGTTATTATATTTTATAATATTTTATAAATATATAAAATAAACATTTGTAATGAAATCGTTCAAAAAAATGATATTAGCATTGTTTTAAACTTTGAAATAGAAGTAGCGCAATGCCTGGCCACTCCCGCGCCGCCTCCTTTTCACAATCCGAGGGAACCGTCTCCGGAATATTAACCTCACTCCTAGAAGTCCAATTCTCATTATTCATGCCTCTTACCTGGGATTGATTGCACACACACACACACACACACACACGCACGCACGCACGCACGCACGCACTCACACGCACGCACACACACACACACACACACACACACACACACACGTGTCAAGTCACTTACATTTTAGATGCAATATTGACTGTTCTTCTGTTTCAGCAGCGAAAATAGTTAAACAAAGATCACAGCAGAACCATTGCATCTCACAGCAACGTGTTTTCTCATTACTGAATGATTCAGCATTTTGAACAAATTGGTTGACTCAAAGATTCAATGACCGATCCATAAACATCTGTCTCATTCATGAATGACTCAGTCGTTCAAACGAATCGTTTGAACGAATGAATCAATGACCCGCTCATTAAGACGGTCGCCTGGCGACACCTAGTGACGGTTTAGTGTTATTTGATTATACACTCAAAATATTCCACAACAAATCCTTTAAATTTAATGATATTCAGAACAGAACACGAATAAAAAAATAACTATAATAAAGCCAAAACGAAATAATTTAAAACAAAAGTAAAAGTAAGTGGTGTTAGGCTCACGTAAATCTCTCTTTAGAATCTAAATGTTGCAACATTTGCGATGTATTTGGATGCTAAACTATTCTTTATTACAGGCTTTGTACTTCACTCACGTTCCAATATCGACGGAAAAAATCATCCTCTTCACTTGTGCAAAAATGTGCTTGGAAAAATCACAGTGGAGCGGTGCTTACTGTGAATGATACAAATTGTACTACTGACTATTTCAACATAGCAGTGTAATTTGTATATGTTAGGTTGAATGTTTTATTATTGTGTGTGTGTGTGTGTGTGTGTTTGTGTGTGTGTGTGTGTGTGGGTTAGGGTGGCTCAGCGCGATTGAACAGTGAAACATACTCCGTCATTTTCTTCATACAGGACATCATTCAAACGTCAAAGTGTTTACTTATATTTGTGTACACTCGCAATAAAACACAACATTGTGTTTTTGTTAAATAAATTAAAGTAATACGTCCCCCGAAATGGCGCTAATTTTAAAATGAAACTAAAATGCTCACGGCTGCACGGGCATTCATAACTCTGCGCGCCCACGGTGAGGGACGAGCAGAACAGAGCGAACGTTGTTTAGTTCATTCCTACTTCCATAGGAATTAATTGAAAAAGCTCACTCTACTCTGCACCATTATTAATGAATTGTGCAGACGTCCTTATTTTACTTTCGCTTTTTACCTGATTTTGAACACAAGAGGGCAGTATAACACTATGTATGATTTGGAAAAAAAATTTTTTCGACTAAACAACCATTCTGGCTGTTTTTAAACTTAAACATTATTCTCTAATTGCTCTCACCATGCCCGTTTCTGAAACTCTGCACATGTCTACTGTCTAATAAATGTGATGTGTCTGTCGGGTTTCATGCAATTTCAAGTATGTTAAGAGTCTCAAAAGCATCAACAAAGAATAATAAAGTTTGATGCGTTGCCACGGCAACAGTATCTAAGATATCAATAATCCTTTCTCAGGTCTACATCTGCCGTGTGTCTACATTATACACATAAAGTTTGAAGCAAATTGGGTAAAAATAAGAGGGTGATTTCAAAGCCTTTAGGAAGTGACACACTTCCTGCTGCCAGTTGGTGGCGCTATAACTTTGACTCACAATAGTCACATCCATGTGATCGGACTCTTACAGCGAACACACTGCTGAAGTTTCATCAAGATCAGTTAATGTATGCAGAAGTTATAACACACTTCCTGTTTCCTTTATTCGCCATAAATTCGTTTCCTCGCCACGGCCAAACCGTTCGAGATATCAAAAATCCCCTGGCAACTTTTCATCCTCAATGTCTTGACTTCATGCTGACCGAGTTTCGTGGCGATTGGTTGAATTCTCTAGGAGGAGTATATCGAATTCCAGGGGCATACGCTTCCAAACAAACCATAATAGCCGACTTCCTGTTGGGCTGGGGTAAAAAGTAAAAGTACAAAGGATATATGAATCGATGAGATCTATATGTGTACCGAGTTTCATATTATTACATTCAAGCGTGTTTGATTTATGGACCAAGTTTTCGGACCCTGTTCCAGGGGGCGCTGTCGAGCCCCCCTGCCACGCCCGGGTACCAGCTTCAGCCCGGCCCTGATGGCCGCGGGTTCTGACCCGTGTGCAAAGTTTCAAGAGTTTTTGAGCATGTTAAGGGCCCCAAAAGTGCGCTGAGAGTCTCAAAAGTATCCAAAAAGAATATTAAAGTTTGATGCGTTGTCACGGCAACAGCATCTAAGATATCAACAATCCTTTCACAGGTCTACATCTGGCGTGTGTCTACATTATACACATCAAGTTTGAAGCAAATCGGGTAAAGCCTGTTTGATTTATGGACCAAGTTTTCGGACCCCGTTCCAGGGGGCGCTGTCGAGCCCCCCTGCCACGCCTGGGTACCAGCTTCAGCCCGGCCCTGATGGCCGCGGTTTCTGACCCGTGTGCAAAGTTTCAAGAGTTTTTGAGCATGTTAAGGGCCCCAAAAGTGCGCTAAGAATCTCAAAAGTATCCAAAAAGAATATTAAAGTTTGATGCGTTGTCACGGCAACAGCATCTAAGATATCAACAATCCTTTCACAGGTCTACATCTGGCTTGTGTCTACATTATACACATCAAGTTTGAAGCAAATAGGGTAAAGCGTGTTGGATATATGGACCAAATCGTCTGACCCGTTCAAGGGGGCGCTGTCGAGCCCCCCTGCCACGCCCGGGTACCAGCTTCAGCCTGGCCCTGATGGCCGCGGGTTTTGTCCCGTGTGCAAAGTTTCAAGAGTTTTCGAGCACGTTAAGAACCCCAAAAGTGCCCGAAAGCATAAAAAAGCATGAAAAAGCTTAAAAAAAGGAATATTAATGTTTGATGCATTGCCATGGCAACAGTATCTAAGATATCAATAATCCTTTCACAGGTCTACATCTGGCGTGTGTCTACATTATGCACATGAAGTTTGAAGCAAATCGGGTAAAAATAAGAGGGTGATTTAAAAGCATTTTGAAAGTGACACACTTCCTGCTGCCAGTTGGTGGCGCTATAACTTTGACTCACAATAGTCACATCCATGTGATCGGGCTCTTACAACGAACACACTGCTGAAGTTTCATCAAGATTAGTTAATGTATGCAGTAGTTATAACACACTTCCTGTTTCACGTTTCTCGCCATAATTTCGTTTACTCGCCACGGCCAAACCGTTCGAGATATCAAAAATCCCCTGGCAATTTTTCATCCTCAGTGTCTTGACTTCATGCTGACCGAGTTTCGTGCCGTGTGTTTGAATTCTCTAGGAGGAGTATTTCACATTCCATTGCATGTGTTTTCCAAACAACCCTTAATAGCCGACTTCCTGTTGGGCTGGGGTAAAAAGTAAGAGCATGAAGTATATATGAACCGATGAGATCTATATGTGTACTGAGTTTCATATTATTACATATAAGCGTGTTTGATTTATGGACCAAGTGTTCAAACCACGTTCCAGGGGGCGCTGTCGAGCCCCCCTGCCACGCCCGGGTACCAGCTTCAGCCCGGCCCTGATGGCCGCGGGTTCTGAGATGTGTGCAAAGTTTCAAGAGTTTTCGAGCACGTTAAGGCCCCCAAAAGTGCCCAAAAGGTAGTAAAATAATAATAATAATAATAATAATAATAATAATAAATAATAATCCTTAGGAAAACAATAGGGCCTTCGCCTTTTCAAGGCTTGGGCCCTAATAATAATCCTAAGGAAAACAATAGGGCCTTCGCCTTTTCAAGGCTTGGGCCCTAATAATCCTAAGGAAAACAATAGGGCCTTCGCCTTTTCAAGGCTTGGGCCCTAATAATCCTAAGGAAAACAATAGGGCCTTCGCCTTTTCAAGGCTTGGGCCCTAATAATAATAATAATAATAATAATAATAATAATCCTAAGGAAAACAATAGGGCCTTCGCCTTTTCAAGGCTTGGGCCCTAATAATCCTAAGGAAAACAATAGGGCCTTCGCCTTTTCAAGGCTTGGGCCCTAATAATAATAATAATCCTAAGGAAAACAATAGGGCCTTCGCCTTTTCAAGGCTTGGGCCCTAATAATAATAACCTAAAGGCACCGGGGTTGCGGTGCCACCGGCTTGGGCCCGTAATCGCTGCTCGCAGCTATATTTTTATATATATATATATATATATATATATATATATATATATATATATATATATATATATATAAACAAGCCGGTGGCACCGCCACCCTGGTGCCTTAAGGGTTACTGTGCATGACGGGTAATAACTTAACCCCGCTTTGACTGTTGAGAAGATGTGTGCTGTAGAGCTTGCATTGGTGTGGGCTCTGCAAAAGTGTGCATTGAGGGCACATATCATATGCGTGAGCAAACTTCTGAATCCTAAAATGAAAAATGAGACACCCTACGGTCTCCTGGACTTAATGGACACATGAAATAAGTACACAAGATTGAAAGTTATATGAAGTGTGCCAAGACAGAATATTACTTGCCTGATCTGATTAGAAAAAATTGTTTGTTTGTGTGTGTGTGTGTGTGTGTGTGTGTGTGTGTGTGTGTGTGTGTGTGTGTGTGTGTGTGTGTGTGTGTGTGTGTGTGTGTGTGTGTGTGTGTGTGTGTGTGTGTGTGTGTGTGTGTGTGTGTGTGTGTGTGTGTGTGTGTGTGAGAGACGTGATTGAACAATGTAGACATAAAAACATACTCCGTCCTTTTGTTCATACAGGACATTATTCAAACTGCAAACTGTTTACTTATATTTGTGTACAATCGCAATAAAACACAACATTGTGCTTTTGTCAAACTGTAAACTACAAATGTCACCCAACCAAAATCTCTTACACACACACACACGCACGCACACACACACACACACACACACATACACGTAGTTTAAAAGCAAAAAAAAATCTTTTGGACATTCAGCATATTGCATTGGTTTTCATTTCTTGTTCTCGAACAGAGCCCTAATCTGTTTATTTTTTCAGTTACACATTCTACATTGATTAAAAAAGAAAAATCAAATGTGTTTTTATTATATACAGAAATAAATAATCTATCATTCAGATGAGAATAAAGTTAGTGTTAGTTTAAATGTTAAGGAAAACAAATATATGATCTGATATATAGCACATTCATTTAAAATTCATTCAGGTTCAATTACCAAACATACAAATCTTAATGTAATTTAAAGCAAACAATACATTTAAAATATATGGGTTGTATGCCTATTTTTTTATATAAAAAGATATATATCCAAAAAGACAAGGCCTAAACTTTAACAAGGGTTAAACAATCACTGTAACAGACACAATCACACACACACACACACACACAAACACACAAGTCAAATCACTTACATTTTAGATGCAATATTGACTTTTTTCTGTTTCAGCAGCGAAAATAGTTAAACAAAGATCACAGCAGAACCATCGAGCATCTCACAGCAACGCGTTCTCATTACTGAATGATTCAGCATTTTGAACGAATCGGTTGACTCAAAGATTCAATGACCAATCCATAATCTGTCTCATTCATGAATGACTCAACCGTTCGAACGAATTGTTTGAACGAATGAATCAATGACTCGCTCATTAAGACGGTCGCCTGGCGACACCTAATGACGGTTTAGTGTTATGTTTAAAAGTATCATTCTTCCCAACGATTTTTAATTGACTTATATTTAAAACAATCTCATAACATTATTTAATGCATTGTTATTTTTCAGTGTAAACGATTTAATTTGATCAGCCCTACCTAGGGTAAAAGCCATATAGTGTCTTATTCTAAATAATTGAATTTATTGATCAAATTTACAAATTAAAAATGAAAGATGAAGCATACATTTAATAAGACTGGACCGGGGTGCCCTGCATATATTACAATTTGCAGATTTAAATATACCATTGCCCCCCACCGTCAATTTGATGTGTGTGTTTGTGTGTGTGTGTGTGTGTGTGTGTGTGTGTTTAATCAAATCATTTAGTCACTACAATTAAAACCTGAACGGGTTTGCTTACTAAATTGTGAGCTGAACGAAAGTTGCAGCAAAGATCAGCAACCGGAGTCAAATTTCATTAATCACGAGTTGAGAGTGAGCGTCTCTCTCTGCTGTGTTATGCTGCATCACACGGGCATTCATAACGCTGCGCGTCCACGACGAAGAGCGAGCAGAACAGAGTGAACGTTTTTTAGTTCATTCCTACTTCCATAGGAATTCCCTCGAGCGCTCTGCACGCGCCACCATTATCAATGTCCGTGTGGACGTCCGCGATCGAACAGTGGAAACATTGGCTACTCCGTCATTTTATTCAAGAAGATCATTCAAACTGCAAAGTGTTTACTTATTTTTGGATACTCGCAATCAAACACAACATTGTGATTTTGTAAAATACATTCAAGAAATCCGCCCCCGAAATGGGGCTTCTTTTAAAATGAAACGAAAATGCTCACAGCTGCACGTCTTGTGGAGACGTCCGTTACTTTCGCTTTCAAGTTAGCGACTTTAAAGCCCCCAGCGGAGTCACGGTGGGAAAATATTCCCATAGTAGCATCCCTACAATTTAATACAATTGGCCTACCTGATTTTGAACACAAGAGGGCAGTAAAGCACTGTGAATGATTTTTATTTTTTTATTTTTTTGGCTAAACAACCATTCTGGCTGTTTTTAAACTTAAACATAAATCTTAAATTGAAAAAAAGGAATACAATGGGTTTAGTTCTAATATTAGTATAATTTTATAGAAAAATAAATGGTGTATAATTACATTTTAGAAAGATATGAGACATTTCCTGATTCTCTTTTTGACATAATCCCTCGCCATAGCAAAACCGTTAGAGATATTCAATATCCGTTCACAATTTAGCATCTTTAATGTATTTTCATCAAGTTGAAAAAGTTTTGTAACTGTAGATGAAAGTAACCCCCCCCCCACCCACTTTTGTCACAAAAGGTGGCGCTACTGAGCCCCTGCACCACGCCCGTTTCTGAAACTTTGCACATGTCTACTGGCTAATAAATGTGATCTGTCTGTCGAGTTTCGTGCAATTTTAAGCAATTTCAGGCATGCTAAGAGTCTCAAAAGCATCCAAAAAGAATATTAAAGTTTGATGCGTTGCCATGGCAACAGTATCTAAGATATCAATAATCCTTTCACAGGTCTACATCTGGCGAGTGTCTACATTATACAAATCAAGTTTGAAGCAAATCGGGTAAAAATAAGAGGGTGATTTCAAAGCATTTTGAAAGTGACACACTTCCTGCTGCCAGTTGGTGGCGCTATAACTTTGACTCACAATAGTCACATCCATGTGATCGGCTTCTTACAGCGAACACACTGTTGAAGTTTCATCAAGATCAGTTAATGTATGCAGAAGTTATAACACACTTCCTGTTTCCATTATTCGCCATAAATTCGTTTCCTCGTCACGGCCAAACCGTTCGAGATATCAGAAATCCCCTGGCAATTTTTCATCCTCAATGTCTTGACATCATGCTGACCGAGTTTCGTTGCGATTGGTTGAATTCTCTAGGAGGAGTATATCGAATTCCAGGGGCATACGCTTCCAAACAAACCATAATAGCCGACTTCCTGTTGGGCTGGGGTAAAAAGTAAAAGTACAAAGGATATATGAACCGATGAGATCTATATGTGTACCGAGTTTCATATTATTACATGGAAGCGTGTTTGATTTATGGACCAAGTTTTCGGACCCCGTTCCAGGGGGCGCTGTCGAGCCCCCCTGCCACGCCCGGGTACCAGCTTCAGCCCGGCCCTGATGGCCGCGGGTTCTGACCAGTGTGCAAAGTTTCAAGAGTTTTCGTGCACGTTAAGAGCCCCAAAAGTGCCCGAATAGTCGATAAAATAATAATAATAATAATAAATATAGCTGCGAGCAGCGATTACGGGCCCAAGCCGGTGGCACCGCAACCCCGGTGCCTTTAGTTACCTAAAGGCACCAGGGTGGCGGTGCCGCCGGCTTGGGCCCTTCATCGCTGCTCGCAGCTATATTTATATATATATATATATATATATATATATATATAAAGCCGGTGGCACCGCCACCCTGGTGCCTTTAGGGTTATTGTGCACGACGTGACACAAAATATCTGCTTGCTATCTGCCGAACGGCTCTGGTAGTTTCGCTTCAGCACTGATGATGTTGTAGAAATAGTGCGCTCTGGTTGGTCTGGATTATTCGGGATTTTTTATTTTATACAGAAATAAATTCTTTATAATTCAGATGAGAATAAAGTTAGTAGGGCTGCAACTAACGATTATTTTAATAATCGATTAATCTGTCGATTGTTTTTACGATTAATCGATGAATCGGATAATAAAAAAAAGCATTAATTTCCAATCCTTTATTAAAAAACAGAACTGACAGTGCAAATTCACCGTGAAAAAAAGTCCAGTGCAAAAAAATAGACTAACCAAAAACATACACATGTATGCTTTACATCTGCCAAATAATATATGCTTTTTAAAAATAAAGTGAGCTGCTGTCAGAACAATAAATAATTGATAAAAAATAAAGAAAAATACCAATCAGAAAACTTAACAGGATTTGTTTGAACGTCAGAACTTGTTCTCTACACCACACTAGCACACACTCACAAACTCTCACACTCACAGATGCACACACTCACAAACTTGTGTTTTGTTTTAGTCAAAGATGTTATAATCTTTAACAAAATGTTTGACATTTTTTAACAAGCAAATGCACCTATTATCATATTACCTATAATAGGTAATAATAATAGCAATAATAATAATTATAAGAGAAGATAATATCTGTAGTCTATCCTAATATTAATTATAAATACAATGTATATAAAATATAAATACAATATTAAATAATATTTTAAAAACAAATACAATGGATTGACCATCTCCTATGGTGTGTAAGGTATTTTGTTTATATACGTATAGTGTTTCTCTGAGTCATTAGAGTAAAGATCGAAAAAATCAGTGCTGCAAATTGTGGAAAAAATATTCCCCTGCCCTTGTAGTGGTAGGCTATTTGGACAGAAAAGAAACTGTTTTCATCGTCTGTCTATCTGATTCAAATCACAGTCAGCTAATTCAGTGGTAAGAATGTAATTGTTATTTTTATTTATATCTTATATAGTAGGCCTAATTATATATTACTGTAGTATGTACCAAATTACCAATGCTCGGACACACTCGGTCTCTCTCTCTCGTGCGCGCGATCTCGGACACACTCGGTCTCTCTCTCTCGTGCGCGCGATCTCGGACACACTCGGTCTCTCTCTCTCTCTCTCTCTCTCTCTCTCTCTCTCTCTCTCTCTCTCGTGCGCGGGATCTCGGACACACTCGGTCTCTCTCTCTCTCGTGCGCGCGATCTCGGACACACTCGGTCTCTCTCTCTCTCGTGCGCGCGATCTCGGACACACTCGGTCTCTCTCGCGCTCGCTCCGCGATTGAGCGACAGTGCTCCGCGCTCAACTCCAATTTTTTTTTTATACTCAAACATTTCCGTGTCGCGCGATGCAACGAATCGATTATGTAATTCGTTGCCAACTCTTTCAAAAATCGATTTTAATCGATTTAATCGATTCGTTGTTGCAGCCCTAAAAGTTAGTGTTGATTAAAATGAAGGAAAACAAATATATTGATCTGAAATATAGCACATTAATTTAAAATTTATTTAGGTTCAATTACCAAACATACAATCTTAATTTAATTTAAAGCAAACGATACATTTAAAATATATGGGTTGTATGCACATTTTTTTAAATAAAAAAAATATATATCCAAAAAGACAAGGCCTTAAAGGGTTAAACTCTTGTCACTGTAACAGACACATCTCTCTCTCTCACACACACACACACACACACACACGTCAAGTCACTTACATTTTTAGATGCAATATTGAATAAGCAGAAAAATCGGATTTTCTGCTCTGAAAATATAAATAAGCAAAAAAATTGAATAAGCACTTTGAATATTCTAAACAGAATAAGCACTAGTCGCTAATGAATAAGTACTAGTACTTAATGGAATAGATACTAGTATCTAAAAAATAAGTACTAGTAGCATGAAAATAGAGACTAGTAGGTTAAAATGATTAAATGTTAAAACGGCTTGCCATATTGGCTCAGAGAGAGAGAAAGAGAAAATGACCTTTTAGATACTAGTACCTATTAATAGATACTAGTATTTATTCAATAAATACTAGTACTAAGTCATTAGATACTAGTACCTATTAAATAGATACCAGTACTTATTCATTAGCTACTAATACGTATTCAAAAGAATATCTAAAGAATAAGCACTAGTATCTAAAGAATAGGCACTAGTACTAAAGAATAAGCACTAGTCGCTAATGAATAAGTACCAGTACTTAATGGAATAGATACTAGTATCTAAAAATAAGTACTAGTAGCATGAAAATAGAGACTAGTAGGTTAAAATGATTAAATGTTAAAGCGGCTTGCCATATTGGCTCAGAGAGAGAGAGAGAGAAAATGACCCTATTCAAACCACAATATCTGACTTTCTGAGGGTCGGAGCTAATTACTTTAAATTAGAAAGTTGTTTGGCTTGAGGAGAAGAATATACACGCTGAGTTTTGTAACTGTAGATAAAACTAACCCCCCCACTTTTGTCAAAAGCATTTAGAAAGTGACACACTTCCTGCTGCCAGTTGGTGGCGCTATAACTTTGACTCACAATAGTCACATCCATGTGATCGGCCTCTTACAGCGAACATACTGTTGAAGTTTCATCAAGATCAGTTAATGTATGCAGAAGTTATAACACACTTCCTGTTTCCATTATTCGCCATAAATTTGTTTCCTCGCCACGGCCAAACCGTTCGAGATATGAAAAATCCCCTGGCAATTTTTCATCCTCAATGTCTTGACATCATGCTGACCGAGTTTCCTTGCGATTGGTTGAATTCTCTAGGAGGAGTATATCGAATTCCAGGGGCATACGCTTCCAAACAAACCATAATAGCCGACTTCCTGTTGGGCTGGGGTAAAAAGTAAAAGTACAAAGGATATATGAACCGATGAGATCTATATGTGTACCGAGTTTCATATTATTACATGGAAGCGTGTTTGATTTATGGACCAAGTTTTCGGACCCCGTTCCAGGGGGCGCTGTCGAGCCCCCCTGCCACGCCCGGGTACCAGCTTCAGCCCGCTTTTGCAGAGCCCACACTGATACAAGCTCTACAGCACACTTCTTTTCGACAGTCAAAGCAGGGTTACGTTTTTGCACGTCGTGCACAATAACCCTAAAGGCACCAGGGTGGCGGTGCCACCGGCTTTATATATATATATATATATATATATATATATATATAAACATAGCTGCGAGCAGCGATTACGGGCCCAAGCCGGTGGCACCGCAACCCCGGTGCCTTTAGTTACCTAAAGGCACCGGGGTGGCGGTACCACCGGCTTTGGCCCTTCATCGCTGCTCGCAGCTATGTTTATATATATATATATATATATATATATATATATAAAGCCGGTGGCACCGCCACCCTGGTGCCTTTAGGGTTATTGTGCACGACGTGCAAAAACGTAACCCTGCTTTGACTGTCGAAAAGAAGTGTGCTGTAGAGCTTGTATCAGTGTGGGCTCTGCAAAAGTGTGCATTGAGGGCACATGTCAACCACAAAGTATGCGAGAGCAACCTTCTGAAAGGTCAGGTCTACATCCAGGTCTACATCTGCCGTGTGTTTACATCATAGTAGTGAAGTTTGAAGCAATCAGGTGATTTCAAAGCTTTTTGAAAGTGACAGACTTCCTGCTGCCAGTTGGTGGCGCTATAACCGGGGTGGCGGTGCCGCCGGCTTTGGCCCTTTCATCGCTACTCGCAGCTATATTTATATATATATATATACACACACACACACATATACATATATATATATATATATATATATATATATATATATATATATATATATATATATATAAATATATATATATTGTTTTTTTAAGAGACAAGACAGAATATTACTTGCCTGATCTGATTAGAAAAATAGTGTTTGTGTGTGTGTGTGTGTGTGTGGCGTAATTGAACAATGTAGACATAAAGACATATTCCGTCCTTTTGTTCATACAGGACATTATTCAAACTGCAAAGTGTTTACTTATATTTGTGTACACTCGCAATAAAACACAACATTGTGCTTTTGTCAAACTATAAACTCTTGTCAAACTGTAAACTACAACTGTCACCCAACCAAAATCTCTTACACACACACACACACACACACACACACACAGTTTAAAAGCAAAAAATATCAAACAATCCTATTTAAAAACAGTCTGTGGGAGCCATCTTTTGGACATTCATCATATCGCATTGGTTTTCATTTCTTGTCATCAAACAGAGCCCTAATCTGTTTATTTTTTCAGTTACACATTCTACATTGATTAAAAAAGAAAAATCAAAGGTGTTTTTATTTTATACAGAAATAAATAATCTATCATTCAGATGAGAATAAAGTTAGTGTTAGTTAAAATTTTAAGGAAAACAAATATATGATCTGAAATATAGCACATTCATTTAAAATTCATTCAGGTTCGATTACCAAACATACAATCTTAATGTAATTTAAAGCAAACAATACATTTAAAATATATGGGTTGTATGACTATTTTTTAATATAAAAAGATATCCAAAAAGACAAGGCCTAAAGTTAAACTCTTTTCACTGTAACAGACACAATCACACACACAATCACACACACACACACACACAAGTCAAATCACTTACATTTTAGATGCAATATTGACTTTTTTTCTGTTTCAGCAGCGAAAATAGTTAAACAAAGATCACAGCAGAACCATCGCGCATCTCACAGCAACGCGTTCTCATTACTGAATGATTCAGCATTTTGAACGAATCGGTTGACTCAAAGATTCAATGACCAATCAATCCATAAACATCTATCTCATTCATGAATGACTCAGTCGTTCCAACGAATGAATCAATGACTCGCTCATTAAGACGGTCGCCTGGCGACACCTAATGACGGTTTAGTGTTATGTTTAAAAGTATCATTCTTTCCAACGATTGTTAATTAACTCATATTTGAAACATAAGCTATATTTATATATATACATATACACACACATACACAAAAATAAAATAAAAACACATTTGAAACGTGTTTGCTTACTAAATTGTGAGCTGAACGAAAGTTGCAGCAAATATCAGCAACAGGAGTCAAATTTCATTAATCACGAGAGTGAAGAGCTGACTGAAAAGATGATGACGGAATAGGCTATTTTATGTAAAAACGCCTATTTAAGCGAATCTGTCATTGTACTATTTTATTGTTGTGTTTTCCGTGAAAAATAATAGACTATTGAACTCACAATTCAAGCAATCGGCCCCCGAAATTGCACTAATTTTAGTGACACTAAAAAGTATGCGGCTGCACTGGCATTCATAATGGTGCGCGTCCATGGCGACGAGCGAGCAGAACAGAGCGAACGTTTAGTTAATTTCTACTTCCATAGGAATTCATTCGAGCGCCACCATTTCAATGTCCGTGCGGACGTCCATATTATACTTTCGCTTTCAAGTTAGTGTTTTTAAACCCCCCAGCGGGAGGTTTACACAATTGGTTTACACAATCACACGTTGATTAACCGGTGGGAAAATATTCCCATAGTAACATCCCTAATATATAAATATATAAATTCAATAGGCCTACCTGATTTTGAACACAAGAGGGCAGTATAGCACTATATATGATTTGGATTATTATTATTTTTGACTAAACAACCATTCTGGCTGTTTTTAAACTTAAAAATAATTCTTAAATTGAAAAAAAGGAATAAAATGGGTTTAGTTCTAATATTTGTATAATTTTATATAAAAATAAATGGTGTATAATTACATTTTAGAAAGATATGAGACATGCCCTGATTCTTTTTTTGACATTATTGTCCTCGATCAGAGCCCTAATCTGTTTATTTTTTCAGTTACACATTCTACATTGATTAAAAAAGAAAAATCAAATGTGTTTTTATTTTATACAGAAATAAATAATCTATCATTCAGATGAGAATAAAGTTAGTGTTAGTTCAAATTTTAAGGAAAACAAATATATGATCTGAAATATAGCACATTCATTTATAATTCATTCAGGTTCAATTACCAAACATACAAATCTCAATGTAATTTAAAGCAAACAATACATTTAAAATACATGGGTTGTATGCTATTTTTTTTTATATAAAAAGATATATATCCAAAAAGACAAGGCCTAAACTTTAACAAGGGTTAAACAATCACTGTAACAGACACAATCACACACACACACACACACACGTCAAATCCCTTACATTTTAGATGCAATATTGACTTTTTTTTCTGTTTCAGCAGCGAAAATAGTTAAACAAAGATCACAGCAGAACCATCGAGCATCTCACAGCAACGCGTTCTCATTACTGAATGATTCAGCATTTTGAACGAATCGGTTGACTCAAAGATTCAACGACCAATCCATAATCTGTCTCATTCATGAATGACTCAGCCGTTCCTCCCCTCCCCTCTGCTCCCCTCCCCACACAGACACACGCACACACACACACAGAGAGAATGGCAGGGGGCACAAGAAATCCATTCAAACTACAATATCTGACTTTCTGTTGCTCAGAGCTAATGACTTTAAATTAGAAAATTGATCGGCTTTATGAGAGCAATATCCGTGGCAAGTTGTGTAACTGTAGGTAAAACGAGCAAAGTTATAACACACTTTATGTGTCCTTTTTTAGTCATAAAATTCATTTCCTCGCCACGGCCAAACCGTTCGAGATATCAAAAATCCGTCTGGAATTTAGCATCCTCAATGTCTTGACTTCATGCTGACCGAGTTTGGTTGGAATCCGATCAATTCCCAAGGAGAATTAAATCGAATTTCAGGGGTATGCTTTTCCAAACAAACCATAATAGCCGGCTTCCTGTTGGACTGTCGTAAAACTTAGAGCACGAAAGTTGTTCAACCCAATGAGATCTATAAGTGTAACGAGTTTCATATTATTACATGCAAGTGTGTTTGACTTATGGAAAAGTGTTCGAATCCCAGTCCAGGGGGCGCTGTCGAGCCGCCCTGCCACGCCCGGGTACCAGCTTCAACCCGGCCCTGATGGCCGCGGGTTCTGACCCGTGTGCAAAGTTTCAAGAGTTTTAGAGGATGTTAAGGGCCCCAAAAGCCCCCGAAACCTTGAACAACAATAATTAAAAGCATTCTCACTCAAACAGACACATCCCCCTCCCCCACAGACACAGAGGTACGCAGAGAGAGGGAGAGAGTGACAGAGATTACTCCGAAACATCCACATTCAAACCAAAATATCTGACTTTCTTTTGTTCGGAGCCAAAATCTGTAAATTAGAAAGTTGTCCGGCTTGATCTGAACAATATTCCTACCGAGTTTTATGATTGCAGGTAAAACTATGAAACTAACCCTCTCACTTTTGTCAAAAGGTGGCGCTACTGAGCCCCTGCACCACGTCCGTTCCTGAAACTTTGCACATGTCTACTGGCTAATAAATGTGACATGTCTGTCGAGTTTCATGCAATTTCAAGCATGCTAAGAGTCTCAAAAGCATCCTAAAAGAATTTTAAAGTATGATGCGTTGCCACGGCAACAGCATCAAAGATATCAATAATCCTTTCACAGGTCTACATCTGCCGTGTGTTTACATTATACACATAAAGTTTGAAGCAAATCGGGTAAAAATAAGAGGGTGATTTCAAAGGATTTTGAAAGTGACACACTTCCTGCTGCCAGTTGGTGGCGCTATAACTTTGACTCACAATAGTCACATCCATGTGATCGGCCTCTTACAACGAACACACTGCTGAAGTTTCATCAAGATCAGTTAATGTATAAAGAAGTTATAACACACTTCCTGTTTCACGTTTCTCGCCATAATTTCGTTTCCTCGCCACGGCCAAACCGTTCGAGATATCAAAAATCCCCTCGCAATTTTTCATCCTCAATGTCTTGACTTCATGCTGACCGAGTTTCGTGGCATTTCTTTGAATTCTCTAGGAGAAGTACTTTAAATTCCATTGCATGCGTTTTACAAACAACCCTAAATAGCCGACTTCCTGTTGGGCTGGGGTAAAAAGTAAGAGCATGAAGTATATATGAACCGATGAGATCTATATGTGTACCGAGTTTCATATTCTTACATACAAGCGTGTTTGATTTATGGACCAAGTTTTCGGACCCCGTTCCAGGGGGCGCTGTCGAGCCCCACTGCCACGCCCAGGTACCAGCTTCACCCCGACCCTGATGGCCGCGGGTTCTGACCCGCGTGCAAAGTTTCAAGAGTTTTCGTGCACGTTAAGAGCCCCAAAAGTGCCCGAATAGTCGTAAGAAAAATAAAAGAGGAGAAAAAAAAAAATAATCCTAAGGAAAACAATAGGGCCTTCGCCTTTTCAAGGCTTGGGCCCTAATAATCCTAAGGAAAACAATAGGGCCTTCGCCTTTTCAAGGCTTGGGCCCTAATAATCCTAAGGAAAACAATAGGGCCTTCGCCTTTTCAAGGCTTGGGCCCTAATAATAATAATAATAATCCTAAGGAAAACAATAGGGCCTTCGCCTTTTCAAGGCTTGGGCCCTAATAATCCTAAGGAAAACAATAGGGCCTTCGCCTTTTCAAGGCTTGGGCCCTAATAATAAAGAATAATCCTTAGGAAAACAATAGGGCCTTTGCCTTTTCAAGGCTTGGGCCCTAATAATCCTAAGGAAAACAATAGGGCCTTCGCCTTTTCAAGGCTTGGGCCCTAATAATCCTAAGGAAAACAATAGGGCCCTTTGCCCTTTGGGCTTGGGCCCTAATAATAATAATAAATAATCCTAAGGAAAACAATAGGGCCTTCGCCCTTTGGGCTTGGGCCCTAATAATTGTCGCAGCTCTAAAAGAAAAATCAGTAACACTTTATAATAATGATCCATCAATAATAAGTAACTATGCAGGAAGTAATGCAGGACTAATGAGTATTACTACATTAACACTTCAGCTAATATAGAAACAAGCTTAACTAATCAGTAAGTAATATCAAATTTAGGAGAGAGTTCATTATTAGGTTATCTATAATTACTTAATGAGATAATTAAGAACTAATAGGTAATTATGACAAATTATAAATAACTAATTAAATTAATAATCACAACATTAACGTGTTTGATACGTTAGCAATTAGTCTTTTTTTTACTCTCAACATGGTCATAAAATGCATCACTAATTACTCAAGTGTTACCTAGTCACTCTTCAAGGACTACTAGTGATCTGGACCATTATTTTAAAGTAGAAAAATATGTTTTTCACTTTAAAATAATGGTCCAGATCACTAGTAGTTCCTGCATAGTGACTAGGTAACACTTGAGTAATGAGTGATGCATTTTATGACTACATTCAGAGTAAAACATATGACTGATCATGTCTCAGGCACACGATAATGTTCTTTATAATTAGTCAGTTAGTTAACAGTTAATTATGATGCTTAGGCTATCTCATTAAGTAATTATTGCTTACTTAATAAGGAACTATCTCCTAAATTTGATAGTACTTACTGATTAGTTAAGCTTGTTTCTATATTAGTTAATAGTAGAAGCTGAAGTGTTAATGTAGTAACACTCATTAGTCCTGCATTACTTCCTGCATAGTTACTTATTAATGACTGACAAACTATAATTATAAAGTGTTACCGAAAAACCTATTGGATAAAGCAAAGACCAAATTTGATGAACAGGTGAATAGCTATTTTTGGTCCACTGTGGTTTGCCCTGTGGCACCGCTACCAAGACAATTCCCAACTGTAATTGCTGTGTCTGTGCCACATTTATTTTAATGTTGACTGTAGTAAGATTTTAAATAATCGAACACACTTACTATTAATTAAAACTTCATATAGAGCCTTCATCCTGTCAAGGCATTTTTTTAGAATGGTCTGACAGCTGCCATTTTGGCTGGAGGACTTGTGCGGACCAGGTTTTTTGCTTCGTTTTCTTTGCAATGAAGACTATGGCCTTGTACCCCAATGTGTTTAACTTTTCGACCTGAAAAAAAAAAGATATATATTATATAATATATACAGAAATATAAGGAATTATAAATGTCTGAAACTTTGTGGGCTGTAATTATTTAAATAATAACTACAGACGCTAAACACATACCAAGACAGATGCCTCATCAATAACATGAGAGGTGGTTTGGTTTTTGTTTTGGTTTTTCAACCATGTCTCCTTTCTGGCCTCAAATTTCTGGAGTTTTTTTGCCAGTCTTTGCTTTCTTGGCTGTACTGACTGGCAATATTTGCAGGTCTTGGTGGCCACACCAATAGCTGCTTTGCAGCTCACGCAGGTTGTTACTGTTGATCCTCTTGGCATCTTAAAACTAAAATATAAAAACAATCAACATTTAATGACAACCAAAGTGACAAAGGCACTTGATTATTTAAGTGTTACATTACAAATGTTGGTAATTTGGCCTAATTGGCTTTATGCACAGCTGCACTACTTCCTGAACTTAAGCCAGCTCCTTGTTTCCTGTCCGCCATTATTGGACAAATTGATTAATTCAGGTGTGCCTGACCTCAGTAGTCACAGCAACAATAATCAGACACACCTGAATTAATCAAGTTTGGCCAATAATGTCAGACAGGAAACAAGGAGCTGGCTTAAGTTCAGGTAGTAGTGCAGCTGTGCATAAAGCCAACGCAAGGCTGCTCTTCAGTTTCCGGTTGGGGAGATTTAAAGTGGAGGAGAACCGAGGAAAACGGGATTATGGCAGAATCTTAAAAATGTACTGTCCTCCCGTCTTTGAAACAAAACTTTAATACGTTTAGATGTAATTTTGTATAGTTATGTTTATCATTTAAAAAAGAAGCATACACACAATGAGGGGTGTCTGTTTTTGTGACAAACGTTTCTTAAGTATAGCCATAGAGTATGAAAACCATAAGTTCTCGGTATAGCATTGGATTCTACGATTGGCGGAAGAAATCAAACCGGAAATACCGCCGCGCATAGAGCACATTCGGTTTTTATGACCTGTGTGTCAGCTGTTGCAGTGCTTTGTGGGATTTGAAGTATGAGTGAGTGATGGGAGTGCGAATTACCGCGGGCTATTAATGATAGACGTATGAAATTATACGATCACGGAAAAAAATATCGATATATGACTTTTAGTCCATATCGCACAGCCCTACTACATATTCTATGCAACAATAACCCATACTCCATAGTTGATTTCTGATTTAATCTAGTATTGGAGTAAATACACTTTTCAATTTATAATTCTGACCTCGGTTAGCACATTGCCGCCAACTCCAGCTAACCTTAAATGCGGTGGCTTGAAGCTGGGTAAACCCCTATGTCATTAAACACATTCCTATAAATTAATGGTGATACATAATTAACAAATGATGGTTTAGACAGCGCTAATTAACTTTATTATTCAGGTTCCGTAAGTATGTTATGTATTCATTACCTACCTTTGAGAGTGTACTGAACAGTATGATCATGGTCGGTCGGATAGAGCGGACACACCCCCCTCACTCAGTTGTCAATCTGCTGATCTCTGTGCCTCTGTGATAGGGCAACCCACTTGTCAATCAGCGACCTCTCGCAGCTACGATGCCACTTTTGTGACACTTAAAAAAATAAAAAAATAACTTTTGTACTCAAAAGAACTATGATAAGATTAATTATTTTTCAACCTCAGACTAATTGGCCTTGGCTAATTTGGCTAATCTTGAAAAATAGAACACAGAACAGAAGAACAGAACACAACACCCCCCAGCCCCCACCCTTCTTGAATATGGTTTATGAGGACATGTCATTATACAGATTTGTGTCCTCATAAACCATATTCAAGAAGGGTGGGGGCTGGGGGGTGTTGTGTTCTGTTCTTCTGTTCTGTGTTCTATTTTTCAAGATTAGCCATGTTTATGCAAGGATAACCTAACACAGTCATTCAAATAATTTATATCTGCCACAGCAAATAGGCTACACAATGCATCAGGTGTTATATTTTAGTAGACAAAAAAGTGTGAGTAGTGCTTTATTGGTTATTTTTGTTAATCAGCCAGTGTTCGTGGGTCTGGTGGACCTACTCAACAGATGTTTATTTTATCCCAATTAAAAGCAATATAAACAGCATTTATGGTTAATATTTTCCTTTGTTATATCATATTTAAGAATTGCAACCTTGTGTGGGAAAGGCAGGGGTAGAAACACAAAACTCACTTTTGCACTCACACTCTCTCACACTTCTCTCTCTCTCTCTCTCTCTCTCTCACAGACACACACACACACACACACACACACACACACACACACACACACACACACACACGCACGCACACACACACACACTCTCTCTCTCTTGTACATCTATCTTTATGAGGACATAATAGCCTATTGACACAATACAATCTCTAGCCGCTGACCCTAACCTTACCCATCACAACTAAGGCCCCATCCACACTACTGCGTTTTAGTTTAGAAACGGATAATTAAAACGAATACGATCTCCGTCCACACCAGCGTTTTAGCTGCGTATTAGAATTGATCTCCGTCCACATTAAAACGACTGAAAACGCGGATCACGTGACCATTCACCAACACTGGGCATGCGCGTGCCGGTGTAAACACAACTTCATTGATAAAATTATCCCACCATGCTCTGGGTTAACCCCAAACCGACGCTCCATGTACGGTCAACGCCGCCGCTGCACACGGGAATTGTCACAGATCGCTGGAATAATAGCTTGACTCCGGCGCATGTCGGCAGTTATAGCGTTGTAAAATGCAGAATTTACTTGTACAACAGCTGCTAGCAAAGATATACGCCATGACTGATGACACCCAATCATAGAGCCGAGCGTGAGCCTCTACTACGTCATCGTTTCTAAAGTCCTCCGTTTTGACCCGTCTACACTAAAACGCCCTCCGGAGATTCAAAACGAAAAACGGGTCGGCAGCGTTTCTAAACTTCTCCGTTTTGGGTCTCCGTTTTTGCCGTTTTAGTGTGGACGGGAGGTGCAAACGTAGCAAAAGGTCTCCGTTTTTAAACGAAAACGCAGTAGTGTGGACGGGGCCTAAGTGCCTAACCCGAACCCTTTCCTAAACCTACCCTTGACCCAATTATAACCTTATCCCTAAAACCAAGTCTTGACCCTCAAACAGACATTTAAAGGGGTCTCAGAAAGTGAGGACCGGCCAAAATGTCCTCACTTTACTTTCTTTGTCCGCGCTCCAATGGTCTAAAACACATTGGAGCGAGGAGTTGTACGAGTACACACACACACACACACACACACACAGGAGTGTAATTTTTGTGTGTGTGTGGGGGGGGGGGGGGGGTAGTAGTAGTAAATAAGTAGTCAATAACCCCCCCCCCCCCCCCCCCCATATTTATACCATGAACACATGAGAAATATGCAGAACATTTTTTTCACTAACATTACCCCCCAATGTTCAAACCAAATCTATGCCCTTGCACACACACACACACACGCACGTACACACGCACACACACACACACACACACAAACTTGAAGCCCTCAAAGTGCTTTCTGCAACTGAACCTATGGGCTATGGTGTGAAAATAAAAAATCCCCCTTTGAACAAGACAATATTTAAATTCTGATGCCAAAAATGTGTTTGACATCTCCTCAAATCCCTGGAATGCCACCAATTAAGTATTTACAACTTCCAATTTTAGGGAAAACCCCGGGTTTAAAAAAAACTACAACTCCCTAGACCCCTCTTTATTACTTGTGTTGACATCAGCACCCCAGTTGTAGTTCCTCCGTTTTAGGGCCGTGCTAGGGTTGTGAAAACATGTATCTACCCAATATATCAAATATCACACACTGTCTAATAAATAATTATACTGCATGTATATGATCTATGCTAAGAAAAGACAAAAATGTTCGTTTAATGACGATATTTTAACTAAAACAGGAGACGAGCGCGCCAACTGCTCTGCTCACGTGACGCACGTCTATGGTGACGCAAAGCGGACTTGTCCTCATCTCCATAGTAACGGCCAATGTTGCTACTTCCGCTATGAAAAATGTACAAAAAAACTCCTAAAAACACACACAAACACATTTTTTAAAATGGAAAAAAATTATATAAACAGTCACAATATAAAACGATTACTAATAAAAAAGACAGGAGTATAACTAATCAGAAAATATTTTTACATATCAAAGGAAAATATCAAAAGATTTACATATTTCAACTGTTTTTAAAGCCTTCTTGATACATGAGTCAGATGGCGCTTTTCCACTACACAGTACCAGCTCGCCTCGGCTCGGCTCGGCTCGACTCGCCTTTGTTTGGTTTTCCACTGTGTAAAAGTTGTACCTGTACCTGCTTTCGGGTACTTTTTTTCGTACCACCTCCGGCGAGGTTCCAAGCGAGCTGAGGCGAGCTAACCCGATACTAAAATGTGACGTGAAAACAATGCCGACTGCTGATTGGTCACAGAGAATCTGCGTCATCATTGCACGCGCCAGATGGAGTATTTTAAATAGTTTGGCCAGAGATAGTTACTAAACTTACTACTATTATTATGGCAACTCGGAAGAATACGCCGTGGTCAAACGAGGAGGTGCAGACATTCCTTTGTTTGGTTGCCGAAGAGAGGATCCAGCGAGAGCTTGATGGGGCAACAAGGAACGAAATGCGTCGCTATGACGACCGGGTACTATTTGTGGCGGTACTTTCTGCAATGGAAAACGGAGCGAAAAGCGAGCCGAGTCGAGGCGAGCCAAGGCGAGTCGAGTCGAGTCGAGCTGGTACTGGTAATGGAAAAGCGCCAAGAGATAGTCCCAAAGTAATGTTGTACATCAGTACTCAAAACATAGAAAAGTGGTTTCTGACCTGAAAATTTACATTTGTGTATATAAAATTGTGTTTTAAAAAAGATCAGTACGAATATTTTGTTTTTGTCTAATTGCTGATTTTTCCAATTAACAATTCCAAACTAAACATTTTTCCCAGAGTAGAGAAAAATCCTTATCAATGTTATCAATAACAAAATGGGAAAAGTCTTTACATAACAATTTAGAATAATGGCAAAGCCAAAACAAATGCACTAGTCTCTGGGTGCTGTCCACAAAAAGAACAATTTGCATTAACATCTACCTTGAATTTCTTTAAGAAAGTATTAACGGGATATACACGTTGGATAATTCGAAAGGAAACTTCTCTTATTAATTAATTATCTTTTTAATAATTAAGTATCTTTTTTCCCTAATATTGTCTGGAAAAAGTCTGGCTAACATTTGTTTTTCATAACTGAAGGTGTGATTTTTAATCATGTATGGGTATGTATGTTAAAACACTGCGGTGTAAAATGTTCACAGATATTTGTTACACTCTTAATTTGTACAATTTATTTAAGAAGTACACCTGAATTAATTCACACCTGAATTAATCAAGCTTGGCCAATAATGTCAGACAGGAAACAAGGAGCTGGCTTAAGTTCAGGAAGTAGTGCAGCTGTGCATAAAGCCAATTAAAAAAAAAAAATGTTGTTATGCATATTTGCCTAGTAAGTACCTTGACGTATCTTTTGGCCAATGTCCGGTCAAGGTTTTCTGCCTTTCGCTTGTTCCAGCCACTTGCCTGGATTGTCAGCATGTCTGTGCAAACTTGACACACAGTGAATGTGCAGTAATTTAGGTTCACAGTGAGGACCAAAGATCAGATACTACATTGATCATTCTCTAATATTGTCACATAAACCTGGAAATAATCATACACTTAATTGACGAATCAGAAGATAAATTATTATAAAGAGAATCCTGATCAGTGTCTGTAAGCTGACTAGACTTATTTTCTTGTTTTCACTTATGCATTTCACCTATGCATGGAACTCTAAAATGCAAAGGCCGAGCATCAGTGTTCAAACCCCTTGGTCTCAATTTGGACACAACTATACATGAAAAATGCTTACCGGCTTTTGACATGTACTTGGAACATATGGCTGCTCGGGAGAGGAAGCTGTTAACCTGTTCAACCTCCTCCCCGATTGTTGTTCCAGCTCCTTCTTGATTGCGTCCCCCCCATTTTAACTGTAACACATTTACATGAATGTAATCATTTGGAAAACAACAAGTAGGGGCAGAGTACAGACAATCATAACGTGTGGTACACATGGTAAGAAATACATCTAATTGTCATGATTACCTCACACATCCATGAATGCGCTTTTGCATGCATGATGGAGAGAAATGGGCGCATATCCAGCAAGTCCTCCAACTCTGGACAGTGGTCCACAACTCTCTCCAGATATGGCCAATATTTGCAGACCACATCAGAGCAAAAGAACTGGACGTTCTGTGAAGCTAGCTGTTTCTGGAGATATAATGGGTATGCAAAAATTTCTCCACGGAACATATTCAGTCCCTTCAGCAAAACCCCATGACGGCAGACAGCCAATTCAACACCTTCCTCATCTAGTTTGCTTGCAGACTTGTTGGCGGACTCTCGTGCTGCGGTCCACTGACCCGCACCACATCTCCCTTTTCCTGGATTCTTAAACAGATGAGGGCAAATACAGACATTTACACAGTTACATTTTATACAGTAAGCTGTAAATCATGGTATTATGGCATTTGATGGATTAATGCCGCTCTATCACTTAATTAAACTAAATATTGTTTAAATTTGGGGGGGGGGGGGGGGGTAGCATTCATAAAAATGTGAAATTGTGGTGTTACACATGAAGAAATATAAATTTAGCTTACATGTCCAGTTTTTCCATGGATGTAATCAACAAAGGAGGACACCTCAGCATCACTGGCCAAAAAGACTCCATCAAAAAACCCATCAGGTCTTGGTCTATAGATGTAGATGTGGGTAAAATTTATTGTATAAAAGTAATTTGTACTTGATTTGTACTTTTGATTTTGATCCTTTTAATTTGTACTTGAATGTTACACACCCTGGTTGGCTTTTGAAACGATATAATTTGCGGTTCCCATCCACTGCAACTGCCAACATGGAGGGTGTGCATGCAGGGCACTGAAAATGCTGGACCTGAGACAGCTTGTCAACCTCAAATTTGGCATAGGCCCATTCGAGGAAGGCCCTCTGCATTGTGTCCCCACATATCTTACCACTCTGAGAACAAAAGTGGAAAAAAAAAAAGGTTGGCTTCCGACTATGGTCATGACGAAGAAAGGGCTCCATCAAGAAATATGTACTGAAACTTTGGGGATTGTAAGAACAAGTCCTAACAATGAATCAGTTATTTAAAACGTAATCCAAATAAGAAATGATGAGTCCACTCACTCGCCCAAAGAGTTTTGTACGACACTCGAGCATGCTGACAAAAGCTTGTCTTGACATCCCTGGGGCAGTGATTTTAAGATCTTCATACGTGGTGAACAAGTCCACCATGTACAAGGTCTCAAAATTGACAGTGGCTGGCCAGTAACCACTTTCAACCAGATCACTCATGGTTACTGGCAAGGTTTTTCCACAGGAGCAGTTTACTGATGGAAGGAATAGGTTGTATCTTCCTGAAATTTCAAAGAAAAACAATTATCTATTGTTCACAAGAAACAAAAAACACAATATGAAGAAATAAAAAAGGTTACCGTTCATTCCAACTAAAATAACTGGCTTTCCCCTGGAAAAGCTTGTTTGCCCAGTGGAGCAGTCGCAGCAGGGAGGAACGATTGGTAACATGCAATCTAAAAAGCAGAATTAGTTTACATATTAGTGTAAATGAAACAGTAAGGGTGTTGTTTCTATCAAACAAAACTTCATCCAGCATGTTTGTTGGAGTAAACCAGGGTTCGTGTAAGATGTAAAATAGCCTACACTCACCTAAAGGATTATTAGGAACACCATACTAATACTGTGTTTGACCCCCTTTTGCCTTCAGAACTGCCTTAATTCTACGTGGCATTGATTCAACAAGGTGCTGAAAGCATTCTTTAGAAATGTTGGTCCATATTGATAGGATAACATCTTGCAGTTGATGGAGATTTGTGGGATGCAAATCCAGGGCACGAAGCTCCCGTTCCACCACATCCCAAAGATGCTCTATTGGGTTGAGATCTGGTGACTGTGGGGGCCATTTTAGTACAGTGAACTCATTGTCATGTTCAAGAAAACAATTTGAAATGATTCGAGCTTTGTTGCATTATCCTGCTGGAAGTAGCCATCAGAGGATGGACATGGTGGCCATAAAGGGATGGATATGGTCAAAACTAATGCTCAGGTAGGCCGTGGCATTTAGACAATGCCCAATTGGCACTAAGGGGCCTAAAGTGTGCCAAGAAAACATCCCCCACACCATTACACCACCACCACCAGCCTGCACAGTGGTAACAAGGCATGATGGATCCATGTTCTCATTCTGTTTACGCCAAATTCTGACTCTACCATCTGAATGTCTCAACAGAAATCGAGACTCATCAGACCAGGCAACATTTTTCCAGTCTTCAACTGTCCAATTTTGGTGAGCTCTTGCAAATTGTAGCCTCTTTTTCCTATTTGTAGTGGAGATGAGTGGTACCCGGTTCTCCTCTGACCTCTATCATCAACAAGGCATTTTCGCCCACAGGACTGCCGCATACTGGATGTTTTCCCCTTTTCACACCATTCTTTGTAAACCCTAGAAATGGTTGTGTGTGAAAATCCCAGTAACTGAGCAGATTGTGAAATTCTCAGACCGGCCCATCTGGCACCAACAACCATGCCACGCTCAAAATTGCTTTTGGAGTTCAGGAGATTGTCTTGACCAGGACCACACCCCTAAATGCATTGAAGCAACTGCCATGTGATTGGTTGATTAGATAATTGCATTAAAGAGAAATTGAAGTGGTGTTTCTAATAATCCTTTAGGTGAGTGTATATAACCTGAGAATTAAAAAATACCTTTTTCATAATAGGAGAATTTCCCTCCTTCATCCTGCTGAACAAAAGTGGATGGCGGCAGGTGTCTGAAAAACCCCTCCACCATGGATGCTCTGTTATGAAGCACCAGGGCCTCATGTGTGGAAAGGTCACAGGCTGTGCAGTAGAGTGATCGTGGCAAACAGTCTCTACACATCACTACTGCAGCCTTGTGTCCACAATGATGGCAAACCCCCTTCTTCGGCTTTTCAGATGCTAACATATTGTTCACCATGCAGTGTTTCCCCTAGGATTTTTTTCGGGGGGGGGGGGGGGGGGGGGGACTGCTAGTGTTGCGGAGTGGGTGTGTTACGGATACATGGTGTACATTTTTTAGCAATCAAAAAGTGTGTCTAATTAATTGAAATAATGTATTATGAATCATTAAACTTATACAACATTTTTAAAAAAAATATGAAAATAAATTTCACTATCTCTGTGTTGTGTTTTTTCTGGTAATAAAATGAAAACATAAAACACAAATTTTATCATTTATCATCAATTTTAATCATATGAAATTAAATAAACTTTTTGTCAAATAGCGTGCTGCACAATGAGCTTTACTGTTAAAATTAAAACATGGATTATTCCTTTAATTCAGTTTTGATGATACTTTATTTGGATTAGTGTTAGTATTATTACATTGGGACATATATTTCTGTCAAGTTTAAACCGAACTTTTATTTTGACGGGTTGCCGTGAAGTAGCCTCGTGAGACCATCCTGATCTCGCGAGCTTTCAAGGTTTCACTCGAGTCAGGTTAGCCGTGAAGACCTTTTGAGTTTGTGTGTTTATGTCATGATGAGCGTTTTTCTCAAATGAAGCGGTTAAATGATCACGAAGTGACTTTCGGAGTGGAGAGGAAGTTCATGCATGTGTGTCTTCATAATAGGCAAAAAAAAAAAAACAGCGCAAGCGTCACACGTGCTTCAGTGTGTGTGTGTGTGTGTGGTAACGTTAAATGAAACTGCGCGTCGGCTGCACCATTCATTCACACAGAACAAGCAGGATTCGTATTTAAATCGTCTTTCTGGTTTAATATCCACACACACTTGTCTACATCGCGATTTGATTTCAAGTGTACTGAACTGCTTTCTATTTATTCCTCAAAAGATTTACAAATTCCGTGAAATTCCGGGTAAATTCCTTTTTTAATGACTGGATTTCGTCAGCATTTTAGGGGGGGCGGGGGGTCGTTTTGGGGGGGCGGGCCGGGCCGCCCCCCTAAAACAATGGTAGGGGAAACACTGCCATGAGGGGCCTTATTACTGTCCAGATCTCCAGAGAGGAAGTTTGCCTGTCCCTCCAATGTGAGGGGAGAGGTTTTTCAGCACCACTTCCCAAGAGGTCTCTGACATCTTGAATGAGGGAGTCTGAAAATGAAAAGGGAAGAAGGCAATGGTAAATCTGGGCAATTAACACATAACAAATGAGGAAACAAGTATAAAGGGAAAAAAAACTAAATTTTTGATGGTCACAGTGTCTTGTAGTGTCTCAGTTGTGCTGGTAGATGGAGCACAGGAGGGAACGCTTGCTGAAGAAACTGAAAAAATATGAATATCAATTTAGAACTTGCTCAATGAATAATGAATGCAACTACTGATGAAAAAAAACAAAAAAAAAAACGAATTTAACCGAAACGTTAGCCGAATTTCGCTTTCGTCTCTCCCCAGCTCTACATCTTTTTGGCAGAGGTTGACCATTGTCCTCCTCATCAAGCCAAACGCACAGCTTTGTGGATTGCTTTGACCCTCCTTCAGTGTGTCCATGCTGATCCACCTAAATAAACAATTGAGCCACAGAATAAACCTCCACCCACTAAGGTTATCGCTACCTACAATCCCATTATAAAACCAATGTTATAATAAATATTACATTGTAAAAATTCAGTCTAACGGTTGTGGTCCTGTACTGTACAGACAGATCTAGAAAACTTTTTCTACATAAAAAAAGAAGAAAAAAAGAAAGTGAAACGTTTTTACATAATATGTAATTAAACTCTCACTGGCTCTAACGTAGGAAATCAGCTCAGCACTATAGCTTGCATTTGAATAAAGACAATGAACCTGTATAGTTGCACTTTGCTTGGAGTGCTTTTTAATTTTGCACCTTCCCTGCAATACCTCAGTCAGAGTCTATTATGGTCTTAGACCTTGCAATTAGCATTAATTAGTATGCTTTTTCCACCACTGAGATAATGTTATTTACCTTGCACTCGTCCAGGAACGCATCAGCCAGGAATATGGCATCTTCTGGGTCAAGGTTATTCATTTTTTCAGCTTGGTCAAGTTATCCACGCTTCCTTTTCCTCCTTGTTAACGTTTACCTTTTCCTGCCTTCTTCTTCTTCTTCTTCTTCTTCTTCTTCTTCTTCTTCTTCTTCTTCTTCGCATCGATTTCGCGCATTACCGCCACCTACTGTGAACTTGAACCAGAAACGTTTCAGTTTCACATTATTCTGGCGAGATCTTAAAAGTATTCGCAAGCAACAACGAGCAAGCGAGTGATTATGTACATTGACTGAGTGAATATTATGAAAATAAAATATATAGGCTATTTCTCGCTAGAAATGTAATCAAAACTTGTTTTTATGCAGAAACTAAGTCAAAATATGCAGCGTCCATGTTATAGCAACCAAAACGTTTCAGTTTCACATTATTCTGTCGAGATCTGAAAAATATTCGCAATAACGAGCAAACAGGTGATTATGTACACTCACTGAGTGGATATTATGAAAATAAAATATATATTTCTTGCTAGAAATGTAATCAAAACTTATTTTTATGCAGAAACTAAGTCAAAATATGCCAATAGTCCATGTTATAGCAACCAAACGTAACAGTTTCACATTATTCTGGCGAGATCTGAAAAAATATTCTCAATAACGAGCAAACAGGTGATTATGTACACTCACTGAGTGGATATTATGAAAATAAAATATATATTTCTCGCTAGAAATGTAATCAAAACTTATTTTTATGCAGAAACTTAAGTCAAATAGCAGCGTCGATGTAATAGCAACCAAAACGTAACAGTTTCACTATTCTGGCGAGATCTGAAAAATATTCTCAATATAACGAGCAAACAGGTGATTATGTACACTCACTGAGTGGATATTATGAAAATAAAAATATATATTTCTCGCTAGAAATGTAACCAAAACTTATTTTTATGCAGAAACTAAGTCAAAATATGCCAATAGTCCATGTTATAGCAACCAAACGTAACAGTTTCACATTATTCTGGCGAGATCTGAAAAATATTCTCAATAACGAGCAAACAGGTGATTATGTACACTCACTGAGTGGATATTATGAAAATAAAATATATATTTCTCGCTAGAAATGTAACCAAAACTTATTTTTATGCAGAAACTAACTCAAAATACAGTTTTTTTCACTAAACATGAAAGAAATGTCCGCCATGTTTTGGTTCTCACAGCCGGAATCTTGAAAGTCACGTGACTCTGACGGAAAACAATAGGAGAAGACTAAGCCAAAAAAATGTAACAGTCATACAATTTAAGGGCCATTATTTTACGTAACCCCTTTTATTTTGCACTTTGGACCAACGTAGTCAGGGTACATTTTTATATGAGACTGGGTTGTCTGGTATCGTTTAAAGCCCTTTGAAGCTGCACTGAAACTGTCATTTGGACCTTGAACCGTTTGGGGTCTATTGAAGTCCATTATATGGAGAAAAATCCTGGAATGTTTTCATCAAAAACCTTAATTTATTTTCAACTGAAGAAAGAAAGACATGGATATCTTGGATGACATGGGGGTGAGTAAATTATCAGCAAAAGTTTTTTTTTTAAGTGAACTAATCCTTTAATTCTTCCCATACTTTGTTTGCCATGATCATCTGCTTTCCACATGACCTGAAATCACACACAAAAAAAGTTATTTTAAAACTCAGTATTACATTTACACATGTCAGAATATGTTCCATTGGGAGTGGTACAATGCAAAACCTCAACTGACTATGATCTGGAAGCTGAGCAGGAAAGGTTAACAGTATGTTTTGAGCTGCCATGTGATTTTAGCTACATTTATAGAAAGTAAAAATGAATATGATTTACTGTGACCTAGCTGCATCAGTTACACTTAGAGGGTTCATCATGTTATATTCATTATTCATATTCTAGTCTTTGCTGTATTATTATCAACAAGTACAGAACAGAACTGAATTCGATTTCTTAACGGTCTTGATAGAGTTAACGTTAACGTTAGTCACGTTAACCATTAACGTTACGAAAATTAGCCATGGTTTAACTACAAAGAAAAAAACGAACAAACAAAAAACACGGTAGACCTATTTTTTTTAGTAAAACCGGGGTTATTAAAATGATAATAAATTCGCCAAAAACGTGGTTACTACAATTTTACTAAAATAAAATCAAGGATGTTTTTTAAGAGAAGAGTTTTCAGCTTCCAGACAGTGTTTCAAAATGTCCCGCCATTTTTAATAAAGATTTTATACACAATTGGACGGACTTTGATACGCATAACAAGTCTACTAAAGCTTGTTTTCGGTTTTTAGAGATGTGGGTTCAACTGATCTTTCTTAAAACAGATGGGAAATTGAAAGACGCATGCTGCAGTGTTTTGCCCTCCAGCTCGACGCCAGTTATGACTGAACATTTATGAATGCTAACGTTAGCTTGGAAACTGTCAACTAACACAAATGTAATATAAAATATCGTTCATATGTAGTATGAGACTCTTACCTCAGCCGGTGATCGGTTGTTGGCATGATGTCCGTGGTGATGAACCAGGCTCACTGAAAAAGGCGTTATTTCCGAACGGACTGACAGACGGGTAGGGTTGCACCAGCTGTTCGTAAGTTCTTACTTAAACTGGAACGTAAAGTCCACACTAGAGGCTTAGTAACTACTAGCTAGTTTGTAACAAAGCCCCAATACCTAATGGCACACTTCATGTGCACTTTCGGTCTTGTGGACTTACAATGGCTGCCGCGTGCGCGTGTCCGTTAAGTCCGTGAGACCGCAGTGTGTCCCATTTGTCATTTTTAGATCTCAGAAGGGTGCTCGCGAGGGCCCCCTCTGCGGTCGATTTGCGCCCTTGATGCGCACTTTTGCCGAGCCCGCGCTGATGCGGACTCCACAGCAGACTTCTTCCCGACATTCAAAGCGGCGTTACGTCGCGAAAGTGCGGACTCAGAGGAAGACCGCGAGTGCTTAGGGTTCCATTTGGGACAGGGCCTAACTCTTTACTTTATTCCGTTGCACCATTTGTTCGTAAGGCAGAACGTAGCTATAGGTCGTAAACTCTCCGTAAAGTAATGCGTTGACGCATAGAATGACGTCTATTTTTTTTAAGCCAATCATAAGCCTTCTTATAGGTAAACAGGAAATAGTCTGAACAGCGCGGAATTTCAAACTCATTCTTGACTAACCGAAAGTTTAAAAAAGACGTTATAACAAACGTTGTCAAACTCAAAACATTAAACTTTTAATTGAAAATATCTTCATAACCTAACGTTACTCATGGAGGAGAAAAGAATCAGGAAGAAAAATTTCAGTCATGAAGAAATTCTTATTTTAATTGATGGATATAAAGAAAACAAAACAGTCCTTGAAAGCAAGTTAAACTCATCTGTCACAAACCGGAAAAAAAATTGACATTTGGCAGGACATAATAAACAAAATAAATGCAAAAGGCTGTGAGCAGAGGGAGATAAAAGAAGTTAGGAAGAAGTGGAGCGACCTTAAGACACAAGCGATTGAGGATTTTCCTCGCACAAAACATGTCCCCACTGGAGGCGGTCCGAGACCTGAGCCTGGCCCATATTCAACAGTTATCCTGGAAATAATTGGTGATAACTCACCCGCCGTCTGCGGAATCACTGGAGTTGAAAGTGGAAGTGAAGCCACAGACGACATTACTCAAAGTATTTATATTTTCTTGTTTTTATTCTTAAAATGTTTCCTAAAAATACATGGTGCCAAGAGCAATATGAAAATAAAATAGGCTACTTTTCTGACTCGCAGTTAGGACTCAATAATGTAAAGAGTGAAAAAAGCGAGTTCTTGTTTATTCATCAGCAGGTAGTGTTGCATCGGGTCAGCCAACTCCCGCAACAGAAACTTGCGCTGAAAACACTGTTGCGCCAGCATCAGCGGCAGATCTGCCTATCCTTCGCACAGACCGTCCAGAGAGCACACAAGATCCGCTACCTTCAGCCGAAAATGCAAAGAAAAGGAAACGTCCAAATGAGCTGGAGGAGGACATAAACTATAGCCGCTGTAAGCTTCTCAAACTTGAATGTGCGAAAGTAGAAGAGGAGATCTTGAAAATAAAAAGTGAACGCAAAAAAATAGAACTTGAAAATGTTAAATTAAACCTAGAAATCATTAAATTACAAGAGGAGTTAAAGCCTCTTGGTTACTCCTTCAACATCGTTGAAATGTAGGTCATCATATCGACAGTTTCATTGCCAAGTTTGTTTAAGGCTAATGGTTAAAGTGTGTAGGCTAATTGTTATTCTTTTATTGCATTTAATAACTTGTTTGCAACACAGCGATATTTATGTTTATATATTTATTATTCTTCAATACAGTATAATTTGTATATTTATTTAATTTATTTGTAGTGTGTGCAGACACCATGAATAAATTTGACAAGAATAAATATTTGACATGAAGTCTGACTTTTTACTTTTTAAGAACATATATTTTCGGATGTCATTGAATTCACAACTGAGAGATATTAGATTTGAGATGCAGTTCACAAGTGAGACGAGGAATACAAATCTACAGTGAATGGAATTTACGTGTAATTAATTAAAAATAGTCTATGAAAAATAGTAGTCTTTTTATTCTAAACAATTTGTGTATGAACTTATTGACAAATACTGACATGTTATATAAAAAGGTAAATTGTGTTTTAGTGCAGTTTAAGTGAAATGATTCTGTGTGATGAAACGCCTGACAGTTACACCCTCTTGCACTGGGTCTTGAAGTTGTCTACAGTGCTCTTCCTGCGGGACCTCCTCAATCTCTTCCCCTCCTAGATCATCAACTGGCATCTTCCACAGCATGGCTAAATTGTGCAATACAATGCATGCTCCTGTCACCTTTGCTGCTCTCTCTGGCTCCATTACAATTCCTACCGAGGACATTTGGGTTGTATTCAAAACTTTTACTTCATCTGAAATTGTAGCCTAAACTGATAAAAAATAAACAATCAAACAAAATTAAAAAACAAATTTAAATATGCTGCCATACCCCTGTGGAGACATGACCACCTCCTTTTTAAAACACCGATACTTCTTTCCACCGTTACCCGTGTTTTGGTATGTGCAGAATTTAATTTTTCCTCTGCTTGTGTGGAAGGGTTTAAAGTCCCTGCAAAGTCAAAATTAAGTATGTGTTCTCTGAGTTTGTCACACCACAGAAAAATGTGTTATTAGTCACCCAGCCAAATTTGAATGATAAAAAAAGCCAGCAAGTACATAAAATAAGCTATCAAAATCTTGAAAAAATGAGCAGTATTCTCTGCTCTCAAACGCTGGGGGCGTGTCCGCTGGCTGTGCTGAAGCCACGCCCACTCGCGGGAAAGCTGCCGTCGCCACACTCAACTCTACAGCCGGAATGGATGCACACATGGTGGGCACGCACTGCCGATGATGGCACCAGTTGTCGGCGCGACTGGAGGATGAAGGCTGAGGCGGGAGATAGTCGGTTCGGCCCCATTCACCAGTAACAGCGGATTATCAGTGAATCCCAGTTGTCTCTGATGAAAGTTTATAAAACTATCCCGTGTAAAATGATCACTTACAGAGGCGGGTGTTGGCGGTGATCCTCAGCTCTCCATCAAGGTGGCTCTTCACAAAATTAATCCACTTCTTCTTGATGTAATCGTTTTTCGGAAATGTAAATAAGGACACCGACCTGTTTTGTACTGATCCGGTGATCGCATCCAGGTAGTAACGTTACCCATTTCCGTGACAAAGGCATAGCTAGCTAGCAATCTGTAGGCCGTTACTAATAATAGTACTGACAGTAACTCGCGAATGAGCGGCAAACTGATGTGAATGTGCTCTATAATATTGTTAGTTAGGAGCGGCCAGCCTCAGCGGCTTTAGTGCGTCATCAAGTAGGGGCGTGTCCAGGAGCTCAAGGGCTCCAGTGCGTCATCGAGCCCCGTTTTAGCCCCTCCCAGAAAATCCGGAAAATAGCAATGGTGAAAAACTGTTTAACGGTCTAACTCCACAATTCAGTACTTCACAGTTCACAGTCTTTGTAATATGTTTAATCAATACATTTCTAACATTTATAATGTGTTTAGATTTTTTTTTTTTGAAATTGCCTTTACAGGGACTTTAAGTATGGTGTCGTCAGCCACTTTTTAAGTGGGTAGGCAGAATCACCCAGCAGAATGCCACTATACTCCCCAGAATCAAACTTTTCAAAGATGTTTGATCTTCTTAGGATGAAGCTGTCGTGCTTTGAACCTGGCCATCTAGCAACGCAGTTTATGAAACACAAACTTGGGTCACAGATGACTTGGGTGTTTAGTGAATGATATCCCTTCCTATTCACAAAAGCATTCTCCACTGTTGGTGCTTTTATCCTGATTTGTGTTCCATCGACGCAGCCAAGTACATCAGGGAAACCGGCAATGGCATGGAATTTTTGCCTGTTTGTGTTTTGTACATTTATTGGCATGCACACGTAGTTGTTCATGTGTTGACACAAGGCCAGTGACACCCTGCGGATCAATCTACATACTGTAGATTTGTGAATTTGTATGCTATCGCCTACTAAGTTTTGCATAGATCCAGTAGCAAAATAACGTAATGCGACGCAGACTTGAAGGCTTGGGGAGAGAGCGCCGTTTCGGTCTGTTTCATGTTGAATATCAGGCGCGATCATGTCCGTTATCCGCATTAGTCCCTCTCTTTTAAAGTGCAAACGAGCATATATGTCGACATCATCATAAATATCAAAAGGATGATGTCGGTCTCGTAAAACTCGTCGACGAATTTGCGGTTCTTCATTATCAATTACGAGCTCATCGATGTAATCAAATCTGGCTGCCATCTCATTCCGACCGTTATTCATGGGCAGAGGCTGCCGTAAATATTTAGTTGGAAATATAGTTATATAGTATAAACTAAATATAGTTTAGTTGGCCTATATGGTGTCAAATATTGCCCCCGGGTGGTAAAATGTTTAATTGCTGCCACACAGTGAAATTCATTTAATTGCATCAAGACTCACACTACGAAACGCAACCTGCATCAGATTTATAAAAAAAAAATAAAAAAAATCATTCGATAATCGATAACAAATTAACGGGATCAACGAAATCCTTAACGATCAATTATCGATCGTCGATTAATCATGCCCATCCCTAGTGTTCATTACGGAGTCCTTGTTAATGTCTGACACTTCTTGGTCTGTACTTACCTGTTCCTTGTGTTCTTTGTTGCGTCTTGGATTGATTATATGGTGTTTGACCCTTGCCTGGACTGGATTACGATTTACGGATTACCCAATAAATATCAAACTGCAATTGGATCTGCTGTCTCTCTCCCGTGTGTGTCGTGACAATTTCTTTATACATTTTTTTGAAAAGGAATATGTTTGGGCCAGGGGCGGACTGGGACCAAAAAGCTATATGGGGAGGCTGCAGACCTGGAGCCGGCAGATATACGCCCCTGGCAGTTTTACGCCCCGGCAGTTTTAGGACCCTGTTGTTCCTGATGCGTCCAGTAAAGGGATATACTGCGAAATAACATAATTAAATCGACGCTTACACATTAATAACCCGTCCATAGACTTGACAATTGTGTGTTTTTTGTTAATTTAAATATAAACGTTACAGTGTAGATCTGCACGGATTACATTTTCTGTAGATATTCAGTTGGGCTTCACTCTCTTCACTCAACCTACAGAAGAGAAGACTATTTGTTTTTGTGAATTGAAAAATTAAAAATACACATAGTTGGATCAACTATGTGTGACATTATGTAACTGGTATTTATCAACATTACTTGGTTCCCCTCAGCAGGTATCTTAAGGATTCAAAACAAGGAGAAAAAGACTGGTATACAAAAATAATCTCAGTTTATTATCACCAATGGCATAATTAAAATGTTGACAGTTGGCAAATAATATTTATCCAGAGGCACACTAGGACCAGCAGCAAAGCCTCACTATCACACGGAAACAGTGCAACAGGCACCTCAATCTCAATTAGCACAACAACCCCAATAGGAAAACTCTATACACAGCAAACTTAAAACTGAATAGTACATGTGAAACCACACCACCTCTACGGTAGACGCTAGCTTTTGGTAAGTAAGTGCTGCACAATGTTATAACACTATTTGCCGGACAAAAAGAAAAGAAACAAACAAACAAACCAAAATAAACAAAAATGTACAATAAAACTTGGAGGTACCATATGATTCTTAATTCAAATATGGGAAAAGCGGCAATTACACCCTGAAGCACTCAGTTTCTGCAACAAATCACAAACATACTATAAGCACACATAGTAGGAAACAAACTGCACAAATTTCTTTCTATTTGTATAGTCATTCTCTTGGTCACAAAATAGTGTTTCACACTGTACAACACATAACACACAGAATAAATATACAACCTCTGTTTTTACTCACTGCAATAATTCACCACATTTAACCAGAGAAGACAAACAAATAGCACGGTACCTCCCACATTAATTAATTACATAATTTAATAGCTACCTTGCACTTATGATCCCCGCTTGACTACTAGGCTTCCCGTTTGAGACCAAGGAGGCTGAGAACGAGGGAGATAGCTCTGTTAAAGTGCGTCCTCGGTCACCAAGCCTCCTACATTCCACGCCACAGTCAATCAACGGATGATTACCGTTCCTGCTTACAGCCATAAATCGCAATACGTCGCCAGTATGAATGAAAAGCTCTCGTTGCTCCAGCTCACAGCTGAGGACAAGGAGAGAGATGTAAACGTGTGACTTAATTACATCAGTTCAAAGCAAACTTGGCAAATTGAATGCCGCCGATCATAGGCGCTTACCGTCCCTGCTTTCAATTGAGAAAAACCGGTAATTCCCCGCGATGCGCCGACCAGGACAACTGAAACACTTGCCCAACTCCTAACCAGCTGTGCTGGACACGGAGAACGAAAACTCAAATTCCACTATGAGCAGCTGCAGCTCGCACTTGACGCACGCTGACCGGGCCGACCAAACAAACACTCAATCCACCCTGTGCGCTGCTTTTCTCCACTTCCTAATTCCAATCACGCCCTATAACACCTGCATGGAAAACTACGCAAAGTCGGTCAGCCTGCAACAAACTCCCTCTGTAGGAAGGGAGTAGGTATAGATAGCCCACTTAATCGGGTTACATCCACCCCAGCTTTGAGAGCTCACCGTCCCGGTGAGGATGTCCCCCATTCTCTTTATACCCATGGCCTAAATGTTACTAACAAGGGAGCAGGGGTTGTAGGTCTACCCTCAATTGAATTAGTTTGGCCCACATTTCCACGGGCATTTCTGGGCAGATGGAATGGGTTACTATGTTGACCTGCTGTAGCCCTTGCTGAGCGCCTTACCACAATGTCGGGGTTTGAGGGGAAACCTTGCTCAATCTCCATGGTGGGGGTGACAAAGACATCAATGCGCGTGTGGTCCTCCGTCCTATTGGACACATTTGCCATCGGCCCAGGGGGGCTAGGTGGATTTAGATGGTATTCGGGAGGCGCACCACTGTTATTCTCCACATTGGTCCATGGTTCCATCAGTACAATCCCATCTTCAGAATCACCATCCTCTGCCGGCTGCAAGCCACTTGTTCCCAACTTCTCCGGGTTTTGACTGTCCCGTGCCCTGTGAAGTATTGTGGAGGGGTTCCGGTCTGCCCGTGCCTTAATTGGAATAACCCGAAGCTCTGATCTATGAATGTTCTTCTCTGGCCCCGTCCCTTCCAGTGGGCAGATCTTATACACTCTCCCCTCCTGGTCTAAGGCCTCTTGTACTCGATACACTGTAGCATCCCAAAAGTCTTGAATCTTATGGCGGCCCAAAGGATGATTCCTCCGGTAGACTAATGTGCCAGGGACAAGTGGCTGGCTCGCTGACGGGATGACCTGCTGATTTCGACGCTCTACTGAGAGAGTTAAGTGGTCCCGTGCGTGTGTGTGAATTGCCCTGAGATCATGCTGATGTTGTATAATCCAATCGTGAGGGTGCCCGGGGCCAATTTCCTCTTCCGTGCTGCCCAAAAGAAAATCCACCGGCAATCGCGCTTTCTGTCCAAACATCAGCTCAAAGGGTGAATATCCAGTTGACGCATGCTGAGTAGTGTTGTAAGCAAAAAGAACATGGGGAAGTGCTTGGGGCCATTTACGTTTCTGATCCTGGGGCAACGAGCGAAGTAGATCGTGTAACGTGCGATTAAATCTCTCGCACTGCCCGTTACCCTCCGGATGATACGGTGTCGTTCTGCTCTTAGCGATATGGTACAACTGACACAACTGTTTCATAAGATCTCCCTCAAAGCTTCTGCCCTGGTCACTGTGGAGCCGCTTGGGCACCCCATAACGATAGAACCAACCCTCTGTGAGTAATTTAGCTACTGTGCTGGCCTTCTGGTCACGGGCGGGGTATGCCTGCGTGAACTTTGAGAATACGTCTGTCGCGATCAGAACATGTTCACGCCCATCTGTCGCTTTCTCCAACGTGGTGAAATCAATGGCTACAACTTCTAGAGGTCTGGACGCAGTCAGGTTCCCCGGGAAAGTTCTCACCTGTGGGCGGACAGCTTTTGCCACGATGCAACGACCACACTCTTGACAATAGTTCTCGATCTCTCGAGACATACCAGGCCAAAAACATCTTTCTCTAATGAGGCGGGTAGTGCGTTCTATACCTTGATGTCCATGGTCATCATGAAGACCTCTCAAGACTTCCTGTTTTAGGCACTGTGGCAAGATGAGCTGAAACGTCTCTCTACTGTACCCTGGCAGCCGAACACAGCGGTACAACACCCCATCCCGACACCGGATCCTTGGCCACTGTTTAAGCAGTTTCTGAGCCTCTAGGGGCAGTAGCATCCGTTCTGATTTCGTTGGAACTGTTCCTTGGTTCCAAAAATGGACTAATGGCCCAATAGCAGGATCCTCCACCTGTAGAGCTTGCAAGTCAGCCTTCTGCCGGATTGGTAAGGCACTGGTCTCTTGACACAGGGTTTGGGTCCTACAGTCACTAACGCTCGAGGGGGCTACGGGGACCTCTAAACCTGGGGCCACTGAAGCGATGGAAACGGGGGCTGGCAGCCTGGAGAGTGCATCCACATTTCTGTTCGCCGAGCCTGGGCGATATCTGATTTCAAAGTCGAACATTGCTAGCTCTGAGGCCCAGCGATGTTCTGTAGCCCCTAACTTAGCCGTCTGCAAATAACTTAATGGGTTATTGTCGGTGAAGGCCACAAACTTTGCACCTAGGAGATACTCTCTAAACTTGCTAGTTATAGCCCATTTAAGGGCTAAAAGCTCCAACTTACGGGAGCTATAGTTGGACATATTTCTCTCGGTCGGCCGCAGGCCTCTACTGGCAAAAGCAATGGGCTTCCTACATCCATCTTGCTCTTGGGCTAGGACGGCTCCGAGCCCGGCATGGCTTGCATCAACTTCCAAGACGAATGGTTTCGTGAAGTCGGCATACGCTAAGACGGGGGCGCTGATCAGACAGTTTTTTAGAGTCTGAAAACTCTGCTGGCACTCTGGGGTCCAGCCGTCTCCCAGTATGTTAGCCCGGGACTTAGGCCTATTAGAGCCTGTCTCCACCTGAGCCACCAGTCTATGCAGCGGGGTAGCCATCTTTGCAAAGCCCTCCACAAAACGACGGTAATATGATGCAAATCCCAGAAAAGATCTTAGTTCCTTTGTAGTGGTCGGCTGTTTCCATTCTGCAACTGTTTTGACTTTGTCCGGATCCGTGGCTACTCCTGAGGCAGAAACGACATGCCCCAGATATTTGACCTCTCTTTGAAAGAAGTGGCATTTAGATGGTTTTAACTTGAGGTGGTTACTGTGCAGACGGTTAAAGACGAGTTCCAAACGTTTCAAGTGCTCATCAAAAGAGGTCGAAAAGATGATTATGTCATCTAGATAAAGGAGGAGTGATTGAAAGCTTTGATCTCCAAAGATCCTCTCCATCAACCTCTGGAACGTACTCGGTGAGTTACAAAGGCCAAACGGCATACGATTAAACTCAAAGAGTCCAAACGGTGTACAAAATGCTGTCTTGGCCTTATCCACTTCAGCAACTGGCACTTGGTTGTAACCACTGGCAAGATCTAACGTTGAAAACCACTTTGCTCCAGTCAGCGCATCCAAGGACTCATCTATGCGGGGGAGTGGATAAGCGTCCTTCCTCGTCTTTGCATTCAAGAGCCGGTAGTCCACACAGAGTCTAAGGTCTCCCCCTTTCTTTTGCACAACAACTATAGGTGACGAGTAGGGACTAGAACTAGGTTTCACGATTCCTGTCTCCAACAGCTGCTGGATATGGGCTTTAACTTGGTCGTACTGGGAAGGAGGCAGTCGACGGTATCTCTGTCTAATGGGGACATCATCCGTGAGATGGATCTGATGCTCTACCAAGGTGGTACACCCTATATCACCCTCCCCCTGACTGAAAACATTACTGTGCTTCTGTAGTAGCACCTTTACTTGGTGTTCCTGATCTGCAGATAGGGTTGGCCAAAACGTGTTGGAAAACTCAATTGAGGGGGCGGTTTTTATCTCAGCTGACTGAACTACGGCAACCTGTTCTCCACTACACCCTTCCACAATGTTCACTGAACACCCTAAAGGCATAACCTGAACAATATGGAGTACACCCAAAATGGTGTGCGGTTGCAGCCACACGTCTTGTAAACTCACATTAGTTACTGGTATTTCTATCACCCCGTTCTTCACTGATAGTAACGCCTTAGAGATCAAAATGCCCATTGGCAACTGGGTTTCCTCGGTGGGTGGCTCCAATAGCACAGAGTGGAGGGAAAGATTAGCAGCACTAGGACAAATTATGGGGATGAGTTTCAGAGACCCGGCAGGAATGCGTACTGCAGAACTCTGAACTCTAGCCTTGCCTAAACATCCTTTGCTATGGAGATTCTCAATGGACTGGCATGTGGTGAAAGCCTGCCGCCATACCCTGTTGTCTTTGTCCATAGGGGGGACCTGGGCTGAGGTTGACAATATATCTGCGAACAATTCTTTATAAAAGCTCTGGATGATATTCATACCCAATAAACCGGGGACTGCACGCTTCTGTTTTTGAGTAAGAGGATCGATAGGATCACGCACTACTAAAATGCCCATACTAGGGGAGGTTTTACCCAACACTGTCACATCCAGTTCAAGGTAACCTGAGTATGGGATTTCGTACCCATTAGCTGCTCGTAATTGGAGCCAACTGCAGGGTTTAAGAGACTCCTCACATGATTGAAAATTTTCCCAAAAAAATTCCTCTGTTATGGTGGAAACCATAGAGCCCGTGTCCAGCAAACATGCCACTAATTTACCCCCCATCCAGACATGAACCACTGGGCACTGGCCTACGAGGTGGGGGATACTATCAAAAGCCGAGTGACAAGAGCCTAATTGAGCCCCCCTTGGTGTTTGGCTCTCCACACCAGAGGGCACTAGTTTTCCTGCGGCTGCAGAGGAGCGGGTGATTCCACTAGCTGATTATGAGCTACGGCCCTCTGCCCCACCCCTTGGGTTGCTACATTAGTCAAGTTTGGATCGATACGACGGTATTTAGCAATGTGACCTGCTCTGTTGCAGCGACTACAAATCGGCCTACCATCAGGATGAAACCGGTATGTTTTAGACTGGCCTCCTACACTCCTTGGGTTAGCCTGTGGACGAGATGAATTTAATTGTGACAAAATGGCATCTAATTGGGCCTGCTGGTGCCGTAGACATTCCTTTAGCTCTGTCATTTCAGTGTTGGACGCCGATATTGCATTAGAATCAGCACCCCGACTACCCCCAGCAGATACAAGAGTATCAAAAGAAAAAGCTCTAGGTCTAGCCCTCATTCCTTGTTTCCCCTCGTCCACCCATTTAATGGCTATACTACGAAGTGTAACAAAACTCATATCAGAGTCTAATGCAAGCCGTCTTTTTAACTCCCTTCTCAGCATGTCATCATTTACATTTTCAGCGAACTGGTCGCGAAGCACTAAGTCATGATTTAAAATTCCCCCAGGTGTCTTTTTTATTACAGCATCCATTAAAGACTTTAAAACATGAGAAAACTCACGTAGGGACTCGCCTTCTTTCTGATGTCGCTGAAAGAAACACAACTGTGCAGCCACGTAGGACTGAGAACAACTGAAATTTTCAGCAAGAATCTTAAAAATCTTTTCAGCTGTATCTCTATCTGAAGCTTCATGAAACTCAACCTCTGCTTTTGCCCCCCCATCAAGATGATCATACAGGAACAACACTTTTTCAGCATTAGACATAGGCCTGGCCTCGAGGCATCTACAGACCTCAGTGACCCATTGATCTAAGGTGACTAGGTCAACAGACAGTTTACCAGTGAATTTAGAACATTTACGCTCTCGTGGGACATAAACATAACGTGCAGGAATCGAAGTAGCCCCAGATGCGTTACTAGATGTAGACTGTTCAGGATCAGTAGAGGCAGATGTTATATGAGACTCACTGTTAGAAGTAGAAGCATCAGTATCCCTGTTTCTGCCCTGTCTCTGTGCTTTCAATTGTTCATTTTCAGCCTGAAGCTGTCGAATTTGGTCCATTAGCTCATGCAGTTTCACCATACCGGGTGGAGAAGACATTGTCTCGGCCGATCTTCAATGAACACTTGCTGACGAGTCCCCAACCACGTTCTCCTTGAAGATGGTGAACTGCCGCTTTTCCCCCACAACAAAACAACCCTATACCTCCAAGTATCACACCAATATGTTAATGAAACCAAAAAAAAAAAGAAAAAAAAAATATATATGTAACCAGCCTTAGAATCCTGTGCCGACTACGCCAGATGTGACATTATGTAACTGGTATTTATCAACATTACTTGGTTCCCCTCAGCAGGTATCTTAAGGATTCAAAACAAGGAGAAAAAGACTGGTATACAAAAATAATCTCAGTTTATTATCACCAATGGCATAATTAAAATGTTGACAGTTGGCAAATAATATTTATCCAGAGGCACACTAGGACCAGCAGCAAAGCCTCACTATCACACGGAAACAGTGCAACAGGCACCTCAATCTCAATTAGCACAACAACCCCAATAGGAAAACTCTATACACAGCAAACTTAAAACTGAATAGTACATGTGAAACCACACCACCTCTACGGTAGACGCTAGCTTTTGGTAAGTAAGTGCTGCACAATGTTATAACACTATTTGCCGGACAAAAAGAAAAGAAACAAACAAACAAACCAAAATAAACAAAAATGTACAATAAAACTTGGAGGTACCATATGATTCTTAATTCAAATATGGGAAAAGCGGCAATTACACCCTGAAGCACTCAGTTTCTGCAACAAATCACAAACATACTATAAGCACACATAGTAGGAAACAAACTGCACAAATTTCTTTCTATTTGTATAGTCATTCTCTTGGTCACAAAATAGTGTTTCACACTGTACAACACATAACACACAGAATAAATATACAACCTCTGTTTTTACTCACTGCAATAATTCACCACATTTAACCAGAGAAGACAAACAAATAGCACGGTACCTCCCACATTAATTAATTACATAATTTAATAGCTACCTTGCACTTATGATCCCCGCTTGACTACTAGGCTTCCCGTTTGAGACCAAGGAGGCTGAGAACGAGGGAGATAGCTCTGTTAAAGTGCGTCCTCGGTCACCAAGCCTCCTACATTCCACGCCACAGTCAATCAACGGATGATTACCGTTCCTGCTTACAGCCATAAATCGCAATACGTCGCCAGTATGAATGAAAAGCTCTCGTTGCTCCAGCTCACAGCTGAGGACAAGGAGAGAGATGTAAACGTGTGACTTAATTACATCAGTTCAAAGCAAACTTGGCAAATTGAATGCCGCCGATCATAGGCGCTTACCGTCCCTGCTTTCAATTGAGAAAAACCGGTAATTCCCCGCGATGCGCCGACCAGGACAACTGAAACACTTGCCCAACTCCTAACCAGCTGTGCTGGACACGGAGAACGAAAACTCAAATTCCACTATGAGCAGCTGCAGCTCGCACTTGACGCACGCTGACCGGGCCGACCAAACAAACACTCAATCCACCCTGTGCGCTGCTTTTCTCCACTTCCTAATTCCAATCACGCCCTATAACACCTGCATGGAAAACTACGCAAAGTCGGTCAGCCTGCAACAAACTCCCTCTGTAGGAAGGGAGTAGGTATAGATAGCCCACTTAATCGGGTTACATCCACCCCAGCTTTGAGAGCTCACCGTCCCGGTGAGGATGTCCCCCATTCTCTTTATACCCATGGCCTAAATGTTACTAACAAGGGAGCAGGGGTTGTAGGTCTACCCTCAATTGAATTAGTTTGGCCCACATTTCCACGGGCATTTCTGGGCAGATGGAATGGGTTACTATGTTGACCTGCTGTAGCCCTTGCTGAGCGCCTTACCACAATGTCGGGGTTTGAGGGGAAACCTTGCTCAATCTCCATGGTGGGGGTGACAAAGACATCAATGCGCGTGTGGTCCTCCGTCCTATTGGACACATTTGCCATCGGCCCAGGGGGGCTAGGTGGATTTAGATGGTATTCGGGAGGCGCACCACTGTTATTCTCCACATTGGTCCATGGTTCCATCAGTACAATCCCATCTTCAGAATCACCATCCTCTGCCGGCTGCAAGCCACTTGTTCCCAACTTCTCCGGGTTTTGACTGTCCCGTGCCCTGTGAAGTATTGTGGAGGGGTTCCGGTCTGCCCGTGCCTTAATTGGAATAACCCGAAGCTCTGATCTATGAATGTTCTTCTCTGGCCCCGTCCCTTCCAGTGGGCAGATCTTATACACTCTCCCCTCCTGGTCTAAGGCCTCTTGTACTCGATACACTGTAGCATCCCAAAAGTCTTGAATCTTATGGCGGCCCAAAGGATGATTCCTCCGGTAGACTAATGTGCCAGGGACAAGTGGCTGGCTCGCTGACGGGATGACCTGCTGATTTCGACGCTCTACTGAGAGAGTTAAGTGGTCCCGTGCGTGTGTGTGAATTGCCCTGAGATCATGCTGATGTTGTATAATCCAATCGTGAGGGTGCCCGGGGCCAATTTCCTCTTCCGTGCTGCCCAAAAGAAAATCCACCGGCAATCGCGCTTTCTGTCCAAACATCAGCTCAAAGGGTGAATATCCAGTTGACGCATGCTGAGTAGTGTTGTAAGCAAAAAGAACATGGGGAAGTGCTTGGGGCCATTTACGTTTCTGATCCTGGGGCAACGAGCGAAGTAGATCGTGTAACGTGCGATTAAATCTCTCGCACTGCCCGTTACCCTCCGGATGATACGGTGTCGTTCTGCTCTTAGCGATATGGTACAACTGACACAACTGTTTCATAAGATCTCCCTCAAAGCTTCTGCCCTGGTCACTGTGGAGCCGCTTGGGCACCCCATAACGATAGAACCAACCCTCTGTGAGTAATTTAGCTACTGTGCTGGCCTTCTGGTCACGGGCGGGGTATGCCTGCGTGAACTTTGAGAATACGTCTGTCGCGATCAGAACATGTTCACGCCCATCTGTCGCTTTCTCCAACGTGGTGAAATCAATGGCTACAACTTCTAGAGGTCTGGACGCAGTCAGGTTCCCCGGGAAAGTTCTCACCTGTGGGCGGACAGCTTTTGCCACGATGCAACGACCACACTCTTGACAATAGTTCTCGATCTCTCGAGACATACCAGGCCAAAAACATCTTTCTCTAATGAGGCGGGTAGTGCGTTCTATACCTTGATGTCCATGGTCATCATGAAGACCTCTCAAGACTTCCTGTTTTAGGCACTGTGGCAAGATGAGCTGAAACGTCTCTCTACTGTACCCTGGCAGCCGAACACAGCGGTACAACACCCCATCCCGACACCGGATCCTTGGCCACTGTTTAAGCAGTTTCTGAGCCTCTAGGGGCAGTAGCATCCGTTCTGATTTCGTTGGAACTGTTCCTTGGTTCCAAAAATGGACTAATGGCCCGATAGCAGGATCCTCCACCTGTAGAGCTTGCAAGTCAGCCTTCTGCCGGATTGGTAAGGCACTGGTCTCTTGACACAGGGTTTGGGTCCTACAGTCACTAACGCTCGAGGGGGCTACGGGGACCTCTAAACCTGGGGCCACTGAAGCGATGGAAACGGGGGCTGGCAGCCTGGAGAGTGCATCCACATTTCTGTTCGCCGAGCCTGGGCGATATCTGATTTCAAAGTCGAACATTGCTAGCTCTGAGGCCCAGCGATGTTCTGTAGCCCCTAACTTAGCCGTCTGCAAATAACTTAATGGGTTATTGTCGGTGAAGGCCACAAACTTTGCACCTAGGAGATACTCTCTAAACTTGCTAGTTATAGCCCATTTAAGGGCTAAAAGCTCCAACTTACGGGAGCTATAGTTGGACATATTTCTCTCGGTCGGCCGCAGGCCTCTACTGGCAAAAGCAATGGGCTTCCTACATCCATCTTGCTCTTGGGCTAGGACGGCTCCGAGCCCGGCATGGCTTGCATCAACTTCCAAGACGAATGGTTTCGTGAAGTCGGCATACGCTAAGACGGGGGCGCTGATCAGACAGTTTTTTAGAGTCTGAAAACTCTGCTGGCACTCTGGGGTCCAGCCGTCTCCCAGTATGTTAGCCCGGGACTTAGGCCTATTAGAGCCTGTCTCCACCTGAGCCACCAGTCTATGCAGCGGGGTAGCCATCTTTGCAAAGCCCTCCACAAAACGACGGTAATATGATGCAAATCCCAGAAAAGATCTTAGTTCCTTTGTAGTGGTCGGCTGTTTCCATTCTGCAACTGTTTTGACTTTGTCCGGATCCGTGGCTACTCCTGAGGCAGAAACGACATGCCCCAGATATTTGACCTCTCTTTGAAAGAAGTGGCATTTAGATGGTTTTAACTTGAGGTGGTTACTGTGCAGACGGTTAAAGACGAGTTCCAAACGTTTCAAGTGCTCATCAAAAGAGGTCGAAAAGATGATTATGTCATCTAGATAAAGGAGGAGTGATTGAAAGCTTTGATCTCCAAAGATCCTCTCCATCAACCTCTGGAACGTACTCGGTGAGTTACAAAGGCCAAACGGCATACGATTAAACTCAAAGAGTCCAAACGGTGTACAAAATGCTGTCTTGGCCTTATCCACTTCAGCAACTGGCACTTGGTTGTAACCACTGGCAAGATCTAACGTTGAAAACCACTTTGCTCCAGTCAGCGCATCCAAGGACTCATCTATGCGGGGGAGTGGATAAGCGTCCTTCCTCGTCTTTGCATTCAAGAGCCGGTAGTCCACACAGAGTCTAAGGTCTCCCCCTTTCTTTTGCACAACAACTATAGGTGACGAGTAGGGACTAGAACTAGGTTTCACGATTCCTGTCTCCAACAGCTGCTGGATATGGGCTTTAACTTGGTCGTACTGGGAAGGAGGCAGTCGACGGTATCTCTGTCTAATGGGGACATCATCCGTGAGATGGATCTGATGCTCTACCAAGGTGGTACACCCTATATCACCCTCCCCCTGACTGAAAACATTACTGTGCTTCTGTAGTAGCACCTTTACTTGGTGTTCCTGATCTGCAGATAGGGTTGGCCAAAACGTGTTGGAAAACTCAATTGAGGGGGCGGTTTTTATCTCAGCTGACTGAACTACGGCAACCTGTTCTCCACTACACCCTTCCACAATGTTCACTGAACACCCTAAAGGCATAACCTGAACAATATGGAGTACACCCAAAATGGTGTGCGGTTGCAGCCACACGTCTTGTAAACTCACATTAGTTACTGGTATTTCTATCACCCCGTTCTTCACTGATAGTAACGCCTTAGAGATCAAAATGCCCATTGGCAACTGGGTTTCCTCGGTGGGTGGCTCCAATAGCACAGAGTGGAGGGAAAGATTAGCAGCACTAGGACAAATTATGGGGATGAGTTTCAGAGACCCGGCAGGAATGCGTACTGCAGAACTCTGAACTCTAGCCTTGCCTAAACATCCTTTGCTATGGAGATTCTCAATGGACTGGCATGTGGTGAAAGCCTGCCGCCATACCCTGTTGTCTTTGTCCATAGGGGGGACCTGGGCTGAGGTTGACAATATATCTGCGAACAATTCTTTATAAAAGCTCTGGATGATATTCATACCCAATAAACCGGGGACTGCACGCTTCTGTTTTTGAGTAAGAGGATCGATAGGATCACGCACTACTAAAATGCCCATACTAGGGGAGGTTTTACCCAACACTGTCACATCCAGTTCAAGGTAACCTGAGTATGGGATTTCGTACCCATTAGCTGCTCGTAATTGGAGCCAACTGCAGGGTTTAAGAGACTCCTCACATGATTGAAAATTTTCCCAAAAAAATTCCTCTGTTATGGTGGAAACCATAGAGCCCGTGTCCAGCAAACATGCCACTAATTTACCCCCCATCCAGACATGAACCACTGGGCACTGGCCTACGAGGTGGGGGATACTATCAAAAGCCGAGTGACAAGAGCCTAATTGAGCCCCCCTTGGTGTTTGGCTCTCCACACCAGAGGGCACTAGTTTTCCTGCGGCTGCAGAGGAGCGGGTGATTCCACTAGCTGATTATGAGCTACGGCCCTCTGCCCCACCCCTTGGGTTGCTACATTAGTCAAGTTTGGATCGATACGACGGTATTTAGCAATGTGACCTGCTCTGTTGCAGCGACTACAAATCGGCCTACCATCAGGATGAAACCGGTATGTTTTAGACTGGCCTCCTACACTCCTTGGGTTAGCCTGTGGACGAGATGAATTTAATTGTGACAAAATGGCATCTAATTGGGCCTGCTGGTGCCGTAGACATTCCTTTAGCTCTGTCATTTCAGTGTTGGACGCCGATATTGCATTAGAATCAGCACCCCGACTACCCCCAGCAGATACAAGAGTATCAAAAGAAAAAGCTCTAGGTCTAGCCCTCATTCCTTGTTTCCCCTCGTCCACCCATTTAATGGCTATACTACGAAGTGTAACAAAACTCATATCAGAGTCTAATGCAAGCCGTCTTTTTAACTCCCTTCTCAGCATGTCATCATTTACATTTTCAGCGAACTGGTCGCGAAGCACTAAGTCATGATTTAAAATTCCCCCAGGTGTCTTTTTTATTACAGCATCCATTAAAGACTTTAAAACATGAGAAAACTCACGTAGGGACTCGCCTTCTTTCTGATGTCGCTGAAAGAAACACAACTGTGCAGCCACGTAGGACTGAGAACAACTGAAATTTTCAGCAAGAATCTTAAAAATCTTTTCAGCTGTATCTCTATCTGAAGCTTCATGAAACTCAACCTCTGCTTTTGCCCCCCCATCAAGATGATCATACAGGAACAACACTTTTTCAGCATTAGACATAGGCCTGGCCTCGAGGCATCTACAGACCTCAGTGACCCATTGATCTAAGGTGACTAGGTCAACAGACAGTTTACCAGTGAATTTAGAACATTTACGCTCTCGTGGGACATAAACATAACGTGCAGGAATCGAAGTAGCCCCAGATGCGTTACTAGATGTAGACTGTTCAGGATCAGTAGAGGCAGATGTTATATGAGACTCACTGTTAGAAGTAGAAGCATCAGTATCCCTGTTTCTGCCCTGTCTCTGTGCTTTCAATTGTTCATTTTCAGCCTGAAGCTGTCGAATTTGGTCCATTAGCTCATGCAGTTTCACCATACCGGGTGGAGAAGACATTGTCTCGGCCGATCTTCAATGAACACTTGCTGACGAGTCCCCAACCACGTTCTCCTTGAAGATGGTGAACTGCCGCTTTTCCCCCACAACAAAACAACCCTATACCTCCAAGTATCACACCAATATGTTAATGAAACCAAAAAAAAAAAGAAAAAAAAAATATATATGTAACCAGCCTTAGAATCCTGTGCCGACTACGCCAGATGTGACATTATGTAACTGGTATTTATCAACATTACTTGGTTCCCCTCAGCAGGTATCTTAAGGATTCAAAACAAGGAGAAAAAGACTGGTATACAAAAATAATCTCAGTTTATTATCACCAATGGCATAATTAAAATGTTGACAGTTGGCAAATAATATTTATCCAGAGGCACACTAGGACCAGCAGCAAAGCCTCACTATCACACGGAAACAGTGCAACAGGCACCTCAATCTCAATTAGCACAACAACCCCAATAGGAAAACTCTATACACAGCAAACTTAAAACTGAATAGTACATGTGAAACCACACCACCTCTACGGTAGACGCTAGCTTTTGGTAAGTAAGTGCTGCACAATGTTATAACACTATTTGCCGGACAAAAAGAAAAGAAACAAACAAACAAACCAAAATAAACAAAAATGTACAATAAAACTTGGAGGTACCATATGATTCTTAATTCAAATATGGGAAAAGCGGCAATTACACCCTGAAGCACTCAGTTTCTGCAACAAATCACAAACATACTATAAGCACACATAGTAGGAAACAAACTGCACAAATTTCTTTCTATTTGTATAGTCATTCTCTTGGTCACAAAATAGTGTTTCACACTGTACAACACATAACACACAGAATAAATATACAACCTCTGTTTTTACTCACTGCAATAATTCACCACATTTAACCAGAGAAGACAAACAAATAGCACGGTACCTCCCACATTAATTAATTACATAATTTAATAGCTACCTTGCACTTATGATCCCCGCTTGACTACTAGGCTTCCCGTTTGAGACCAAGGAGGCTGAGAACGAGGGAGATAGCTCTGTTAAAGTGCGTCCTCGGTCACCAAGCCTCCTACATTCCACGCCACAGTCAATCAACGGATGATTACCGTTCCTGCTTACAGCCATAAATCGCAATACGTCGCCAGTATGAATGAAAAGCTCTCGTTGCTCCAGCTCACAGCTGAGGACAAGGAGAGAGATGTAAACGTGTGACTTAATTACATCAGTTCAAAGCAAACTTGGCAAATTGAATGCCGCCGATCATAGGCGCTTACCGTCCCTGCTTTCAATTGAGAAAAACCGGTAATTCCCCGCGATGCGCCGACCAGGACAACTGAAACACTTGCCCAACTCCTAACCAGCTGTGCTGGACACGGAGAACGAAAACTCAAATTCCACTATGAGCAGCTGCAGCTCGCACTTGACGCACGCTGACCGGGCCGACCAAACAAACACTCAATCCACCCTGTGCGCTGCTTTTCTCCACTTCCTAATTCCAATCACGCCCTATAACACCTGCATGGAAAACTACGCAAAGTCGGTCAGCCTGCAACAAACTCCCTCTGTAGGAAGGGAGTAGGTATAGATAGCCCACTTAATCGGGTTACATCCACCCCAGCTTTGAGAGCTCACCGTCCCGGTGAGGATGTCCCCCATTCTCTTTATACCCATGGCCTAAATGTTACTAACAAGGGAGCAGGGGTTGTAGGTCTACCCTCAATTGAATTAGTTTGGCCCACATTTCCACGGGCATTTCTGGGCAGATGGAATGGGTTACTATGTTGACCTGCTGTAGCCCTTGCTGAGCGCCTTACCACAATGTCGGGGTTTGAGGGGAAACCTTGCTCAATCTCCATGGTGGGGGTGACAAAGACATCAATGCGCGTGTGGTCCTCCGTCCTATTGGACACATTTGCCATCGGCCCAGGGGGGCTAGGTGGATTTAGATGGTATTCGGGAGGCGCACCACTGTTATTCTCCACATTGGTCCATGGTTCCATCAGTACAATCCCATCTTCAGAATCACCATCCTCTGCCGGCTGCAAGCCACTTGTTCCCAACTTCTCCGGGTTTTGACTGTCCCGTGCCCTGTGAAGTATTGTGGAGGGGTTCCGGTCTGCCCGTGCCTTAATTGGAATAACCCGAAGCTCTGATCTATGAATGTTCTTCTCTGGCCCCGTCCCTTCCAGTGGGCAGATCTTATACACTCTCCCCTCCTGGTCTAAGGCCTCTTGTACTCGATACACTGTAGCATCCCAAAAGTCTTGAATCTTATGGCGGCCCAAAGGATGATTCCTCCGGTAGACTAATGTGCCAGGGACAAGTGGCTGGCTCGCTGACGGGATGACCTGCTGATTTCGACGCTCTACTGAGAGAGTTAAGTGGTCCCGTGCGTGTGTGTGAATTGCCCTGAGATCATGCTGATGTTGTATAATCCAATCGTGAGGGTGCCCGGGGCCAATTTCCTCTTCCGTGCTGCCCAAAAGAAAATCCACCGGCAATCGCGCTTTCTGTCCAAACATCAGCTCAAAGGGTGAATATCCAGTTGACGCATGCTGAGTAGTGTTGTAAGCAAAAAGAACATGGGGAAGTGCTTGGGGCCATTTACGTTTCTGATCCTGGGGCAACGAGCGAAGTAGATCGTGTAACGTGCGATTAAATCTCTCGCACTGCCCGTTACCCTCCGGATGATACGGTGTCGTTCTGCTCTTAGCGATATGGTACAACTGACACAACTGTTTCATAAGATCTCCCTCAAAGCTTCTGCCCTGGTCACTGTGGAGCCGCTTGGGCACCCCATAACGATAGAACCAACCCTCTGTGAGTAATTTAGCTACTGTGCTGGCCTTCTGGTCACGGGCGGGGTATGCCTGCGTGAACTTTGAGAATACGTCTGTCGCGATCAGAACATGTTCACGCCCATCTGTCGCTTTCTCCAACGTGGTGAAATCAATGGCTACAACTTCTAGAGGTCTGGACGCAGTCAGGTTCCCCGGGAAAGTTCTCACCTGTGGGCGGACAGCTTTTGCCACGATGCAACGACCACACTCTTGACAATAGTTCTCGATCTCTCGAGACATACCAGGCCAAAAACATCTTTCTCTAATGAGGCGGGTAGTGCGTTCTATACCTTGATGTCCATGGTCATCATGAAGACCTCTCAAGACTTCCTGTTTTAGGCACTGTGGCAAGATGAGCTGAAACGTCTCTCTACTGTACCCTGGCAGCCGAACACAGCGGTACAACACCCCATCCCGACACCGGATCCTTGGCCACTGTTTAAGCAGTTTCTGAGCCTCTAGGGGCAGTAGCATCCGTTCTGATTTCGTTGGAACTGTTCCTTGGTTCCAAAAATGGACTAATGGCCCGATAGCAGGATCCTCCACCTGTAGAGCTTGCAAGTCAGCCTTCTGCCGGATTGGTAAGGCACTGGTCTCTTGACACAGGGTTTGGGTCCTACAGTCACTAACGCTCGAGGGGGCTACGGGGACCTCTAAACCTGGGGCCACTGAAGCGATGGAAACGGGGGCTGGCAGCCTGGAGAGTGCATCCACATTTCTGTTCGCCGAGCCTGGGCGATATCTGATTTCAAAGTCGAACATTGCTAGCTCTGAGGCCCAGCGATGTTCTGTAGCCCCTAACTTAGCCGTCTGCAAATAACTTAATGGGTTATTGTCGGTGAAGGCCACAAACTTTGCACCTAGGAGATACTCTCTAAACTTGCTAGTTATAGCCCATTTAAGGGCTAAAAGCTCCAACTTACGGGAGCTATAGTTGGACATATTTCTCTCGGTCGGCCGCAGGCCTCTACTGGCAAAAGCAATGGGCTTCCTACATCCATCTTGCTCTTGGGCTAGGACGGCTCCGAGCCCGGCATGGCTTGCATCAACTTCCAAGACGAATGGTTTCGTGAAGTCGGCATACGCTAAGACGGGGGCGCTGATCAGACAGTTTTTTAGAGTCTGAAAACTCTGCTGGCACTCTGGGGTCCAGCCGTCTCCCAGTATGTTAGCCCGGGACTTAGGCCTATTAGAGCCTGTCTCCACCTGAGCCACCAGTCTATGCAGCGGGGTAGCCATCTTTGCAAAGCCCTCCACAAAACGACGGTAATATGATGCAAATCCCAGAAAAGATCTTAGTTCCTTTGTAGTGGTCGGCTGTTTCCATTCTGCAACTGTTTTGACTTTGTCCGGATCCGTGGCTACTCCTGAGGCAGAAACGACATGCCCCAGATATTTGACCTCTCTTTGAAAGAAGTGGCATTTAGATGGTTTTAACTTGAGGTGGTTACTGTGCAGACGGTTAAAGACGAGTTCCAAACGTTTCAAGTGCTCATCAAAAGAGGTCGAAAAGATGATTATGTCATCTAGATAAAGGAGGAGTGATTGAAAGCTTTGATCTCCAAAGATCCTCTCCATCAACCTCTGGAACGTACTCGGTGAGTTACAAAGGCCAAACGGCATACGATTAAACTCAAAGAGTCCAAACGGTGTACAAAATGCTGTCTTGGCCTTATCCACTTCAGCAACTGGCACTTGGTTGTAACCACTGGCAAGATCTAACGTTGAAAACCACTTTGCTCCAGTCAGCGCATCCAAGGACTCATCTATGCGGGGGAGTGGATAAGCGTCCTTCCTCGTCTTTGCATTCAAGAGCCGGTAGTCCACACAGAGTCTAAGGTCTCCCCCTTTCTTTTGCACAACAACTATAGGTGACGAGTAGGGACTAGAACTAGGTTTCACGATTCCTGTCTCCAACAGCTGCTGGATATGGGCTTTAACTTGGTCGTACTGGGAAGGAGGCAGTCGACGGTATCTCTGTCTAATGGGGACATCATCCGTGAGATGGATCTGATGCTCTACCAAGGTGGTACACCCTATATCACCCTCCCCCTGACTGAAAACATTACTGTGCTTCTGTAGTAGCACCTTTACTTGGTGTTCCTGATCTGCAGATAGGGTTGGCCAAAACGTGTTGGAAAACTCAATTGAGGGGGCGGTTTTTATCTCAGCTGACTGAACTACGGCAACCTGTTCTCCACTACACCCTTCCACAATGTTCACTGAACACCCTAAAGGCATAACCTGAACAATATGGAGTACACCCAAAATGGTGTGCGGTTGCAGCCACACGTCTTGTAAACTCACATTAGTTACTGGTATTTCTATCACCCCGTTCTTCACTGATAGTAACGCCTTAGAGATCAAAATGCCCATTGGCAACTGGGTTTCCTCGGTGGGTGGCTCCAATAGCACAGAGTGGAGGGAAAGATTAGCAGCACTAGGACAAATTATGGGGATGAGTTTCAGAGACCCGGCAGGAATGCGTACTGCAGAACTCTGAACTCTAGCCTTGCCTAAACATCCTTTGCTATGGAGATTCTCAATGGACTGGCATGTGGTGAAAGCCTGCCGCCATACCCTGTTGTCTTTGTCCATAGGGGGGACCTGGGCTGAGGTTGACAATATATCTGCGAACAATTCTTTATAAAAGCTCTGGATGATATTCATACCCAATAAACCGGGGACTGCACGCTTCTGTTTTTGAGTAAGAGGATCGATAGGATCACGCACTACTAAAATGCCCATACTAGGGGAGGTTTTACCCAACACTGTCACATCCAGTTCAAGGTAACCTGAGTATGGGATTTCGTACCCATTAGCTGCTCGTAATTGGAGCCAACTGCAGGGTTTAAGAGACTCCTCACATGATTGAAAATTTTCCCAAAAAAATTCCTCTGTTATGGTGGAAACCATAGAGCCCGTGTCCAGCAAACATGCCACTAATTTACCCCCCATCCAGACATGAACCACTGGGCACTGGCCTACGAGGTGGGGGATACTATCAAAAGCCGAGTGACAAGAGCCTAATTGAGCCCCCCTTGGTGTTTGGCTCTCCACACCAGAGGGCACTAGTTTTCCTGCGGCTGCAGAGGAGCGGGTGATTCCACTAGCTGATTATGAGCTACGGCCCTCTGCCCCACCCCTTGGGTTGCTACATTAGTCAAGTTTGGATCGATACGACGGTATTTAGCAATGTGACCTGCTCTGTTGCAGCGACTACAAATCGGCCTACCATCAGGATGAAACCGGTATGTTTTAGACTGGCCTCCTACACTCCTTGGGTTAGCCTGTGGACGAGATGAATTTAATTGTGACAAAATGGCATCTAATTGGGCCTGCTGGTGCCGTAGACATTCCTTTAGCTCTGTCATTTCAGTGTTGGACGCCGATATTGCATTAGAATCAGCACCCCGACTACCCCCAGCAGATACAAGAGTATCAAAAGAAAAAGCTCTAGGTCTAGCCCTCATTCCTTGTTTCCCCTCGTCCACCCATTTAATGGCTATACTACGAAGTGTAACAAAACTCATATCAGAGTCTAATGCAAGCCGTCTTTTTAACTCCCTTCTCAGCATGTCATCATTTACATTTTCAGCGAACTGGTCGCGAAGCACTAAGTCATGATTTAAAATTCCCCCAGGTGTCTTTTTTATTACAGCATCCATTAAAGACTTTAAAACATGAGAAAACTCACGTAGGGACTCGCCTTCTTTCTGATGTCGCTGAAAGAAACACAACTGTGCAGCCACGTAGGACTGAGAACAACTGAAATTTTCAGCAAGAATCTTAAAAATCTTTTCAGCTGTATCTCTATCTGAAGCTTCATGAAACTCAACCTCTGCTTTTGCCCCCCCATCAAGATGATCATACAGGAACAACACTTTTTCAGCATTAGACATAGGCCTGGCCTCGAGGCATCTACAGACCTCAGTGACCCATTGATCTAAGGTGACTAGGTCAACAGACAGTTTACCAGTGAATTTAGAACATTTACGCTCTCGTGGGACATAAACATAACGTGCAGGAATCGAAGTAGCCCCAGATGCGTTACTAGATGTAGACTGTTCAGGATCAGTAGAGGCAGATGTTATATGAGACTCACTGTTAGAAGTAGAAGCATCAGTATCCCTGTTTCTGCCCTGTCTCTGTGCTTTCAATTGTTCATTTTCAGCCTGAAGCTGTCGAATTTGGTCCATTAGCTCATGCAGTTCCACCATACCGGGTGGAGAAGACATTGTCTCGGCCGATCTTCAATGAACACTTGCTGACGAGTCCCCAACCACGTTCTCCTTGAAGATGGTGAACTGCCGCTTTTCCCCCACAACAAAACAACCCTATACCTCCAAGTATCACACCAATATGTTAATGAAACCAAAAAAAAAAAGAAAAAAAAAAAATATATGTAACCAGCCTTAGAATCCTGTGCCGACTACGCCAGATGTGACATTATGTAACTGGTATTTATCAACATTACTTGGTTCCCCTCAGCAGGTATCTTAAGGATTCAAAACAAGGAGAAAAAGACTGGTATACAAAAATAATCTCAGTTTATTATCACCAATGGCATAATTAAAATGTTGACAGTTGGCAAATAATATTTATCCAGAGGCACACTAGGACCAGCAGCAAAGCCTCACTATCACACGGAAACAGTGCAACAGGCACCTCAATCTCAATTAGCACAACAACCCCAATAGGAAAACTCTATACACAGCAAACTTAAAACTGAATAGTACATGTGAAACCACACCACCTCTACGGTAGACGCTAGCTTTTGGTAAGTAAGTGCTGCACAATGTTATAACACTATTTGCCGGACAAAAAGAAAAGAAACAAACAAACAAACCAAAATAAACAAAAATGTACAATAAAACTTGGAGGTACCATATGATTCTTAATTCAAATATGGGAAAAGCGGCAATTACACCCTGAAGCACTCAGTTTCTGCAACAAATCACAAACATACTATAAGCACACATAGTAGGAAACAAACTGCACAAATTTCTTTCTATTTGTATAGTCATTCTCTTGGTCACAAAATAGTGTTTCACACTGTACAACACATAACACACAGAATAAATATACAACCTCTGTTTTTACTCACTGCAATAATTCACCACATTTAACCAGAGAAGACAAACAAATAGCACGGTACCTCCCACATTAATTAATTACATAATTTAATAGCTACCTTGCACTTATGATCCCCGCTTGACTACTAGGCTTCCCGTTTGAGACCAAGGAGGCTGAGAACGAGGGAGATAGCTCTGTTAAAGTGCGTCCTCGGTCACCAAGCCTCCTACATTCCACGCCACAGTCAATCAACGGATGATTACCGTTCCTGCTTACAGCCATAAATCGCAATACGTCGCCAGTATGAATGAAAAGCTCTCGTTGCTCCAGCTCACAGCTGAGGACAAGGAGAGAGATGTAAACGTGTGACTTAATTACATCAGTTCAAAGCAAACTTGGCAAATTGAATGCCGCCGATCATAGGCGCTTACCGTCCCTGCTTTCAATTGAGAAAAACCGGTAATTCCCCGCGATGCGCCGACCAGGACAACTGAAACACTTGCCCAACTCCTAACCAGCTGTGCTGGACACGGAGAACGAAAACTCAAATTCCACTATGAGCAGCTGCAGCTCGCACTTGACGCACGCTGACCGGGCCGACCAAACAAACACTCAATCCACCCTGTGCGCTGCTTTTCTCCACTTCCTAATTCCAATCACGCCCTATAACACCTGCATGGAAAACTACGCAAAGTCGGTCAGCCTGCAACAAACTCCCTCTGTAGGAAGAGAGTAGGTATAGATAGCCCACTTAATCGGGTTACATATGTGTTATGACAGGTGATGCTATGACCTACTGGAGTTATAGGCCAATTCACCGTAGGTTTTTATATACAGGAGACTGAGTGAAATATGTTTTTGTGAATTTATATAAAGTCACATTTAGATATTAACTATATTTAGCCCATTAGACATGCAGTACCGTGTAATAATATGGATCCTCGATGAAATATCTGCTGTACTATTCTATTGGTCATCATACAGCTACAAAACAGTGTCCTACACAGCATTTTATGAAGACAAACACAATTTATCCCTTTTCTAAAATTCCATGGGCCATTTAGAAGATATAGACAATATTGTTGTTCACAAAAAAATATTTATTAACACCATTTATGAATTATGATGACTCCCCTATGGTTTGCACTCTTCTTTAACTGTTTTTTTTTTCTTTAACTGCTCCTGCTCACTGATGAAACATTAAAAAATGAAACATTAAAAAAGTTAAAAAGGACATCCATGGTGAATTTGACTTTGTCCCTGTGTGTGTGTGTGTGTGTGTGTGTGTGTGTATGTGTATTTCCTTAAGTAGCTAAAGCAAACACACCTTTATGAGATCCAAGTTAAAGAGAACTTGGTAAAGACAGAGTATGATAAACCCACATTAAGTGCACATACCTTACATTTGAGTCCAGATCAGTAAGCTATTTTAAGAAAAAATGTATATTAAGATATAAATGAGATAATTAGATCATCTCATTTATAAGAAACAACTCAAACCAGAATCTACATTCAAACCATATGGGGAAAGTTTTTAATGTGTTTTAACGTATTTGAGTGAGTGTGCAGTTTAACTCTGTACTTAGAGAGAGAGAGAGATTTACATACCTATTATAAATGTGTCTTTTGTGTGTTCACACCAAAGACTGTAAAAAAAATTCACATATTTCCATGTTCTACTGTAATATTGCTCTATAAACCATGTGGAGTATGTTTTAATGCAAGGAGTAAACAGAGTCTTACCAGAAGAGGCCAAGCTAAAGACAGGCAACAAAAGAAAATTAAAATTAAAATTAATTTTAAATTGAGTAGAGAAGATAGGGGAAGCTAAACCTACACGTGGTTAGTTAAGTTTAAGCCAGATAGAACAGAAACCTGTCAAAATACATTATAGACCCATCCATTGATATATAAATGAATTGATTTCTACCTACCCTAGCTCTATCGAGCTAATCGTTTATAAATAATAAATGTTGCATCATTGCTAAAAAACAATAACTTTAGCAGATTATTTAACATACAAATGACAGAATCTGTTTTTGTCAGATTTTAATTCTAACGATGTTAAACTTGATTATACAAGTTTCATCTTCATAAAGACAGAACCATTCAAAGTAATCCTGATTCTAGAATATTCTCCTCTGATATAAAGTTCATTTTTTTCTTCCTTTAAGAAAATGTCAGAACCTTTAAACTCAAAGGTTTATAAAACAAATAATATCATTGAGTCTGTTGTAAAGAACCTTACATGTTTTTATATTGACAAAATGTAATATTGCATTGATTTGTGTACCCTAATTCAATCTCTTTTGATGTCCGTTTACCCCCCTTGTTTTTTGTTAAACAGATAATTTAATCCGTGCAGATCTACACTATAACGTTTATATTTAAATTAGCAAAAAACACAAAATTGTCAAGTCTATGGACGGGTTATTAAGCGTCGATTTAATGATGTTACCGTATTTCGCAGTATATCCCTCTACTGGACGCATCAGGAACAACAGGGTCGTAAAACTGCCGGGGCGTAAAACTGCCAGGGGCATATATCTGCCGGCTCCAGGTCTGCAGCCTCCCCCCTACTCAAAAAGTTTACACTTTGAGTTTACGCTTATGTTTTACTTTGAGCATGATTGGTTAATCTGTCTGTCTTCCAGGAAACTGTCCAATGAGAATGTGCGCGCCCTGCGCGCCTATTTTAAGTTTGAAAATACGTCCGTTACTCGGTCCGTCGGTCGGTGTGAGCAGCTGGTGTTTGCGTTGTGATTACTCGGTCAGACCTCGATGGATTATTTTTAGGGCTGTAGTCAACCAAAGAAATCCTTAGTCGACCAAAGTCTTGTCCTGCGCAACGATTAGTCGACAAAAAAAAAAAAAAAAAAAGACGCAATGTTTTGATTGAACATTTTTTAACAATTGTCATAGAGCATTTATAAAACAACAACGAAAAAACATAAAAAATACATAAAACTATAATAATAATAATATAATTCTTTGAAAATTAAGTGATTTTTTTTAACTGCAAAAAGTGAGGAGCACGTTGTCCTAGGTCTATTGACAGTCACAATCGCGCACCTGACCACACCACACGCTACAAAAAATATAACTGCTATCTGCCACATAATGAAACATCCTAACAAAAGCTCTCGTTTATACAGGCTGTATATTTTTCTTTACTTTCAAAGCTATGGGTTAACTTTTGTCCAGCCGATCTAGGCGTTTTAAAACAAACACACAAAAAACCCAGAGAGCCTAAAAAACAATCCTAATAATAATGTAGGACCGCATATAGGTTTATTTTCGTTTTGTTACATTATTTAGGCTATTTTCAAATACTTCAAGTGTACAAATAAAAACAAAAACATATCAAGAAAAACACAATCTATTGAGTCAGCATGATAAAGCCGTTAAAGGGACTGCTCACGTCTTTTGCGCGCTCAATTTCGATTTCAAATGTAGGCGCGCTCATGATGGAAGCAACGCTGTCGCGGTGCGACGCGCTCTTTTTTTTCCGAGTGCGTCCACGCCGCATCGAGATAAAACATATAGTGTATAAAACCGAAACAAGTAGCGTTCTAACTGAATGAATACAGCTAAACTACCTATATCCCTTAGTGAGCACGTAGCAGCAGCGCAGCCAGCCACCGAGTGTTCTATGTGTGTGTGCTAAACTGTGGCGCTGTTACAAAATAGCCTAAATCAAAGCATTTAAAGTTGGGGATAAACCATAGGCTAATTATATTTAGATTTATATTATACAGTAATATATAACTGCTTATAAAGGAATACAAATCAAGGAGTAAATCATTGAAAATTTCTTTCTATTGGTAAAAAAAAAAAAAAATCAAAACCGGTCGACCAATAAGAATGTCAGTCGACCAAGACGGCATCGACCGATTAGTCGACTAAACGACTAAAGTTGACAGCCCTAATTATTTTATATCTGCTTGTTAAATTCTTAAATTTTGAGTTGATAAGTCAAGAACAAACGCTGGAATGTGAAACGGAGGAAGCTGGGTCGTCTGTAAAAATACTGGCGATATCAGGTAAGAAAACATTTTTCAGTCCACATGTATACGGGCTTACTGAAACCAAACGTCATAAGATAACGTTAAATAAGTTATCTCTGTGTGTGTGTTTTTGTACTGCTTCACCATTAGCGCGATATTAGCACGTATTTCGACGTAACATTAGTACCATCTGACATTGCTGTGTTGTGTTAATGTTGTCAGCTAACTTAAAGGTGCAAAACGCAGGTTTCTGAGTTTCTGCAGAACTACGCCCCCTCTGGCGACAAGCGAAACTGCAACCAGAGTTGTGCACGCTCATAGACCACACGCACACGCACGCATGCACGAGCTGTTCATAACTAAAGGAGCATCTGCTGTACAGATCTTTGGTGTACAGTACAGCCAAAATGTCTTTAGAGGTAATAAAGTTATAAATCTGCAAGTCATTTCAAATATATGGAAGGAAAGACATTTGAGTAAATTACTCTTATGTGTGAGGGGAAAACGGGGGTAGTAGAAAACTTTGTTTGTGTTTACTGTATCTGTATCCACCTATGATTGTATTTTTATGAAAACACGTTCATGAACAATATAATTGATTACTTCGCAATAGTTCAAAATAATAATCATACCGTACACGGTTGGTCAACAACGTACATTCAAATGTCTCAAGGTAATAAACAATCAAATGTCACCATGACGTTTTCATAAAAGCCAAAACAGGCTAAGCTGCCGAAGACTTGCGGGGTTCAGCCTGTGGTATTGATCTGAGAATATTCCAATAACAATACATCCTTTTTCTTGTTAGAATTTACTCAAAATTTGTGTCTAATTATCGGTCATATTTTTCAGCATGTTATCACACTCAAGAATCTTGAACTGTTTTGCTAATCACTAAACTACATGTAGCGCTGATTTATTTAGTAGATATTTTGACAGGGACAATACACACTGACAAACATTAATGTGAAATGTGTCAATACTTGTATTGACACATTAACATGTATTTTATCACAATACCAAAATATTTTACGTTTTCCTCGTTTTGATAGAATACGAGCTCTGACCAATTTGATGTTACTGTGGAGAGAAGCACTGAGGATAGCAGTGACAGCAGTGAAAGGATTTACAATTTACTATTTTTACCGAAAAAGACAATATAGCCAATGCAACGGCGTTCTTCCTTGTTGGTCCGAACACAATTCCTAGTTTATGAAACTGTTCACTGACAATGGCATAAAATCAATACTGATTGTATATGTATCTAGCTTACGCTAAAGCATTACACATTTTACGCATCGTCATTTGTTGTCATACATAGATTGGCCGTATCAAACATTAGAGACTGGGCTATATCTTACCGTTTTATCAAGAAAAGAGCCAACTGAGGATCCCGTTTGAGACCAAGAGCAGACCGGAGATCTCTCCATTTGTTGAATACCTTCCCGAGGTTGACTCTCGTCTTACTCCGACGCCTGTCTGACTCCAATTTGGCCCTTTTGGTGGCACTAGACAAAATTTTTCCTTTTTTTCCTTTACGTGGAGTTTGCATTGGGGTTTGGAATGGACTACAAGCCGGTCTCTTTGTTTGAATCCATCTTCTACTTTTGACGCACGAGTTGTCTTCGCTGATGCGGAGAATGGCGGCGCCGGCGAATACACAAACTTGCGAGACAGCCTGGTGAGCGTGAACGCGCATGACGTCACGCCCAGTCTCAAATTCGAGCCCGAATCCCTCTTATATATTTTACTGTACAGGATTATAGAGGCAATCTCAGTGCGCAGAGAAGGGCTCATTCAGCCCATCAGGCAGTTCTTTAAGCATGTATAGGAAGAAAAACAGGTATTTTTAACATGAAAAGTTGCGCAATGCACCTTTAACGAAAAAGCATGAGAAGTAAAAAAAAAGCGTGGGAATGAGTAGTGATAAAACCGTCATTTATTCGTTAGAAGTAGCCTATGTTTACATAACCTCTTCAAACACTAATAACGATATTGAAAAGATATTTTTTTACTTTTTTTTTTTTAGATCAAGAAATACAATTTTAATCGGTGGAGAACACCCAACAGAAAGACCCATTCACCACCTTACAGTAAGTCAATTTTACCCACTGTTAGAAAACCTACACTGGGATTAATAGTATTAAGTATGATTTTCATCTTTAAAAGACATTTAACGTTACTGATAGAAAGTCTGAGTGACTTTGTGTCCTTTTGTCTTTCTTCTGCTGAAGTGGTGCATTGAAAGGGGATTCATCATGTCACCTTCATCAGTCCTTTATTTAATTCACTGGAAAACATTGAGGGAAAGGTGGAGGAGTATTCTTTAGCTGCTACATTGCACTATCACTTCTGGTAAGTATTCATTGACATTTTGTGTTTTTTATTTTATTTTACTTATTTAATAAATTACTTTTAATTAGTACAATTTATGGTTAGGATTCTGAATTAAAACAGTGTAATGTTTCTCCACAAATATTATCAGAAATATACGGACATTACAGAGCCCCCAGGGGTCAGGCAAAAATTGTTGAAACAATATAAACCTGCATTGAAAGATATAAGTCAAAGAGCAACAGACCACTACCCTCTCAGCTTAACACCAAAATTAGTTGATTTGACCTTATGATTATATTAACCGTAACTGACACATGGGTGTAATATTACATTTTTTACAATTCCAGCTTGGGGCTCTGAAGAATCGCTTGTGTAAATTTTCATCTGAATACATCAAATAGGTGTTTTAGAATGGATAGTCGTATTGTATACTTTGTTTTCTACATACAGTAGGCAGGCCTATTGAATCATAGTCTTTTAATCTTGTCTTGCAAATAGATGCTCATTTTGATCATCATTTGTATTATTCTCCCCTAATTTTATGTATATTTGATGTATTTTATGAATATTTTTCCAAATCTGCGTTGCTGCACGTTGCGTGGTTTTTTGTGTGTGTGTGTGTGTGTGTTTATTTAACACTTAAATAAAGTCGTTATTTTTGTTTGTTTTTTGCGCACAAAAAGTATTCTCGTCGCTTGATAAACTTAAGGTTGAGCCACTGTAGTCACTCGGACTATTATATTTATATTTCAATCCCTTAGAAGCCTATGGAGGAGTAGACAGCTCTCAGATTTATTCAAAAATATCTTAATTTGTGTTCCGAAGATGAACGAAAGTCTTACAGGGTTGGAACAACATGAGGGAGAGTAATTACTGACAGAGTTTACATTTTGGGCTGAACTATCCCTTTAAGCTCCGGTCGATTTATGTAAACTGCTCCTCAGATCTCTGCAGGGTAAATCCAGACAGCTAGCTAGACTATCTGTCGCTAGCCTGGTTCTACCAGACTCTCGTACATTTCATTTGTACAGAGAGTCTGGCCTCGCTCCATTGAGAAACGTTTACTTCCTTGTAGGCGGGTTCTCTGTTAAAGTTCAAAACTATTGGATCTGCCCAGCGTCACTCAGGATCTGCCATAGCCAATCGCTAACGTGTGGTCGTGACGTATGTCATGCGCTGAAACCGGCTGGAAACAACAAGTCCGAATTCCATATTCATAAATCTAAATGCTAAACCTCTCTTTCTTATATTTGTGAAAGAATTTTAAAAATACCTCTTTTCAATTAAGTTGTCTGAGAACAAAAAAAGCCTTAAAAACATTATCTGTTTGTAATTATTTTCCTTTTTTCAGTGTCATGTAATTCTCTTAACTTGTTCATGTTTATTTTATATTATCCCCCTACTGTTTTATTTTTGTTTTGTTTTTATTATTATTTTTTGTTTGTTTTTGTATTATGTTTTCTGTTATTACTTGTGTATTGTTTTAAGCAATAAAAAAAAACAAGTCCGAATGATCAGAGGATTATGTTTAGAATAAGATGTCTGTCAACGAGAGCTGCATGTTTTGTTCATCGAATTTAAGAGTTCAAGGAACAATTCTAAATTCTAAATGTATATTTGACACTAAGGACAGTAATGTATTCAGTCAACTGTCGAAGCTGGGTGTAATCATAAACAATACGCCGCTGCGGTCGTTTCGGATCTGCCGCAAATGCTGTACAGTGATCATCGTGCACGCCGAGCTGCCCAGCACCAACTCCTAACCTTTCTGCCTCCCTCACTTGGTCCTCCATTAGTGCAACAAGAGGAGACGACAACAACTATCGGCTTTGCATCCTATCGTTCGCCTTAGCTAACTCATTCACCACTAGCGGAGTGAGCTGGAAAATTAAACTTTTCCCGAACCCCGTGGGGAGGAGGGCCACAACATCATGGCCACCAACAACACTTAGCAAACATTGATCTTGCTCCGGCTTTAACTTCTGGATATTCGGCAGTTTTGCAACAACGGACCGAATAGATTTTCTCACGTCTTTCTCCGCTGCCATTACTGAACTCCAACTCAAACTGACGAGCTACATCAACGTCATCGTTCTCAGCCACTCCCTCTGTTCGCTGATTGGACCGGTAAAAAAATTATTTCTGGAAACCAAAGTCTACAGCACAATCCCAGACGTAGTACTGAAGGAAAATAAAATTGAGCGGAAGTGCGTAGGAGGGCGGAGCCAGGCTAATCTGTCGCACGACTAAAACAACTTTTGAACGTGCACGTTCCACCAAAAGAAATTCCTTCCCGAGGCTATTTTGCAGCTGCACCATGGCTTTGCCTCATGCTTAGCGACGCCCAAGACGATTGTGATTAGTTAAGAGAAGTGCCAATAAACCACGTTTTTCTGCAATCCCAGAATGCCGCGCCGAAAACGCGTACATGCTAGAAATAGAACCGACACTTTTCACGCGATGACATATTAATGTTTGAAAGTCTCTAGGTTTTGACCTAAATGGAGATATAAATATAATTGCACCTGTCAATACAGAACAAAATATTCTGTAGCCTATTTTGCCGTCAATACTTCCAAAGTTGTCTTCAAATCAAATCAGTATTTGTTTAACATGAAGTGTACTACTGCTTGAGTGCAGTAAATCAATTGGAAAGACAAGTCTAGCAGCAGCAGCGCAGCATCAGACACGTTTCTGGTGTGCAAAGACATAGAAAACGCCACAGCCACACAACAGAAACGCCAGGCTCATGCGACGCAGCCAGTGTGTAGCCAGCCTAAGGCTGACGCTGGCTAATTTATGCAGCCCGATGTCCATCTCAGCCAAGCAAGAGGTCTGATCAAGGGCGTAGGTTTAGGGGGGGAGTGGGACGCTAGGTACTAGTCCCAATCAATATTTTGAGATGACAAATTTGTCCCCACCAATATTTAGCAAGCTCCTTTGAACTGCTATTTTGATATTTGCGCTGCTATTTGAATCGATTCCAACGGCCAGGACGACGACAGTACAAGATACGCCGTAATTTGATTGGCGGCGGGGTATCTGACAGGCAGGCTACACGCACGGGCCGGGACTACTTTTTGTGCTTGCACTCACTGGCAGCGAGCGGGTGGTGTGTGCGTGTGTGTGTTTGTGTGTGTGTGTGTGTGTGCGCGCGTGACGACGCCGACGGTAAGTTACCAGGGCTGTCTGTCTCTCTGCATGCCATATACAAAGGCCAGGGTAAAACATTTTAATATTCCGTTTTTTGCCCCTTTTTGTACTTTGTAGATCAGCTATGTCACCCAAGAAGAAGAAAGGGGACATACGAAGCTTTTTCATAAAGCAGAGTGTAAGTAGGCAAAAATAACTAGCCACACAAATAACTAGCAGTAGTAGTGAGTGACTGACCATGCTTTCAAATGCAGATTCTACTGTGGAAAATAGTTTTAACTGGTGATCCTGGTTACCCAGGATATTGTTACAGTTAAACCTAGCTTCTGCAATCTTTCAAGGTTAGGAGCATTAATTAGGGGTGTGCAGCACGGATAGACTCATAGAAGTCGCGCTATCATGATAGACGTTAGCAAGTCACTGAATGTTAATTAGCCTACCTTAACTTAGAATCTTGCAGTCATAAACAGTGGATCATCTCAGACATTTTTCGTTTCTACATTCTGTTTATGTAATGTATTTGTGAGTGTAGCCTACTTGCTAGACACATGTCTGGAAAAACATGTTGGCAATGTTAAAAAGGCAAAAGTAAACACTGTTGGTTATTCAAATATAATGAATCATTATTTGTTTGATAATATCCAAATAACAATATCTGGTAGGAGGGTTAAACTTGCTTTTTTTTAAGGATAGAATATATCAATAGAATTTGATATAGAATAGAAGATACATAATAATTTATGTTAAATAAAATGTTTGGTTGTTCAGCATTACAGTCTCAGGTTTTTATTTTTTGAGATTATACAGTTATACTAGCTCTTTATTGACAGTATACAGGATGGTGTATCGGGGGTCAGGATACAATATAATGAGATGAGATGAGATGAGATGGGGGGGGGGGGGGGGGGGGGGTCAGATGGGGGGTCAGATGGGATGTCCCCACCAAAGCTGAGACCAAACCTACGCCCATGGGTCTGATGTATGTAGAGATCTGTATGGTTATATTGTCGTTTTCAGTGGAAGGTAAACATAGTATGGCTGTGCATAATGCCAATGCTCTCTATCAAAATCACTGTTTGTTTTTTGTAATTTATTTTGAATTCCTGCAGAAAAAAGTTAAGTGCGTGTGTGTGTAATAATTGCATGTTGTTTTTGTCTTGGATTGGATTAGGCTCTTCACCAATAAGCTGATGACCCTATTCAATATGAAGGGGAAGGGCAAAAAAGATGAAATTAGAATTGAAGACAAGAAATTGTTTTCAGCAATAAAAGGTAAGCTTCATATTATGGTAATAAAAAAAAGTGTGTGTGTGTAAATTAGAGGTGGGCATAGATTATTTTTTTTAATCTAGATTAATATTGAAATTAATCTAGATTAAAATGGCTCATTTGAATTCTCCCGAAGGCATTCAGAATATGTGTGCTACCCAAATAATGACTAAAAGTAAGTCTTTGAGAATAGTTTGCCTCGCGTAGGGATGTGCATTTCTGCCAAAAATGCCATTCGACAATCAAAGAGCAAAAGTCGAATATCGTAAAAAAAAAAAAAAAAAAACGCAATGACAGAAAGGGAGGCCAATTTCATCTTTAGCGATTTGTCATCAAACAAACTGTTTATTAATTGAACAAGTAACATGTTTTCGTCCTTTTTTTTTAACAGTAGGCTAATTGTAAGAAGAAAAAAAACAATACGCACGCCAGTCCGTTTTTGCATCGCCAATGCTCGTTAGATCAAAAAATAATGTCGTCATAAGAATTTTATGTGAACCTGCCTTGTTACTGCAATAGCCTCATTTTTAAACAAATTGGTTTCAATCAATGTAAACTATTCGTGTGATTATGCCACTGCGCAATACACGCGCAATACACACACAATGTATTACCTGAATGAAATGAAATCGAATGTATCGTCCTGTGGAATCATTCATTCACAGACAGTGTAAGACCGTAAAACTTGTTGAAGAGACAATATCTGACCACATGGTCTATTGAGACAAAGGACCTTGGCAAATTAACATTTGGCTTCCCCCCTCTTCCCCGGAGACAAAGGTCTCACCTCTGAATCATCCTAATCTACATTTCTTCCCCTCATCCCCCACTCCTTCCCCTTCATACAGATCACCTAAAACACACATAAGAATATATGTATGGTTTGATGTGAATGATTATCATTGAGTATTATGTTTGGTATCATTTGAAATGTCTCAGGAATGAGTGGTACAAATGTCTCATTCCAAATAAGTAAAACAAAAGGTAAGAAGGTTTTTTAGAAGTTTAGAGAAACTGGCACAAAGAAAGGTGGCCTTTCTCCCCTACCCCCCAAATAAGGTGTAACCTGAATGCAAATTACCATTGAAAAGAAGTTCTGGCTATTTAATGGAAGGCAGCAAGGGATCGTGGCTTTTTTCTGTATTTCAGATCAGCCCGTGAGGTTTAGCTCATGTAGTTCATGTTGGGTTCGCATCTATTTCTCTAATCCTAAAACATTTGATGATTTGCATTGATTATCTTTCAATTGATTATGGAATTGTTGAAATACATTTACCTGACATAATAAATTGTTATATTTGATTATTCTAACAGACTTTGACTTTATTTTCATTGGAGTTAAAACGAATAGTCAAACATTAACGTATACTTAATGATGCACAGATATCATTAAAACACTTTCATTCTATGGAGTCAGATGAAACGAGTTAATACATTTAAGACAAAATATATTACATTTAATTATAAATCCCTCTGCCATTGGAAGAGACGGAACGCGCATGTGACCTTCACCGCTAATTTGAATGCCGCCCTTGGATCGAATTAGCAGGCCTTACAAATTGGCGACCCCCGAGACGTGATCGCAACAGATGAATTCGCGAGCAACGTCTTTTCCAGCAAAGTATGGGGATTTTAAAATCAGCATGAGGTTTGAACATCTTCACTTTCTTCTGCCGCTGGTAAGTCATTTTTTTCTTCCCTCTTGAGAAGTGTTGAGAAATGTTGTTTGCATTGTTATGGGTAGCTATAGGAAATCCCTTTGTTTAGCCCTGACTGAAAAGTGTAAAAATCACAAATACACCATCGCAGATCTTAAGACTAAACTAAATGCTAAAAAGTCCATGTCTCCCAAAAACCTCAACAGCGATGGGACTAAAAATGTGCACTTCTTAAATGAGCCCGCCTGCCCTAACAATCCTGTATCTTTTCAGACAGGTGAAGCATGTGATAGAGTTTTGAACAGAGTGCCTGTTTCAGCCTTTAAGGTGATACGGCACCCAAATGGCACAGAGTCAACCATTCGGCGTCCTCTAACGGTAACTGAATGTAGCTTGTTTAAAGCAGAGATCGGACCATTGCCCTTGAAAGAGCCATTCGAACCATGGTGGAGACGCATTGTTAGTCTAAAACATGCATTTCAGCTTGAACCAAAAGATATTTGGCAAATTGTTATCAGCTCAATTCCAGAGGTTCTGAACTATAAGATACCACAGGCGTTGATGACAGGCAACATTGTGCAGTCAGTGTATCAAGATGAGCCTGAGGGTGAAATCTTTAATAGACTAAAACGATGTCTTCGCGATCTGCGCGGTTGTAGTCCTGTTGGATGGGAATTGATTTTCAATCGGAAACAGAGTACTGAAGAATCGTTCGAGACATATGCAGAAAAAATGTTTGAACTGTTTGAGGAGTATTCTGGAATTGAAGGTGTTAACCACAACAATGTAACTCTCCTTGACTTACTACTTACAAATGCAGGACCGCGTGTACAACAATCGCTCATGTATGGTGCTTCTCCAGCAAAAAATACATTCGAAGGTATTGTTAGCTGGGCAACAAGAATTGAGTCACGAAAACAGATGCATGGTGAGGTAGCTGTGTTAGAATGTCATGAAAATCCTCCATTTGCAGGAGAATTCAGAAAGCCACACGGTGAAAAACTGAGCAGACTCTGTAATTCCTGTCACAAAACAGCCCATACAGAGGAGAAGTGCTGGTCATTGGGCAGAGGCAGACCTCCACCCTATTTCAAAAAACGCAGACAGCCACACTCTGATGACACAAACCAGCGCTCTGCAAGTGACCAAAACTCAAATGCACCTAAAACCCTCACTGAGCTAACAACTTTGGTCACTCAAGGCCTTCAGCTATTAGCGTCATTTGCTAGTCGGGTAGCAGCCCAATAGCAAATGGCTCAATAGTTTAACATCAAAATTCATTGAATCTGTCACATTTTTCCCTCAAAGGTATTGAGACGAGAACAAACAGAGACTCGTCAGAGACCAGAAACAATATAATTTCATTTATATTCTTAAATTCTAATATACATTATATTGTAATCGCCAAGCAGGCATTAATTGGAGAAGTGTGCCGTACTGTTCGATTTCGTTGACCTGCTATCCAGTGCCAAAAGGGCGGAGGTGTGTTTTAATTTTTGCCTTTAAAAAACACTCCCAGAAGTGTGGCACAGGTAATAGCCAACTGATCAAGGAAGCAAATTTAGAAGGAGGGTGTGAACTAAACATCAGACAGACCACAGCCTTGCAGCTTTAAGGTGTCGCACACTGCACTGAAACAACAGCAATAATTCAGACCTGGTCAATGAAACTCGGTTTCATGTGACAGCTGGAATTAAAATTGCAATGGACATGATAATTGGAGCAAGCAAAAGAATCCCACATGTCTGAATTTGAAACTGTTGAAAACATCAGAATTAACTGTGGTTCTCTCTGCACTTGTTTCTGTCAGGTTACTTCTGCAATTCCTCAGGGGACGGATGCCAGGACGGCCGGACCTCACGATTGTTAGAACATAACCTGAGATTCGGGAGATGGGTGAAAAGACACTTCAAAGGCCATTTACATCTCACAATAGCACATCACTACATTAGCATGGCCTCCCAGTTTAGAACTGGAACTAAAATTTGCAACACAATTGATATCCAGTAGATTCCACCCATCTCCTAGACATGAACACTGAACACACTCCTCCATCACTACACCCTCACAGCATCATCACCTGGAATATATCAAGTCTATTCAGACTGAACACTACACATCATGAGAAGATAAAGATGACATAGAGTCCAAAAGTGTCACTTCACTAAAGATCTATTGTGCCTCTTCACACTAACAGATCCAGATGCTGATCCCATGATGACCGAGGCACACATAGCATACACTATTCACAACACTCTGCCAACTCATGGAAAAACACTGTAAATACATATGAATGGCTACAGTCACAAATCAATGATGCAAAAACAAAATTAAAGCAGAGGCAGACCTGCTATTAAATTTAAGAATGTTTAAACTTTCTAATTGTTATTAGGGTGGTTGGAAGGTCAGAGGGCCCCTGATTTCTCAACAACCACTAATAACAGAAACATCATAACAAATAGATCTGAAGTGTGAGCGCTTCAAACAATTACAGAATTTACAATTCAACCCTGTCATTGACTGTGACTTAGCCAACAACACACACACACACACACACACACACACACACACACACACACACACACACACACACACACACACACACACACACACACACACACACACACACACACACACACACACTCTCTCTCTCTTTCTCTCACACAAACTATCACACTCACACACAGATGCACACACACACACACACACCCTCACACAAACACACAATCTCACACCTGTTACAAGGGATGAACAATCTCCATTCATGTTCCAAGTCACTTCTTAGATTTGCATAAGTGGCTTGCATTGGAAGATTCCTGAACAAACACTGATTCTTCATATTTTTTTCAATTTTGAATATTATTATTGTGATTACATGACTTCTTGATGCAAAGAATTTATTTGATTGTTTTGATTACACTGACCTCTTGCTGCATTTCCTTTGTATAATTCAGACCCAAAAAATATATATATATTTAAGAATTGGATATTTAATATGAGACAAATGTACCATTCACACCTGCTGACAAGAACATGGTATTTGACATTGAACATGACATGATTTTGTTTTGTTGCATTATGCGTTTCTAAGGATTTCTTCGCGAGTTCAGGTTCATATGTGTTCAATCGTGAAGCGGACATTTAAGATGCTTTTCAGGTGTCTCACACAAGGCAGTGTGAAGCCAAGGAGAACACCTTCATCCACTGAGGTCTGTCCAGACAGCCGCACCGTTGGGAGGTGACAGGATTGGTCAAGAAGGGACAGATTATCGTTATGGGGAAGGTGCCAGGGAAGCGGAAGTTTCTCCATGAAGGAATGACACATCAACTGAACAAGTCAAAAGGTCCAGATTGACTATATGAACTTTGCTCACATCACAGGATCACTGGCAGAAAGCCTGAACGCCTCATCCACCTGCTGGACTCATGCTACATACACCTGGTGAGAACAGGTGTTCTGCAGGTGAACACAGCCCTCTGAGCTTCTACAGATGCTGACATTGCAAAGACAATTTTTGAGTTTCAAGGATTACGACAAACGTCTTACTATGACCCCTTAAGTGTCTGAATGTGACCCACGGGATCAAGGAGGGAATCTGTAAGACCGTAAAACTTGTTGAAGAGACAATATCTGACCACATGGTCTATTGAGACAAAGGACCTTGGCAAATTAACATTTGGCTTCCCCCCTCTTCCCCGGAGACAAAGGTCTCACCTCTGAATCATCCTAATCTACATTTCTTCCCCTCATCCCCCACTCCTTCCCCTTCATACAGATCACCTAAAACACACATAAGAATATATGTATGGTTTGATGTGAATGATTATCATTGAGTATTATGTTTGGTATCATTTGAAATGTCTCAGGAATGAGTGGTACAAATGTCTCATTCCAAATAAGTAAAACAAAAGGTAAGAAGGTTTTTTAGAAGTTTAGAGAAACTGGCACAAAGAAAGGTGGCCTTTCTCCCCTACCCCCCAAATAAGGTGTAACCTGAATGCAAATTACCATTGAAAAGAAGTTCTGGCTATTTAATGGAAGGCAGCAAGGGATCGTGGCTTTTTTCTGTATTTCAGATCAGCCCGTGAGGTTTAGCTCATGTAGTTCATGTTGGGTTCGCATCTATTTCTCTAATCCTAAAACATTTGATGATTTGCATTGATTATCTTTCAATTGATTATGGAATTGTTGAAATACATTTACCTGACATAATAAATTGTTATATTTGATTATTCTAACAGACTTTGACTTTATTTTCATTGGAGTTAAAACGAATAGTCAAACATTAACGTATACTTAATGATGCACAGATATCATTAAAACACTTTCATTCTATGGAGTCAGATGAAACGAGTTAATACATTTAAGACAAAATATATTACATTTAATTATAAATCCCTCTGCCATTGGAAGAGACGGAACGCGCATGTGACCTTCACCGCTAATTTGAATGCCGCCCTTGGATCGAATTAGCAGGCCTTACAACAGCTTACGAAGATGTTCAACTAATAAAGATCTTCATCGCTGGCAAAAATATGATGCATTTGCAGATTTGCATTCACTAGACTAGACTGTAGATCGGCCACTTCATCCAACGCTCTTGATGCTCTTAAATCTTCCTGTTTCGACTCCGAGTGTGAATTGAAAGCGCTTCAGACGATTCAGTGCGCGAGGAACTGAACAGATCAACTGATTCGCGAACCGATTTAGACAGATCATCTGACAACTTGTTTGATGAAGTCTTTGAACAGAATCGACTCAAAAGAGTGATTCATTTGTAAATGAGCATCGCTCATGCCCATACAAGGACACAGCGCGCTTGGAATAAACTCATTTAACAACGTATTGCATTAAAATAAAGTAACGAGAGGAACGTCGCCCAACGTAACAAAGTAAAAGTACACCTTGTGTCCCTGACAGGAAAATACCCTACTGCGCGATCTGTGACAGTAGGCGCGGCGTCATACTACACATTAGAATTGCGAGAAAATATAACGATATTCGAAAAAGCTATTTATGATCCCAACCCAACTTTGATTAACGGCGATATTTTTTTTATCGCCCGATAAGAGTCTCACGTTAACGCAGCATGTTAACGCCGATAACGGCCCAGCACTAATATATATATATATATATATATTAGGGCTGTCAACTTTAGTCGTTTAGTCGACTAATCGGTCGATGCCGTCTTGGTCGACTGACATTCTCATTGGTCAACCAGTTGCATTTTTTTTTTTACCAATAGAAATAAATTTTCATTGATTTACTCCTTGATATTTATTCCTTTATAAGCAGTTATATACTGTATTAATTAGCCTATGTTTTATCCCCAACTTTAAATGCTGTAATTTAGGCTATTTTGTAACAGCGCGACAGTTTAGCGCACACACATAGAGCACTCGGGAACCGCACCTGTGGCTGGCTGCGCTGCTGCTGCGGCGCGGACGCGCTTGGAAAAAAACGAGCTTCCATTATGAGCGCACATACCATGGGCCTACATTTAAAATAACGAACTTGAGCGCACAAAAGGCGCAATATGTGAGCAGGCCCTTTAACGGCTTTATCATGCTGACTCAATAGATTGTGTTTTCTTTAGGGCTGCAACAACTAATCGATAAAATCGATAATAATCGATTATGAAAATCGTTGTCAACGAATGTCATTATCGATTAGTTGGTCTGCTTACGTCACGGGGAGCGTTTACTGGTGATTGGTTGAAACAGGCCAATCAGGATGCTCTCTGTCTTACACGCGCTTCATAAAGGCACACACGCAGTCTCTCTCCCTCCGTTGCTCTGCCGCGCTCTCGCGCTACACGGTTTGGAGCACAGTCTCTTCTGTTTCGCATGCGCGCTCTTGCTTGCGCGCTCAAATCCCGGGAGTTTGAACTAATTTGCGAGCCGCTATCAATATGCGGGTGACTTCCAGAACTTCCGGGAGACTTGGGATGTCTGTATTTTGCGTCTCGAGCATCAGGTTGTGCAATCAGTTCGCTCGCAACATAAGTGATGGATTAAAATAGTGCTACCGCAGAAATATTAAATTAAAACGGTCTTTACAAAGCGAAGCACTAAATATAAAGGCAGTTAATAACAGTAGCAGTAAATTATTGTTTTTTAGTCACTGTACTCAGTGGTTTTCAGCGAATGTTTGTGCACTAATGCATCATTTTTCCTGTCTTTTTAATCAAGCCTGTTAGCTTGCAGCGTACCTCCATTACGTTCTCTTTATATAGCATTTGTCTACTATTACGTTTTAATTGTTTTTCAAACGCGATCTACTGCGGCTCTATGTTTACACGCTTGTTTTCAGTCTTTCTATATATATTTTTTTTTTTTTACAAATTATCCTTATAAATCAATTAATTTTAAATAAAAATTAAATGAATTATATATTTGAGATGTTTTTAGTTTATATCTTCACATCTGAACACATGTCTGTAAATTTGTTTTAACAAAAATTGTGTTAAAACAATATGTTGGATAAATGTTTTTTTTTTTTTTTTACAATAATCATGGTTGTCAACTTGCCATCAGCAATTATCATTAAAAACAATGCAAATATTGATATTTGTAAAACTCAATGTGTGGCTTTTGCACTTTTTAAAGTACACTTTTACACATAAATATCCTAATTTAGGGTTTTAGGTAACACTTTATTTTACGGTGTCCTTGTTACATATGTTACATGTACTTACTGTAGTAATAACAGTAAATTATGCATAATTACATGCAACTAACCATCAAACTAATCCTACCCTATTCCTATAGTAAGTACATGTAGTTACTTAATATTACTCTGTACTTAAATATATAATTACACTGTAACAAGGACACCTTAAAATAAAGTGTAACCGGGTTTTATTTAGTCATAATAAACAAATCTAATTGAATTTTTTAATCGATTAATCGAAAAAATAATCGTCCGATTAATCGATTATCAAAATAATCGTTAGTTGCAGCCCTAGTTTTCTTATGTTTTTATTTGTACACTTGACACGTTTGAAAATAGCCTAAATAATGTAACAAAACGAAAATAAAACTATATGCCTTCCTAATACAGACTATTATTATTTAGGATTGTTTTTTAGGCTATTTGGTTTTTGTGTGTGTTTGTTTTAAAACGCCTAGATCGGCTGGACAAAAGTTAACCCATAGCTTCGAAAGTAAAGAAGAATATACAGCCTGTATAAACGAGAGCTTTTGTTTTGTTAGGATTTTTCATTATTTGGCTGCTAAAAGTTATATTTTTTGTAGTGTGTGGTGTGGTCAGGTGCGCGATTGTGACTGTCACTATAGACCTAGGACAGAGCTCCTCACTTTGCAGTTAAAAAAAAATCACTTAATTTTCAAAGAATTGTATTATTAGGTGTTCAAGCACGAAGTGCTGAAAACCTATTGTATTTGTACTGATTTTTATTATTATTATTATTATTATTATTATTATTTTTCTTCCGCCGTAAAACGCATCGTGCAGCCCAAACCGTAAGTGCTAGAGACTTGAAACTTGGCCAGTAGGTAGTACAAAAATCGAGGAGAGGTTATCAAATTATGAGCCCGATTGGCCCATAGGTGGCGCTATAGCAACCAATTGCACAAAACTGCTCATAACTCCTAGACCGTAAGTCGTAGACTCAAGTGTCTTATATCACTGGAAAGCTGGTCACCTGACGAAAAAAACGTATATCTCCGATTTAATTTCCGCCAATATAGATTTTCCGCCATTTTGAATTTTGTCAAAAAACTACTTTTGCGAACTAGTCCCTGGTTTTTTGTCCGATCGGAACCAAACCAGTGCAGAAATGTTCTTTGGAGTCTGAATGTTAATAATTATTGAAAAAAAGTTGAAATTTCGATTTTCGGTCGCTAGGGGGCGCAAAATGAACATTGTGGGAGGAGCCTATTTTACTAAAATGGCTATAACTCGATAAGGAAATGAGATAGCTTCACCAAACTTGGTACACATGTGAATAAGTTCAATCTGAGGTCACAGTAAAAAAATCGCAACGATCGAACACTAGGTGGCGCTATAACATGAAAAAAACATATAAAGGGCTGACCGTTAGTCCGATTGACCTGAAAATTGGTATGCAGTGTCTTGGTCCAAGGCCCCATGTATGTGTAAGAGGACATTGGCGTATCTCAAAAAACATGGCCGCCATCGACCAATGAAGTTGAGACGAGGTTAACGGAGGCCAATCGTAACGAAACTCGATGGGCATGTTCGACTCATGGCCCAAGAGGTCTGTAAGAGTTTTGAAAGAAATCGGCCACTAGTTGGCGCTAACGAGTTTTACGGCTCTGTAATCACGTGGTGTTGCACACAACCCCACAAAATGCATATCATTTGATAGATCTCCTCATGTTGAACAACTTTGCCTCTAGAACCATTGCTGTCAATCGAATTGTTCATTAAATATTCATGAATATGTTAAAAACCTACTTTTGCGAACTAGTCCCTGGTTTTTCGCCCGATCGGAACCAGACCAGTCTAGGACAATTCTCTGGAGTCTCTAGATCAATAATTATTGAAAAAAAGTTGAACTTTTCCCTTTGGTTTGCTATAACAGGGTCATTTAGAAAATGGGCGTGGCAAAATACACTCAAAAGCCTATAAATCCTAAATAAAAACTCAGAACTTCACAATAATTGGTGAGCATATGTGACATACCATCATTAACAAGCATGCAAAATTTTATGGAGATCGGACCATAGGTGGCGCTATAACTGTTAAAAAGCTTTAAAACCATATATTTCCTATGGTAAATTGCCTGTTTTGGCTGTAAATGGTCTTTTCCATCAATTATGTCAGTGGTTAAATGTATGCTAAATAAAACCTAATGTCTTTTGATGCTTTAAGTGCTTAACGGCCTTAAAGGCCTTAACTGCTTGAACACCGCTAAATGCTGCTAGCAGCTTTAATTATTATTATTATTATTATAGTTTTATGTATTATTGATGTTTTTTCGTTGTTGTTTTATAAATGCTCTATGACAATTGTTTAATAAATGTTCAATCAAAATGCAAAACATCGCGTTTTTTAATTTATTTATTTATTTCAGTCGACTGATCGTTGCGCAGGACAGGACTTTGGTCGACTAAGGATTTCTTTGGTTGACTACAGCCCTAATATATATATGTGTGTGTGTGTGTGTGTGTGTGTGTGTGTGGAATGCTTAATATCAGGCTCGATGTAATTTGACTTGATTTGTGATTTAATAACGATTTCATTTAATTGATTCGAGTACTCGAATTTTCATCTAGCCTATGTATACTATGCATCTCTGCTGCAAGCTAAACCACAACAGTGGCATTTGTATTTATTTATTTTACATGTGGACTTTTTTGCTTTGATTGTAGCTGCTGTCATGAAATGGGACCCAGCTGCTACAGAGGCCCAAATAAAGTCTGCTGCATCTCATCATCTGAAACATGCCTGTTTGGTGGTGGCTATAAATGAATAGCCTTATTGTGCCTATTGTGGACCTTATAGCAGCCACATTTTGTTAATTGTTTATTTTATTTATAACTTTACTAGGGGTGTCACGATTCTCCAAATCCTCGATTCGATTACATTTTCGATTCTAAGGTCACGGTTCGATTCGATTCTTGATTTTTACATTTATTTTTTTTAAAGCCGAAACCGGCCAATCAGGATGCTCTCTGTCTTACATGCGCTTCATGAGGCACACACACAAGGTCTCTCGCTCTCTCCCTCTCTGCCGTGGGTGCGCTATACGGTTTGGAGCACAGTTTTTTCTGTCTCTCATGCTCGCTCACTCTAGATTCCGGGAGTTTTAATTAATTTGCAGGCATCAGGGAGCTGCTATCAATATGCGGGAGACTTGGGATGTCTGCAAACTGTGGCTTTTTTGAAGCGCGAACGTTGTCAACATAACTCACTGGAAATCCAAAAAACTTCCAGCACTTCAACACGCGTGTTTTTTCGGCTTGGCACGCCGACCGGACGTGGCAGCATCGACGATTCCATTTTTTAATTCGATGTTCGAGATTGTGAATTAATTTCGATCGATTTCGATTTAAAATCAAAATCGTGACACCCTTAAACTTTACTGTTCTGGCTTTTAAGTTTTATTATGTTATCGTGTTAATTTATACTTTACTGTTCTGGTTTTAAGTTTGTGTAAAATTGGTAATAAAAATATATTTTGAGATTTAAATAATTGATTTCTTGGAGTGATCAGTTTGGTTTACAGAAAAATGGTAAGCAGTTTATTACAATTATATTGATAAGATATAAAAATGCAAGACTAGTATATACACTACACAGTTATTCAATTGAATATTCAATATTATCAATATTCTTTAAAATCTAATTTAGGTCTGTGTGTCTGCAATTTCATGACACGACAACCATTAACAATGAGTAATTGGGTTTTTCTCAGTGAAAACTAACTCACTGACACTGTTTTGAAGTAAACATTTTTTAAAGTAGGATCCTTGCAAATATGCACAGATGGGATTACCATGTCAGTATGGGTCTTGAACAGTCTTTGACATTTCTACTACAGAAAATGTGTCTAATACAACTTTTATTCTGGCTGCCTTTAGATGTCTTAACAATTATGTCTGTAGCACGTCTTTAATTGACGTCTAAACGTCTTTAATTGACGTCTAAACAATGTCCTGAAAAGACGTATAAAAACCTTCATTCTGGCTCCTGTGAGGACGTCTTCTGGATGTCTAACAATTACGTATTTTAGACGTCTTTAATGGACGTCTAAACAATGTCCTGAAAAGACGTATAAAAAACTTTCATTCTGGCTCCTGTGAGGACGTCTTTTGGATGTCTAACAATTACGTCTATAGCACGTCTTTAATTGACGTCTAAACAATGTCCTGAAAAGACGTATAAAAAAACTTTCATTCTGGCTCCTGTGAGGACGTCTTCTGGATGTCTAACAATTACGTATTTTAGACGTCTTTAATTGACGTCTAAACAATGTCCTGAAAAGACGTATAAAAAACTTTCATTCTGGCTCCTGTGAGGACGTCTTCTGGATGTCTAACAATTACGTATTTTAGACGTCTTTAATTGACGTCTAAACAATGTCCTGAAAAGACGTATAAAAAACTTTCATTCTGGCTCCTGTGAGGACGTCTTCTGGATGTCTAACAATTACGTCTTTTAGACGTCTTTAATTGACGTCTAAACAATGTCCTGAAAAGACGTATAAAAAACTTTCATTCTGGCTCCTGTGAGGACGTCTTCAGAATGTCTAACAATTACGTCTTTTAGACATCTTTAATTGACGTCTAAACAATGTCCTGAAAAGACGTATAAAAAACTTTCATTCTGGCTCCTGTGAGGACGTCTTCTGGATGTCTAACAATTACGTCTATAGCACGTCTTTAATTGACGTCTAAACAATGTCCTGAAAAGATGTATAAAAAACTTTCATTCTGGCTCCTGTGAGGACGTCTTCTGGATGTCTAACAATTACGTCTTTTAGACGTGTTCTAGACGACTTTTTGCTCGCTGGGGTGCCGCGTTTTTTAAATGAGCCATGAGCGTAACGAGGTGCTGAGCGTTTTTTTCACGCTGAAGCGCCGAACGCCCGGCGTTTTTTTACTGGTCGCCGAGAGTTGAAAAATATTCAACTTTTGATAAAACGCAGCGCTCATCACTGTCACCAGTCATCAGTCACCAGCCGTCCAATCACAGAGGAGGAGGGGCGGGGCTAGTACCACACCGACCAACTGTCACAAGATTCTTTCTGTACAACGACATCAACCAGCAGAGCTAACCGAACAACATGGATAAAAAATATTTTTTTAATATGAAACAAATTATCTGTGAAATCAGTTACAAGTAAACTGTGCTGCGGATATTCTGTATCATAGCAACGAAACGTCTCAACTGAAAAAACGCTGCGCTGCCAAAACGCTCTCAAGCGCCCACAGCTAGGCGTTTTCAGCAGAGTGTCTAGCGTTTTCAGCTGGATAAATACGCTGACACGGCCTAAGAGTTGTGAGTTCGAATTTATCTCTACTATTGAATCCAACGTATCATCAGCACTCGGATTCGTTACCAAGTGCGACTTGCAGTCTGTGAGGTAAACTAAATGCTATAGAGAATGGGAAACTACGTCATGGTGCAGTGCATTCTGGGTAGCGGCGGCCATCTTTTAGGACACGGTTGTCGCATAGACAGTGGGTTGTCGTAACAAACTAGGTAAACAAACACACATGGACCGTGCGAAGATCAAGCACAAGGTTATCTACCGAGATAAGCTGAACAAGGAAGCAAAGGAGCGCTACTTAGAGAAAATAAAGGCAATTAACGGCCTCGATCCGTACGAAAACTACTACGCTGCCGCCTACAACTACGTTTCTCACGCAACTTCCGTGTCCTAAAATCCCACAATGCCTTGCGTTAAAGGATCCGCTGACGTCACGATCCTATTCTCTATTGGCTATTTGAAAAGGGGGAGGGGCCATTCAATATTTCCCGCCTTAGCTCTTGTTTCAGTGGAAATTACGTCGACGCATCAAACAAACCTTCGGTTCCAAGACACTTCAGTGGGACTTTAATAACAGCAACATTTACACTGCAAGACCTGCAAGGGGGTTTCGTCTGCTTACGTGTACATTCATTTATAACAGGTTGTGAACATGAATACTTTATCAAAGATTATCATTTTGACCAACTTCAAGTAATTCCATACAGAAAGAGAAATGCTCTTCACAGAGAAGCTGTCAGTCAAACAACACACAGGTCAAACCAATACTACCAATGATGTTATATTTACAATTTCAGTATTAGCATCTTCACAACACTACAGAGGAACATCCCTGATGAAAACACCAGTATGATGTTATTCCTGACATTAATGTTACTCTAAACTGGTGTTTTCAGCAGAAAATGTTAAAGTTTATGAAGCACTTTGCTTGTGGTGTCGTATCTTTGTGGTTAAAGTGTAAAAGGTTCAAATCCTGCAAAGGTCGATCCATGAAATATCACCGTTGTGTCCTTGATCAAACTCTGAATCTCAGGAACTGAACTTGTAAAACTGCTGAAAGACACTGGAGAAAAGCAGCAACAAAATGCCTAATATAGGTTTATGTAATGTATTTTTTATATATTATCTTCCATAATTATTATTGACTGTTGCATAAGCCTTCTACAAGTATTATTTCACAGAAATGTTTTCTGGTTAAACATCTATATGCATTTTGTATAATAAAGCACGTTTTTGTCTTCGTTAAATGTGCAAAAATTGAATTGCTTTTCTTTGTATTTTGTTTTAACTGATGTCTTGTAACATTGTAACCTTTTATTGAAGCATTTGAGATGGCATGCTGATAACTTTTCTTTTTTTTTTTACTGTCAAGTGTAGTTTTTTACTCGGTTTTAACGGTATCAATGCACTTATTCACATCATCTCTTCGTTATAAATGGTTTCTCCATTTCATGTCTCTTTTAGTTCAAGAATGTTTTGCTGTGCTGTGATTGTCCACTGTTATGTAATTATTTGTGTCATTTATGTGTATGTATTTTATAATATATTATTACCGTGTGATGGAAATATCCACCTTCGCTTGAACACACAGTCAATCCCGGGTTTATCTGCCGGTCTCTCTGAACTGTGCGCTTCCTGGTTATAAGACCGGCAGGAAGTGTCATCATGGTGTCTGTTGTTATAAATGTTTTCAGAAAAGTCATTTCAGTGCCATAAAGTACTATAATATGCCAAACTCCTCACAAAAGCCTGAACCATGACCTTAGTAGAATATAGACCTTTCTCCTCTCTCTTTTTTTTTAATTTTTACTTTGCATCCGTCAAGGAAAATGTGCTTTGTAACACATATAAACTATATTATTTTCTAGAAAATAGAACATAAATCTAAAGATATGTGTATGTTCGTGTGATAAGTGCAATTAAAACAGACCTGATTCACTTATAACGACTAAAGTCTTTTATTACAATCTTTTGTATTTTTAAAAAGCTATTTTTGTGATGCTGTTTATGATGCAAAATTTAGGCAGTACGTTTGTAAAAAATTTAGTGATTTAGCTGTAAACTTCAGAAAATCTTGCAGTGGATCAAAATGAACATTTTAATGAACATTTTAAAAAAAATGAGCAGTAGGCTATTTATTAGACAAAGAAGAATGAGCTTAATGGTAACTTTTTTATTACTTTTTTATTTTTTATTACTTTTTTCTTAATGAACTTATTTGTGTACAAAATGTTTATAATGAGCGAGTACATCATGAATGCTTTTTCCAAACTTTGTTTTTGAGACTCAGGAATGGTGTACTGTTGACTCATGAATTTGCACTTGGTTTGTCTTAAAGCAGGGGTCACCAATCTCGGGCCGATGTCCTGCAGAGTTTAGCTCCAACCAGGTCAAACACACCTGCCTGAAAGTTTCTATTATGCCTAGTGAGACTGGTTCAGGTGTGTTTAATTGGGGTTGGAGCTAAACTCTGCAGGACAGCGTCCCTCCAGGACCGAGATTGGTGACCCATGTCTTAAAGCATATTAAAAACACCACATAGAAATATAAACAACATCAAAACCTTGATTTCTACCACAGGGGGACTTTAAATCTTTCCCCGCCATTGACACCCATACCTACTCAGACTGGCTCCATCATCTCTCATACATGATAGAAAATGTGTTCGTATTTGCTGTAGGAATGACTGAGCATGTCGTTTAAAAAAACGATTTCACTTTATTAAGTATATTCAATCAAGATCTCCATTTCGTGAGAGAATCTTTTGAACCAATTCTTTTAAATCCACTGGTTCACAATAAATAACATTCATTTGTGTTTTCGACTGATCTAGAAGATTAAACTTCCAGTAAATAAAAACAACTCAGTGATTTGGATAGCAGAAGCCTAATTCCTTCAAATGGATTTGGTAATGCTTGAGTCATTACTAGTGGGTTAACATGATCTTCACTTTAGAATTAATTATATATGATGCATTATTCATGTTAATTATGAACCTGTATTTAGTAGTTCTTAGTCCCCTGCATGGCAGGAATGAAAAAAAAAGATTAATTAGATAATAGTGACCTATACGTCATTCAACTAAGCGATATTACTTACTAATACTATGTAGCGTTTATACGCCCGTATAAATATAACTAATTATTATTCATAACGGATTATGATCAATAATTAATCATTTTAATTATTTTCAGAATTTACTGTAGCAGAATCAATAGTATGATCATTTTATCAGTTCATCCAATGAACGGAAAGCATAAACAATTATTAATTCTAGGAAATATAATATCTTCCTGCCCAAGAAAGACTAATTCCCAGCTAACAGCTAAATTAAGAAATAAATCAAGGGTAAAAGCATAGGTAACTTAGATCGAAGTTCAAGACAATAAATCTGTAAGCACATAACACAAGAAAATTATCTTTAAAATATAAACAAGACTTTGATTATTCTAAAACATAAAACTAATATCTAACACAAACAAACGCGCACGCATTCATACAAGTTGCCGAAAGAAAGAAAGAAAGAAAGGAAGAGTTTGTAAAGAATGAGTTTAAGAGTGAGATGATGAAATCTCAAGTTTCTATATGCACTTATAAGACCTGAACGAACCATCAATCATTAATTTAACCCTTCTATCGTTTCTTAGGCGGGTTATTCAATTTTAGATCACTATACACCAGTTCAGCTAAGAGTCTGGAGGCTACTTGCTTGCTTGTCCGTGAGTTGCTCCGGGGACTCCTTTTTCGTCATAAAGGGAGTTCCCCGGGTCCGTTGCTTGGCTGGTCTTTTCGTGCCTGTAGATGTCTTTGGGCGGCCAATCACGTGGTGTGTTGGCGCGGATGAATGAAAGTCTTTGTTTGAAGCTGACTTTGCAGTTGAAACGTTAAAATGAAACTTTCCAGCAAAACTTAACTTAGAACTGAGACTTTTAACGAGAAAATAAAATACAACTAAGAAAAAGAAAGGAAAGTGAGACGAGTAGATGATGGCTTGAATGAAGCTGGTTAACCCATGTTCTTCTGATCTAAATTTGGGTTCTTTGTCTTCGTTCGTCTACATGGCTACTTGTCTGGCTGTTAACTCTGTCGGCTCTCCCTACAGCAGCATTCTTCTGGCATGATTCTTCTCGCACATTATTCTACTAAAGTCTTCTCCATTCTTCTTGCTGTTCTGCCGAGACTTTTTCGAGGGAGAGAGCCCGCCCGACTTCTTGTTCTCGAGAGCCCGACTTCTTGTTTTCGAGAGCCCAGTTTCTGTGTTCGGGTCTAGGATTTTAAACTCCAATGTTTTGTCCCGCCTCCTGGAGGAATTTGGAATTCGGACAATAAGATACTATATGGTTATGTGAGAAGGGGGTCTTTTCTATCCCCCTCCTTTCTCTCATCGGGAATCATGTGCTATCTGTGCTCTCCTTACTAACAGAGAGAACAAATGCTACAGTTTAAACATCATTAGTATTATAAGAATACTAAACATTTTACACAGATTTCAATCAAGCCATCTTTTGAATTAAGAATATATGAGCATAAAGATAGGAAACACGACACACTTTCATTCAAGCATCTCCAGTTATAACAATTACATGACTTATTTGTGATCAAAGCATAATAGACACGACATACCTATATTGTAGAAACAACATGGAATTTCGTAGAACGATATTTGATTATATCAAGTCCATCAAGAGTTGTTTTGGGATGATTTTATGTAATGGTATATGTAAAGTGTATTGGTGTGTAAAGTCTCTGGGGCTTAAGACAGACATTCCAGCCTGAGGTCACAGATAGTTCCCGCGGAAGTCTGTTCTGTTAATCTCTCATGTGACCTCGGCCCTTAAGAAAGACGGGGTCTGTTAGTGAGGTGACCACTTGTTAGGGCCTCTTGTTTCACCATTTCTGAACAGCTCTGTCTTGCCAAATTATAAAACATTGACAACGTTCTTCCTTTAGTTAAACATGGAGCCTGTGGGTGATTTATGGCTCTGGCTTTGGTCATTTGGTTCTGGAATGTGAAGACTGTGGGATCATGTATGAACAGTCACCTAAAAGATTCAATTGTGTTTGGTTCATTCTCGTTGTCGCTACAACTAATATACTAATATTAGATGCTTTGTTTCCAGTCAAGACTTAGATAAACTTGTGCATGCTTTTGTCACGAGGTGACAATTTCATCTTTTGTCTCCTTGCAAGGCGGAACTAATGTTCGCCGAGATTGCCTTCCGCCGGACTCATAACAAAGGAACCGGTGAAATCCCGCGAATGGGGTGATTAATCTGAATTGCCGGCAGCTGCGCGAAAAGGGATTGAAGCCCCGCGATTGGGACACGTTGCCCTTAGGGGAGGATAAGAGGAGAGAGTACAGACTGGTCCAGGAGTACTGTGGCCATCAGTTCCTTTGTGGCAATTGGAGGTTCCAAAGATTGATTTAGAGATACTTGGGATCAAGTCAGAGAATCCTGAGTCAGACTTGGTGCATGAATTTCACTGTCGTATAATAGTGTAAGGATTCAGGGCGGATCTAATCCGTGGGGAATTTGCATAAATTAATTAATAATTGGTAATTAATAATTATTCATACATGTTTGGATTAGATCAGTCTTACATTGAATTTACTCTCCCTCTAAGGGAGGATCTATCATTTTACCTGCATGCATACTGTCACGGGTTATGGTGCAGGATGAAGAAGAGGCTGAGACAGAAATCTCCAATTCCAACATTTACTAAGATCTCCCAAAACAACAAACAGGTACAGGCAGGTTGACAGGCAAAAGGTAACTCTCACATAAACACGTAATATAAACACGTAACATGATCAACGACCGACCAGGACAGACTGAACAGAAGCAAACTAAATACAAGCATGAACAAGCATAACAAGGTGAAAACAGGTGACACTGATGATGATAACGAAGGACAGGCTGGTAAGTGAGGGAGTGAATACAGGTGTGGAGACGAGGAGGATTCTGGGAAGTGTAGTGAAGATGACTAAGACAGACAGGTGCAGACGAAGACTGTGACACATACGTGTATCCTTGCATTTTAACTACAAGTTGATTGCATAGATCACGTTTTACAGACAGGTAAAATTTAATTAGCTCAATTGTCAGATTAATATTGGGGGAATCCCACATATCATCTTATTTCATAGGATTTCAGGAAATGCAATTCTCTGGCCAGAAGAACTGGGTTTTCTGCCCTATAAACACATACTCTTTAAAGTATTTTTAATTTATAAAGCCGTAGCTTGATCTAGTCATTTCAGAGACCTGGAGTATGAGCAGACACAGTAACATCAATCAAAATGAATATAATGGATTTAATAAAGGCATGACTACTTATGTATTTACTACGGTTACACGGGATATATGTATTTACAAACACATAGACATCAATGAACAATACAATAAGACATCAATGAACGAGAAATGCGTAAAGTTTGGACAATGGATAACTTACACGCGTGAGCGAGTAAGAGAGAGAGGAAAGGGGATGGGGAGAGAGAGAACAGAGAAATTGGGAGAATTTCATTGGCAGGAAGACATTCACCTCTCTGATAACAACACGAAACATCATCTTAAAACTTCTTAGAAGCTCTATAAAGAGATATACTTGCGCAAGTTTCTTGGTCTCTCTGTATCGCGGCAATCCTGCGCGGCCTTGTCTGGCCGCGTGCGTGAGAGGATTCCTTTGTGTGTGAGGAAGCATCACGTGGGCTGCTTGGCGCGCGTGTTGAACGGAGGTTCACAGTCTTTGGGGTAACATTACCAAAGGAAAATAGTTCGGCTGAGGTCGTTTTACTTCGTAGAATGGAGGAATCACGAGGAGATAATGTTCCATCTGTGCATGGCTGGCGAAGAAGCGCGTGCTTCGCTCGGTCCGGCGCGTCACGCGGTCACGTGCGCGTGTTTCTCCTTCAAAGCGAGCGCGCGCTCGTTTAAAGGTCCCTTGTAGATGGATTTGCTGAAGAGATATGTCACGGGGTTTTCTTTTCAATCGTCGATTGGAATTAAACACAGAGACTTATCTACAACTGAAAAACACAAACTAAACTAGAAACAAATAAAAGAAAGGCGAAGAACTCGCCCGGAGGCGAGACGTTACATCATGACACGAGGACACGGGAGGAAGAGAGCGTCCAGAGGGAGGTTCAGTCCTCTTTAGAGGAACTGGAGTCCACACCTCTGAGGTGCGAACTGGCCAATGACATTCAACGAAACTTTTGGCAGCCAAATTCTCTTTGTCTTGTCAAAGTTAAACTATGGCCGTGTCCGCCTCTTTTATGACCAGTCAGAATTTGTCAGAATCATTCCACAAGATGATAAAAACATAGAAAACATACATTTTACTGTAATCTTCTGTATCTGACCAAATCAGTTGGAACGAGATAATTAAAACGGTACCAAACACAACATTTACACATAATTGGAATATGAAGATACATTTAATACATAACTTTTAAACTCTCAAGAGTTTCACTGATACGCTAGGAGATCATTTCTAAACTACCATGTACTGGGAAACACACAGACATACAGGAATATATCATATACAATTGGTAATGGCTCGTTTTATGCGTGTAATGTAAAGGTCCATTATGTGTGTGTGTGTTGGTTCGTGTGTGTGTGTGTTAGAGTTCTGTTATCTCTCTTGTAGAGATGGGGGAGGGCATGGAATGTTTAAAGCATTTTATGACTCTGGCCATTCCTGAGAGAGAGAGGGTGTGTTTGTGTGTTGCATTCAGTCTTTTTGGGTCTTTAGCAGGATGTATTTAGTTATTTAGATTCACCCTTTTAGCCCAGTCCTTACAATAGAGAGATATCAGGAGCACATATTCATCTATACTGATGGTTCAAAAGATCAGGAAACAGGTGCTACAGGAGCAGCTTTTGTTGTTCAGAAGTGGAATACCCAAGTTTGTAAGAGAACTTCAAATTTCCTAAGTGTCACAAGAACAGGACGGAAGCAAATGCAAGTTGACTCTTTTATTTATGGTCAGATGACACAAAGACAATCTCGGGGAACACTCCAGATGGTGGCGCAGGGACTCAGTGGTCAGCGTGCAGGTGGTGGTGATACCAGTGCGGGTGATGGTGAATCCAGTGCAGGTGAACATCCAGACGAGACAGGACACGAAGACACGAACAGGAACTCAAACTGGAACAGACTGCAACAGGAACACGAAGCACGACACAGAGGACACCGAACCAACGATCTGACAAAGAGAGGAGAGTGTGTTGAGTCTTTATAGGTGAGTGAATTGGCAGCAGCTGGTGCAGGGAACGAGATCAGCTGGCACGCTGATCAGTGGAACGAGCGGCCACGCCCACTCACACACACACACAACAACAATGACACGAGACATGAAGAAAACAGCGAACTCATGAATCGTGACAGTACCCCCTCTCCTAGGGACGCCTCCTGGCGTCCCCAGACTCCCTTACCTGTCGATTGTAATCATCAATAAGGGAGTGATCCAGAATGTCTCTAGCAGGCACCCAACTTCTCTCCTCCGGACCGTAACCTTCCCAGTCCACCAAGTACTGGAACCCGCGTCCCCTCCGCCTTGAGTCCAGAATACGATAAACCGAATATGTGGTCTCCCCGTCTACGAGTCGCGGCGGTGGGGGAACCGGGACAGGCGGATTAATACGAGAACGAAAAACTGGCTTAATTTTGGATACATGAAAAACGGGATGAATTCTCCTGTACACTGGAGGAAGATTGAGGCGGACTGCCACCGGACTAATGATTTTGGTGACAGTAAACGGACCAATGAATTTGGGAGCAAGCTTATTCGAAACGGAACGGAGAGGAATGTTCTTGGTAGAAAGCCACACTTTGGAACCGACGACGTATACGGGAGGCCTCCGCCGGTGGCGATCGGCTTTGGCCTTGGTGCGCGCTCCCACTTGGAGTAGAGTCTCCCGGGCTCTAGTCCAAGTGCGATGACACCTCAGGACAAAGGCGTGAGCGGAGGGAACTGCGACCTCGGGTTCCAGACTAGGAAAAATTGGTGGCTGGTACCCTATGCTACACTCAAACGGAGATAGGCCCGTGGATGATACTGGTAATGAATTGTGGGCGTACTCCACCATTGACAGTTGTTGGCTCCATGAGGAAGGATTCTTGGAAACCATACATCGCAACGTTCTCTCCAAATCCTGGTTGGCTCTCTCAGTTTGGCCATTGCTCTGGGGATGAAACCCTGAGGACAGACTAACAGTCGCACCCAGTAATCTACAAAATTCTTGCCAAAATTTGGACACAAATTGGGGACCTCTGTTGGAAACCACGTCTGTCGGGAGGCCATGTAACCGAAAGACATGGTTAACGACTGTTAACGCTGTCTCCTTGGCTGAGGGCAATTTGGGCAAGGGAATAAAGTGGACCGCCTTCGAGAACCGGTCCACCACGGTTAAAACTACCGTGTTACCCTGAGAGGGTGGGAGGGCGGTGACAAAATCTAGAGCGATGTGGGACCAGGGTCTCGAAGGGACCGGCAGCGGTTGAAGGAGCCCATCTGGGGGTCGATTGGAAGTCTTACCAGTGGCACAAACTGAGCAAGCCAAAACAAAACTGTGAACGTCGCGAGCCATACGTGGCCACCAAAATCGTTGCTTGACTAAAGATGTAGTGCGGCTAACTCCTGGATGACAAGCCACATTGGAACAATGCCCCCACTGAACAACGTCGGACCGTAATTCCTCTGGCACAAATAAGCGGTTCGGTGGGCAACCGTCCGGAGGCGTTACCCCTTGTAAGGCCGTCTTGACCTTCGATTCGACCTCCCATGTGAGTGTAGAGATAATTAGAGTCTCTGGAAAAATGCACTCGGGAGTAGACGGGCGATCGGAACGGTCAAAAATGCGCGATAAAGAATCGGGCTTGATGTTTTTGGAGCCCGGGCGGTACGAGAGAGAAAAGTCAAAACGTCCGAAAAAAAGTGCCCAACGAGCCTGCCTAGAGTTCAGTCTTTTAGCAGTTCTGATATATTCCAAATTCTTATGGTCTGTCCAGACGACAAAAGGTACCCCCGACCCTTCTAACCAGTGGCGCCATTCCTCCAATGCCAGTTTGACAGCCAACAACTCTCTATTACCAATATCATAGTTACGTTCGGCAGGGGATAATCGATGAGATAAAAACGCGCATGGGTGCATCTTGTCGTCCGTGAGAGAGCGCTGGGATAGCACTGCACCTACCCCCACCTCTGACGCATCGACCTCCACCACAAACTGACGTGATGAATCAGGGGTAACCAGGATGGGGGCTGAAACAAAGCGGCCTTTCAGTTTGGCAAACGCAGCTTCCGCTGTGTCTGACCACCTGAACGCCGTTCTGGGGGAGGTCAAGGCGGTCAGAGGCGAGGCTAGTTGGCTGAAGTTGCGAATAAACCGCCGGTAAAAATTGGCGAACCCCAGAAACCTCTGTAGGGCCTTACGGGAATCTGGACTTGGCCAATCTACCACAGCCTTAACCTTCTCAGGATCCATACGCACTCCCTCAGATGACACAATGTACCCAAGGAAAGGAACAGACTGTGCATGAAAAGCGCATTTCTCCGCCTTGACAAAAAGCCCATTCTCTAGCAGTCTCTGAAGCACTCGTCGAACGTGCTGCACGTGTTCCTGGAGAGAAGAAGAAAAAATCAATATGTCATCCAGGTAGACATATATGAATTGGTCGACCATATCTCGCAGCACGTCATTGACGAGTGCCTGGAAGACCGCTGGGGAGTTGGACAAGCCGAAAGGCATGACCAAGTACTCAAAGTGCCCCCTGGGGGTATTAAAAGCAGTCTTCCATTCATCCCCCCTCCTGATGCGGACCAAATGATAAGCATTACGTAAATCCAATTTTGTGAAGATAGATGCTCCTTGCAACCTCTCGAAGGCTGAAGACATCAACGGCAAAGGATAAGTATTCTTTACCGTGATGTTGTTCAGCCCCCGGTAGTCAATACAAGGTCGCAAAGATCCATCCTTCTTCCCCACAAAAAAGAACCCCGCCCCCGCTGGAGAAGAGGAGGGACGGATGAACCCCGCTGCTAGAGAATCAGAAATATATTTCTCCATAGCCTCCCTCTCTGGAACTGAAAGTGAATATAACTTGCCTTTAGGCGGAGACGTACCTGGCAATAACTCTATGGCACAGTCATAGGGACGATGCGGAGGGAGAGAAGCAGCACGAGACTTACTGAACACCTCCTTCAGGTCTAGGTACTCCGTGGGCACGCTTGACAAGTCCGCTGCTTCCTCCTGAAACGTACAAACAGAAACAGACGGACAAGCAGACACAAGACAGGACTCATGACATCTACTGCTCCATTCAGACACTGATCTCTGCTGCCAGTCTATTCTGGGGTTGTGTTTGAGGAGCCAGGGATGACCTAAAACAATGGGTGCCAGGGGGGAGTCCAAGATATAAAAGGAGATTGTTTCAGAATGGTTGCCGGATACGCTGAGTGTGAGGGGTCCAGAGGTATAAGAGATGGTGGGGAGTGTTTGTCCGTTGATCGCGTGTACTGCGATGGTGTGACTGAGAGGCAGAAGGGGAACCTGAATCTTGAGTGCAAAAGTGTAGTCCATGAAGTTACCTTCAGCCCCAGAGTCCAGTAGTGCTTGACAGTCGTGAGAGTGAACTGACCACCTGAGTCTTACCGGGAGGAGCGTTGATGTTGATGAGGTCTTCTCGGCGGAGATCCCACCCGACAGTAGCCTCAGGTTTACTGCCGGGCTTGCCCTTTTACCGGGCAGTTGAAAGCAAAATGTCCTGCTGCACCACAGTAAAGGCAAAGGCCCTGGGACCTCCGCCTCTCCTTCTCCTCCCGGGAAAGCCGAGCTCGCCCGACCTGCATGGGCTCGTGATCGTAGACGGGACTGACCGCGTCCCCGCCGCTGGCTCGCGAAGTCTCCGCCGCTCCAGACACCCGAGCGGGTAACCTCCGAGGTTCGACTCTGGAGAGTCGGGAATCCACACGGAGTGCTAACTCGATCAGCCCATTGAGGGTAGTAGGTAAGTCCAGGGCATAAATCTCTCTCTGGACGCGGTCAGCCAGCCCATGCAGGAACATATCCCACTGCGCCTCCTCGTTCCACTGACACTCTGCCGCCAAGGTCCGGAACTCGATAGAGTAATCAGATACAGATATTTCACCTTGCTTGAGGTCTGCTAGAATCCGGGCCGCCTCTCTTCCCGCGACCGCACGGTCAAAAACTCTTCTCATCTCGGCGGCGAGTGTCTGGAACGAGTTACAGCACGAGTCTTGGTTTTCCCACACCGCCGTTCCCCATAGCGCTGCCTTCCCAGTCAGAAGTGTGAGCACGAACGCCACCTTACTGCGTTCACTGGCAAAGGTCCTGGGCTGCAAAGAGAAGTGCATCGAACAGCGAGTTAGGAATGCTCTGCAAAAGTTCGGCTCACCGTTGTAGGACTCGGGAACAGGTAAGCGGGGCTCTGACTGGGAGGCGTTCTCTGGTGGTACAGGAGGAACGGCCGGTGTGGGTGGCGCAGTGGGAGCTTGCATCAGTTGGAATCGCTGGGTGAGCTCGGACACCTGCGCCACAAGAGCTTGAATAGCTCGACCCGACTCATTAGTATTCCTCTCCTGGGAATCCATCCGCGCCATGCAGGTCTTGATGAAATCTTCCAAGGAAGAGGCGGTTTCCCCTGCTGCTTCCATTGATGGTCAGATCGTTCTGTCACAAGAACAGGACGGAAGCAAATGCAAGTTGACTCTTTTATTTATGGTCAGATGACACAAAGACAATCTCGGGGAACACTCCAGATGGTGGCGCAGGGACTCAGTGGTCAGCGTGCAGGTGGTGGTGATACCAGTGCGGGTGATGGTGAATCCAGTGCAGGTGAACATCCAGACGAGACAGGACACGAAGACACCGAACAGGAACTCAAACTGGAACAGACTGCAACAGGAACACGAAGCACGACACAGAGGACACCGAACCAACGATCTGACAAAGAGAGGAGAGTGTGTTGAGTCTTTATAGGTGAGTGAATTGGCAGCAGCTGGTGCAGGGAACGAGATCAGCTGGCACGCTGATCAGTGGAACGAGCGGCCACGCCCACTCACACACACACAACAACAATGACACGAGACATGAAGAAAACAGCGAACTCATGAATCGTGACACTAAGTGTATTTTCAGTGGAATTATATGCAATCCTGATGGCAGTGCAATGGACTGAGCAGATTCAGAACCATAAAGTGTTGATATGTAGTGACTCTGTGTCAGCTATTAATAGTTTGGGGAAAGGGACTTCAAAGAGTCGACAAGATCTTGTATATGATATTCTTCTGGCAATTAGAGATGTGAAAAGGAGAGGAGTAGAAATATCATTTGTATGGGTCCCAGCTCATGTAGGTTTTGCAACAAATGAAAAGGTTGATAAGTTGGCCAAGGAAGCTGCTCAAAAGGAAACAACAGATATAAACATAAATCTGTCCAAAGCGGAGGGTAAAAGTATTGTCTGGCAGGGAACAATTTTGAAATGGCAACAGCTCTGGGAGCAAGAAAATAAAGGGAGACACCTATTCTCTATTTTTAGTAGGGTAACTGATTCAGTTAATGTTTGTAAAGGAGGAGAGAATAGACGTAAGGAAGAGGTTATTATTTCTAGAATGAGGATTGGTCACACGTTTCTGAACAGCACTTTATTTATTTTAGGAAAACACCAGAGTGGCTTGGGTTCATGTCAAGAACCTGAGACAGTGCAACATGTTTTGATTTCTTGTAGAAAGTATGACAACCAAAGACAAGATCTACTCAGAGAAATGCGAGAAATTGGCTTGGAAGAAATATCTCTTAAAAATATTTTAGAAGTATGGTCAAGCACAAGGGGAAAGCAGTATCTTTTTAAATTTCTAAAGGATACTGGATTGTATAATAGGATATAGTGCAATTATGTGCTAGTACCATAGATGGCAGCAATGCAACTTATTGGATGCCGGCTGCCGTAAAACCCCAAAGAAGAAGAAGAAGAAGAAGAAGAGTACAGACTGGAGAGTGTGTTTTTTTTGGGGACTGTGATCTTGGAGGAAGCGTGAGCATTGGAGCAGAGGAAATGGGGCCGGCAAACGGGTGCGGCACCGTGAGTTCGGGGGGAAGGGCACAACGACGCAACTGGGAAGAAGGAATCACTGGACAGTAAGATCGTTTATGAGAGGCTGTGAGTAGTTCAATAAATCTCTATCCTCCCCTTGTATCTACGGGACTCCTTGATGCGAATGCCAGGTCAGGAAATGGGCGACGGCCCTCTATGTGTATATTTCCCACTGAGTGTTGAGATGAAGTGATGATGAAGTGATGTGATGCACCGTTTGGATGTGTGAAGTGTGAACTTAAACCCGCTGGATGTCCCTTGCTTACCTGAGCTTTGTCACGTCCTAAATATTGAAGAGGAGGCTAACACTGTTGTGTTTCACAGATGTTTGAGTGTATTTTCTGACAGCCCATTGGGAAGAGGGACACGTTGGTGAATACCCAACCGACTGCTTTGCAGTGAAGCTCCCCAGCAGTGAAGCTCTCCAGCCTAAAGCCCTCCAGCCCGAAGCCCCCAGCCGTAAGTCCTCTGTCTGTCACCTGTGGAGAAGAGGAGTACGTGCCTGAACGCTCACCTGGCTGCTTGGCAGCGAAGTTCCCCAGCCGTAAGTTCTCTGTCTGTCACCTGTGAAGAAGAGGAGTACGTGCCTGAACGCTCACCTGGCTGCTTGGCAGCGAAGTTTCCCCAGCCGTAAGTCCTCTGTCTGTCACCTGTGGAGGAGAGGAGTACGTGCCTGAACGCTCACCTGGCTGCTTGGCAGCGAAGCATACCCGAACGCACACCTGGATTGTCCTTGGACGGAACGACCCTGCACCGAAGACTCTACCTTTAAACCTTTTATCCCATTTTATATAAAATAAATTATTATTCACTTAAAGTTTTGTTGTCTGTCCTCCTTGCCTGGCCTCTGTCCGACTCCCCAAGGGTGGTACTGGTCCCGAGGGGTGGGTGCAGCCCGATTGGCCGCCCCGACCTGTGACACTTTCATCACCAGCAGGGTGGATTATTGTAATGGACTCCTCACTGGCCTTCCTAAAAAGACCATAAGACAGTTGCAGCTCATACAGAACGCTGCCGCCAGGATCCTGAGCAGAACCAGAAAATATGAACACATCACACCAGTCCTCGGGTCTTTACACTGGCTCCCAGTTACATTTAGGATTGATTTTAAAGTATTATTACTGGTATATAAATCATTTAATGGCCTAGGACTCCAATACATTGCAGATATGCTCACTGAATATAAACCCAACAGATCACTCAGATCATTAGGATCACATCAGCTAGAAATACCAAGGGTTCACTCTAAGCATGGAGAGTCTGCTTTTAGCTATTATGCCAGCCGCAGCTGGAACCAGCTTCCAGAAGAGATCAGATGTGCTCCTACAGTAGTCACATTCAAATCCAGACTCAAAACACATCTGTTTAGCTATGCATTTACTGAATGAGCACTGTGCCACTGTTCGTCCAACTGTTACTGTATTTTACTTTTTATTTTAAACTGTTTTAATTATTCTGATTTCTTTTGAATATTTTAATTTCTTTTATGTAAAGCACTTTGAATTACCATTGTGTATGAAATGTGCTATATAAATAAACTTGCCTTGCCTTACTAATTTGTAAATTATTAATAGTAAAATTCATTATAAAGTAAATTCGTTATAAGTGTTAATAGTGCGTTACTCATCTGTTCCTGTGTAGTTATTCATTAATGACGGAACAGTAATCTAAAGTGTTACTGTTGATTTCACTGTGAAGTGTCACAGTGAAGTCACAGTGAAGTCAGACTGTGATGTTCATAAATAACAGGACAGGAATAATCATTTCAAACTATACATTACTTATACTGTACATACTATACTTCAAACACATTCATAAATGGTCACTCTCTCTTTGTCCGGCCAACAGATCAAACCGTTTCTAAGGAAATCAAACCGCAGAAGGTTTCATTCTGACTCAGAACAAGAGGAACCATTACACTATATTTTACTATGAAGAAAATGTATTTTTAATATTCAACAAAACACAAGACAAAAACATTAACCAATAAAGAGTAATTAACAGTTTAAATGAACCAATTAACAGTCAGTGAAGACAGGGCCAAAGAACTTGGTACAGGCAAGGGTTTACAAAATGGCTTCCTTGACCGATACAGGACTGGCAAGAGAGTTTAAAAAGAGCCTCCTTGACTGACACGGGACAGACAGATACTTCACGATTGGCCTTATTGGCTGACACGGGACAGACAGAAACTTCAGGAATGGTGTCAGGAATGTGGGCGATAGCAATGACGAATCCTCTTCACACTCATTAATAGTGAAGGGGGATCAGCACTAGGGGTGGGACGATACAGGTACCTCCAACACATTCTCACACCCCAACTCGTCACATATGGACGCTTGGTCAGGACCCCCTGGCGTCACTTATTGACGCACTGGGTATACCTTTGTCGTCATTTTTCAACGTGCAGGGTAGTCCGATAGACTTCTATAGATCTCTGAACCGGAGCCTGTAGCGTTGAAATTTGACGTCTTGGGTAAGCTCACCGCAATGGTCTGCTGCGAATGGGTCGAGAGTCGAGACTGCAATAAATAAAAATAGAAAGGAATAGGCTACAATTACATTTACATTTACATTTACTCATTTAGCTGACGCTTTTATCCAAAGCGACTTACAATTGCTATATATGTCAGAGGTCGCACGCCTCTGGAGCAACTAGGGGTTAAGTGTCTTGCTCAGGGACACATTGGTGTCTCACAGTGGATTCGAACCCGGGTCTCTCACACCAAAGGCATGTGTCTAATCCACTGCACCATCACCACCCCTAAATGATCTAAATGATCTGAATAAATGATCTATGCCAGGGCTAGTATAATGGTGGCCCCCAGATCATCTTTATCTGGCCCTCCATCTGTTTTTTTATGTTTAAAAACCCCCCACAATCTGATATCAATTGCCCTCTCCGCAAAGGTTTAGCGCGTTCATAGGCAACCGCTTTCATCGGTGAGTTTAACAACGCTCATTGAAGTGTACAAACTAGTGCTGTCAAACGATTAAAATATTTAATCGCGATTAATCGTATTAATGTCATAGTTAACTCGCGATTAATCGCACATTTTTATCTATTCTAAATGTCTCTTGATTTCTTTTTGTCCCATTAGTTTTTTCTCATTTTAATGCTCTTATCAACATGGAAAAGTGGATCGGCTTGCTTTGTGCAAATGTTTTTTATTGAAAACAACATTGGCAATACAGTGTTCAATTTCACACTAACATTCTCACTTGGAGCAAATAATCTCTCACACAATGTAACACTGTTAGGGTTGCCAACTGTCCCGAATTAGCCGGGACGTCCCGATTTTTGGGCCTAATTTATTTGTCCCGATCGGGACCTCTCTTGTCCCGATTATTGAGTGCTGCGGTGATCTGACTGATACAACAGCAACACGACACGTAAATTAGTTCAAATCTCCTAGAATCTAGAGCTGCGCATGCGAGACAGAACATAGCCTACTGTATTAGCCTGGCATGCCAGACCTACATCAAGATGTTAAATAAAATAATATTTAATTTAATTTATTTCGCAGTTAAATAATATTTAACTGCGAAATAATTTTCGCTGCCGCTAGGGTGCGTCTAGATTTCTAGGCTACTACTGTATGTGCGTCAGCGCCAAACCGTGTAGCGCGTGTAGAGAGAGGGAGAGAGCGAGAGACCTTGCCTGCGAGATCCTTCAACCACCCCCCCCCCCCCATTCGCTTGCGCTTTGGTCGACGAAGCAACAAAACGTCCTCGCGCGGCGCAAGCCATTGAAATGAATGGGTTTCATAGCGCAGCGCCGCGCATGCCGCGTCCTGTTGCAAAAGCATGTGAAAAAAACGACAAAGTTTGCTAGGCCAAAAAGACCGTTAATCGCGCGACAAAAAAAAATTAACGCCGTTAAAATGGGCTTGCGTTAACGCCGTTAATAACGCGTTTAACTGACAGCCCTAGTACAAACCCATTCAGCGGTGAGTTTAACAACGCTCAACTGCAGGTAAAGCGGCATTCAGAGGTGAGTTTAACCAAAACAACGCTAAACTGCATGTAGAACGGCATTCAACGGTGAGTTTAACAACGCTCCACGGCGTGTGCAAGTAAGCAAAGCAGTTTAAGCGTTTTCTTGTCGAAGGTAACTTAACGTTACTGGCATAGCAGCTACATGATGTACACGTGCTAGAGCATGCTGGATAACGTATTTTTATCGGAGGTTTGTTTATGTTAATAAATATATATACTGTTTATAAAATGTATAATGTTTTTTATTTAAATTTGTAAAAAATTTTAATTTTCTAAATTAATAACGCTGACGTCACTGTGGGGCGATCCCAAGGTCCATTGCGATTTTCCACTCGGTAAGTAGAAGAGTTAATTAATAGAGATGGATACTATTCTTAAATGTACACATCAAAAACTCTTGAATCAGGACAAGAAGTTGTGTTTAGAACCTTTAGATGTGTAAGGTGGCAATTTATTTTGACAGTAAATGATAGAAGGAGACAATATAAAAATATAGCTTGCTGCACCAAATGTGCAGGCTAGCAAAGTTAGTTAGCTGCTAATTGAATTCAAGTTTTTGTCAAATTTTGTCGCATATAATTATGTAAGGTAATACTAGGGGATATTTTAAGGTTTTCAGTATTACATTAGCACACAACTATTATTCAACATTATAAATGTTCATGAAGAACGGTGTTGCCAGATTGGTTTGTTTTACAGCCTATTTGTTTAAAATCCACGCAAAATTATATAATAAACACCCAAATAAATCTATAATTAACAATACAAATGAATTCATAACTACTACATTTTGGCTCATCACAATTTTTCAATATGAAATAAAACAATTAATATGTATAATTAATGTAATAAATAATGATATAATAACTTATTGACTGATTCATATATGAATCATATATAATGTTAGACCACATTTCTTGTCTAATTATTTTCTAAAATGTCATTAACAATATTAACTTATAACTGTATAAATTAATAGCACATAAAATATAGCCCATGCTGGCAACACAGATGAAGAGAATACTGGTGTAAAATGTTCAATTCTGTTTTTTCTTTAGGACCCTCAAATTTGGCAGCTTCAAACATATTTTTATTCTTACCCCCCCACCACATACACACACACATACACACACAAACAAAGGCACTTTTAAGAGCCACGTCTGTCTTGTTAATCTGTACTCATCAGTCTCTCTGTAGCTCTCTCTCTCTCTCTCTCTCTCTCTCTCTCTCTCTCTCTCTCTCTCTCTCTCTCTCTCTCTGTTTACATTTATATTTGTTTTTCTGTCATCTCTTCGTTGTGAGTCTTTCTGTCTGTTTGTGTTTCTGCCCATCACAATGTCCAAGAGTGATTCAGAAATCCAAGAACATCTCATGATCTTGGATAACTTGGTTGATGACCAAGAACTGAAGGATGAGCTCCAAAGTCTTGATGACCTTCTTGATGAGCTGCAAGAAGAGGAGGACAGCAGCAGCACCAGTGAAGACACCTGAGCCGAGGGTGGTATGGAGAAAAAGAGACAATACTGGAAATATTGTTTATGCGAGGCCAAGATCAAGCAGGAATCATTCAAATGAGGGTCAGTATTGTTTTTCATTCGAGATATATTGTAGATCTACATTGTTTAACCACTTATGAGTGTATATGTTACAATACATGTATAGCTTAATAGGGCAGGGAAACAATCAAACCAGAATCAATCATTTGATTTTTTACATAAAAAGTAGATTTATGAAAGATATCACTAGTCTTGGATTAAGTGAAAGACACATTCAGGCTAATATTACATAGGCTATTTCTGTAAAGCATAAAAAATAGTTAATTGTGGGCTGTATTGACATTGTCAGGAAATCTTGTCAAAAGGGTTATAATGTCAAATGAGCTAGCCTGGTTACCATCATACTAAATCTCTTTCAAGTTATTGGTCTTGGCAAGGCTGTGTTTGAAACAGTTTGTTCTTCAGAGTGTGTTGTCAATGGCCAACCAACTTGTTTCTTTTTAATCTGCTTCTATATAAGCATTCCTATTTGCTGTCATCATCTATACGACACCTTATATGCAGATAACCAATAGTAATTGGACTTCCCCCATTAGGGTTTGGGAAATAAGTGTACTAATAATTCTCTCTAGCTTTATGTTAAACGGTGAGCTTGCACCATTTTAAGCTGGCAACCAGGCCTTTGGACAAGTTATAAATGTTGATTTGTGTTGTTTTTTTCCTCTACAGCTGATCACATTCGGAAGACTGATCCTCCCTCCTTTGCTCCTGACACTAACAGTGAGGTGGCCTTCCCTCCAGAGACTGTTGGTGTGTACTTCATTGTGTCACCATTAGCCCTTGTATATATATATATATATATATATATATATATATATATATATATATATATATACTGTATATATATGACAGTGGGTTAGAATGTAAATAAATGTTTCTACTTTAAACTTTGGTAGAATACTGATGGAGTACACTTTAATATTGTAAAAAAAGAACTATACATTATATATATATAGAAGGAAATTTTTGTTTTTAATATTCCATACCATTTACAGAGTGTTTTCTACAAGATCTCCAACACTCACTAAGCGAATTCTCAGGTGATGAAGCATCACCTCTTGAAACCCCAAGAGATCCTCTTCTGGCTTCCTCAAACTGGAGCAAACGACAAAGTCTCTTTTCAGAGAAGTGGAGGGCAGAGAGACCCCGCCTGGTAAACACGGCTGCAGCACAAGAACATGTGGCAACACACATCTGCCAACAGTGTGGGAGTAATCCAGCTGCTGTCCGGTGTTGTGACTGTAGACCACGTCCATTCTTCTGGGCTGAATGTGACGTCAGCATGCACACCAGACATGTTCTTCACAACAGAGATGCCATGACTACTGGATTCTTCCAACCATTGCCTCCAACAACTTTCGTGGTGGATAAGGCTCTTTCCCATTGTGGTAAGTTCTGGTTTGTGTGTACAACATATATATAATTTTCAGAATAGTTAAGCTCATAAGCTTTATTATTTAAATTATGCTTTTTTATCCCTTATTGTTTTATCTTGAATGTATGTGGATACTCTGTGTCAGTCAGCTTTTTGAGCATATCTTGAGTACTTTTTCAGCAATGTTCTTCATTGCCATTGATCTATTACAATCTTACAATCTTATATTTCTCAGTCAATACAAATTGATCATAATTCAAGTGTACTATATGCTCTTTTTCAGTCCGGCTTGTACCTGTGGAGATGCCTGACAAAATCTGTGGTTGTTCACCAGAGTCATTGAGGGTTAGTCCAGGCAAGACTGTTGCTGTGGTCACAATGAATGGTAAGAATGTGAATAACTTTATTTTGTCCTGTTTGAGAAGCATCATAAAAATAAATATAATATCCATACGCGACTCCCTACAAGTTTGACATAGATATACAACTTTTAAAGTAATGTATAAATTGTACAAAGAACACAAATCCTGGTTTACATTACAGAGAATGTGATATTGAGAATGTGTTGTTCTGGTAGGCTCTGTGGTACCTGATGTAAGGTGAGAACACAAATACTCTTATCTCGCTGAAATCTTGGCAGATTTACAAACGGTTTGGTTTCTTACTAACGTTATTAATGTGGCTATAATACTGGATGTTTACATAATTAATACATAATTATTCATAAGTGTGCAGTGTCATAACTACATCTCTGACGTTTATAACGAACCAAACCGTTTGAAAATCGGTAGAAAATTGAGCAAGTTATGGTTATTTAAAAAGTACATGCACCATAAAACACAATGAATGTTACGAGTGAGCGAGCTGCCTGTGACAAGATGGCCGCCAGGTGCTGACGTCGACCTCCATTGGCCAGCAGCGCAGACGAGACATCTATTCACCTTATTCCGCCCCGCCCACTTTTAATACTTCGCGCTTCCGCATTTTGGCATCCGACTTCCGCCAAACTGGCACGGCACATCCGGTAGCTATTTCAATTGTTAGAAGATTGTTTTTTAATTAGCCAAAACTTTAGCAAAATGTCAAATAACGTTCATACCATAAATGTTTTAAACTGGGAGCACGGAGAAAACTTCGTAGGACGATCAGTTGGTCTCACATTGTCTCATCCATCGTCATTGTTAACGTGGCCAGATGTAACAGTTAACATGTGGACATATTTAACTACTTCGTCCTGTTAGGAGTTGATGGAGCAGCAATGAAAAATTATGTGTAAATAAGAAGGAATGAGAATATTTAGTTAAGGATAGGAGATGAGGTAATTGGTTAAATATAAATTATTAAATAAGTTGTATAAAATCAGTTGTAAGAAGTGTTTGATGTTTTCAGGAAGCTAGAGACACCTTCTACTGACCTTCATGTAGATACATTTCACCATTTAAATGTCTTAAGTAATAAACCAAGATGGTCTTCATTTGCAAACTTGACGTGACTTATTCCTTCTAACTAAGAAGACTTAATTCATTTAAGTTTTAAAGGGAATCTACAGAGCTCACATATGGTTTAATAATAAATGACTGACAGGTGAAATCTGGTCACATTGTAAAGGTTTATAAAAATAACTTCATAACAGGTCAAATCTGGTCACATTGTAAAGGTTTATAAAAATAACTTCATAACAGGTAAAATCTGGTCACATTGTTTGTAAAGGTTTATAAAAATAACTTCATAACAGGTAAAATCTGGTCACATTGTAAAGGTTTACAGGAAGGACAAGTTTCACCTTCCTTTCATAGAGGAGATCGGTAATGGTGAAGCCTCTGTCTGCCATTACTTCATCGCCTGGACGAAGTTATTAAGTGCACGATATTGAAGAAAAAATTTGATTACTCATTAAACAATGCGATATTCGATACGATTGTGCTTAAAATTTATAAAATTAACTTAAATTAGATTTAAACTTATATAACCTACATACGTGTTTCAAATTTTTTTGTGACAAGAAAACATCCCTTCAACTTGTGAAAGTGAACAGCAGTGTTTTACTGTAGCATAAGAAGTGTTATTTTAACATCAGTGTAAACCACGGGGTTAAGGGGTTCAGGTTATCCTACATTAGGTCTATTTAACAACAGAAACTGAATAATCAAATGTAAAAATAAAACACTGCTTAGTTTTCACTGTATGAATTAAATATATATATATACACTGATTCTTATTAAAGCTAAAAAAGTTATGCATATTGCAATATATTCATTTGTTATATTTAGATATATTGTGCAGCCCTACATGTTGTGTTTGGAAACACTTCTCCTCCATGATGTCAAGCCAACGCGAAATCACCTTGCTTACAATGGACTGAGAAACACCAAACCTTACAGCAAGATCACCCTGCAATAAATTAAGACGCAGCTTCATTAGGAGCTGATCTCAAGTGTGTAGCTGAAAGCTGTTGGTGTATGAACTGGTGAGGTGCTCGGCTACTGAATGGAATGCATCCAATGTCGACCCGCTGACAAAGGTGGTCGTTTCTCAGCAGAGTTATGTACTATAGCACTGGCTCAACGCATTGTGTTCCCATTTCAAATGTAGGTGGCTTCAGGTTGAGTTGAGATATTGTAGCATAGTTGTGGTCAGAGACAGATGGATCCTCCCATTGTGTTTCTGCATCACAGGTCTGGGGCATGTGGCTGTGATCCTCCTCACAGTTGTCCACTGCAACACTGACGCTCATTGATGATCTAAGGAAATAATATAACCATAAACATTTTTACATTAGTAACAGTTACTTAACATAGATCATGAGAATTAATTTATGATGGCATTCATACTTAGAACAGTGTGAAAAAGAGAGATGCATTAAAAACGAGACAGTATACACACAATCTCTACGTAGATCAATATCTGAAAGAGAGATGAGAGCTAGCTGGCCTCCTTACAGGAAGAATGTGAGCTATTGTAAGGCTGTAATGTACCATAATATATTGTACTATCGTGAATATTCATTCATTCATTCTTTACTTCAGACCCTTAGGTCCATATCACAAAGTAAACGAAATATAAGAAATATGACTGTTATAGGTGGCCAATGGTAATCATGCAAGATTCGTTGTATTTTGTTAACGGCTCGTTACTAATCTTAAATGTATTCATAGAACGGACTTCACGAATCTAACGTTAGGCTAACAAGCACATAGATAGGTAAGTTAGGTAACAACAGTTATGCAAGTTAGCTTACCTGAATCTGACAACCTGTTCAGCACCCGGCGATGATCTTTACCAGAACATCGTAGCCGAGCCTTTACTCGGGCTAAAAGGGTGTTCGTCAGTCGGCTTCCCGTCCATAAAATGGTACAAACGAACACACTTAAGAGCGCTTGGGTGGGCACTTCAAGCTTATCGCCTTCCGCCATGGCCTCAGGTGCTCCTCGTCTTTAGGTGGTGGTGGGTGTAAATCGTAGTACACCACAACATTCCGATCGCTTTACATTGTGTTCGTAACACCGTTTTTTTTTCTATCCTCTTAATTCAATTGTTATGGCAGCCCCTAACTGAGCATATAATACATTACATATTTTACCGTTACAAATATAGAATTACGTCTAGAAACTAGCGTAGGTCCTTTCAGCCGGAAGTTGAAGTCCCTCTCAGCCGGAAGTAAGATGACAAAACGAACGTAATGGCGTCACCCTTGTTGTCGTGGAAAATAAGGTGAATTGTTTTTGTGTTTACATATGACTCAGTAAAGCCCTGACATTCTGTTCTGTTTATTTAATGAATCATAATGCGATCGTATTATTCAGCTCGCTATTATTAGCCTATGTTTGAGACATCAACCACTGGTCAATGATCATAATGTTTGTATAAACTTGTCATAAAAACCGTAATCATAATTACACTTAAATATTTTCTACCCAGCCATGTTAATAATTGTCCATGAGCAAAATCTCCTCCCATCCGTTGTCTGATTGGCCTTTCGCAAGGATTCCTGGGTAGTTAAAGTGCATGGAGCCTGCATCTATGCAGGCTTCGCGGAAGACCGGTTCAAGGGTACAAAGGGGGCGCTGCTGAGCACACTTCAGAGCGTTAAAATGCTAAATGGGACGGCCTACGGACTCGTAGACTCGGCGAGCACGCGCAATTTAAGTCCACGAGACCGAAAGTCCGCATGAAGTGCGCCATTTGGGACAGGGCCTAAATGTCCTTTCAGCAATCGTCGCACCATAGCAGTTCAGCAGACAACAGCAGTTTCACTCACGAGCGCGCGCGGTCCGAAAACGATGCACTATGTCAGAATAAAAGTCCTCTCTTAAAGGAGCCTTTACAACAGTATGAAAAGTCTAATCTTTAGTTTGAAGTAAATTCATGTTGTATATGCAGTCAATTCTTTGTGGAACCATCCTAAGGCCTAGATGATGCAGTCAGTCAATTTCCCCTTTAGATGGTGGGGTCGTGACCTGGTAGGCGAGGAGGTGTCATGGACTGGCTTGAGGGAACTCTGCAAAAAAACACAATAAAAACTGGTGTCAATGTTTTTACTTGGATCTGCAAGCCCAAAGGTGCAACGCAGCAGAACGTAGTTGGCTCGTTGAACCTGGGGTGTCATGGATGGACAGGCTTGAGGGAACAGCATATGTTGCCATTGATCATGCGTGATATCTTCTCAGATGCCACAGATCGTCTCCCTGTATCACCTCGTTTTTCATAGAGGTCCATTTGTCCCTCACCTCCATTTCTGCCATCTAATGCAATAAACACAGTTGTTAAAGTAATGTAGATAAAAATAAAATAAATAAATAAAAGCATTTGTTTAACTTACTGTACAAACCAAAACCCCACAGTTGTTAGAGTCAGCCAGCCTCCACTGTTCTGGGTACTCAACAGTCCATTTTCCCAAGTATTTCGGAAGGCATTGCTTTTGTACAAAAGAAAAAAGAAATGAATAAATGTACATTAGTAAATAAAGATAACAATTTTGACATTTACAAAGCACATAATACCATAGTATAGCCAGGTCCATCGCAGAAATTGACTTGTAGTTGCCAGTGGGGTTGTAAACGCGAATACGATTCAGCAAACCATCCAAGACCTTTACAACATAAACAGAAACCGCTGTAACCAGAGTAACAACTGTTGAGCAAAAATGTAATTGTTTTTTTTATCCATACATACCCACAAAATGAAGTGGTTTCCCTTTTTGGGGCTCTGTCCACCAACAATTCTTGGAATAAGGACTGTGTCAATCTCACCAAGGTCCTTTAAAATATTTTTAAGTAAATAAGTAAGTAAATGTGTCCCCTGCCACTGAAATGTATTTGATAGATTTTTATTTACCTTCAGACAAGAAATGTGACTGTCATCCACATGTTTCTTGATAGTGAAGGATCGCCACCAGAGAACGAACGTGTGCACCTGTAAAGCAGTTCCACCATGTGCTTTACAGAGCTGTGCAATCCTTGTGTCAAGAATCTAAAAGAAATAGTAGATATCAATAAAAATTTTGTTGAATAATATAAGAAGTACAAATAGGAGGTTTGAATCCACGGTTTCGAGAATATCCAAGAAACTTTATTTTTCGACCCAAAAAAACTATAAGGTGTACGTACGTTATAGATATTTTGGGTCTAAAAAAAAAGTTTCTTGGATATTCTCGAAATCTTGTATTCTGTTAGAAGATGCCGAGACATGAATGCATGTCTATGCCTTCCAGAGCTGAGATATGGAGATCCCACAAAGCATTTATTCCATTGGGGCAAATAGAGACTCGCATACTCGTGAAATTTTGGGATGAAATTTGGCCCTTTTGCAGCTTTTTGTTTGAACAAAGACATCTCACACAATGTCATATTTGCATTAAAAATGTCATAATTGAGCGAATGACACTTAATGACAGTTGTCATTAACATGCATAAAAACTCCTGCATATTCATGACATGTGTCATGCCATGATTATGACGGTGTCACGTTAGTCTTATGCACACCCTTTCAAGTAACGTGTTACCAATGAGGAACTAATCTTTTATAAAATATGAATATGCGTTTCATACAGGGTTAATAAATAAAATAAAAATGTGTGTAGCAATTAGAGGGTGCAAAAAGCGTTGTAAATGCCTTGAATGCACATACAGATAATTTTTAACAGGTAAGTATCATTTGTAAAAGGTAAATGTAACACATTAACAAGTAATTAATAGTTTACACTTTAGATTGGGGGATGCAAAAAGTGTTGTAAAATATTTATTCATCCGTTTACACATCTATAACAGGTGTTGAACACTGTAGTGTGTAGTGTTGTGTGTAGTGTGCACTGCAATGTAAGTGCTGACTGGTGAGGTTATAGACAGCTGTCTTCTCTGAAACACAAGAATCTTTAACCACTGTGCACCTAATGTGAGCAAAACATACCAAAAATTTAACATAATGAACATTTATGAGACGCATAGTGATATTTTGTAAATTATTAGTTAATCATTAACTAATCAATTGTAAATGACTTGTAACGAAATGTACAAAACATACATAAAATGTTAGTATATCACTTATTAATCATTTATGAACGCATAATCAATTTTCATAAATAATTAGGTAATCATTTACTAATCACGTGTAATGGAAATTGCAAAAAACATACATAAAATGTTAGTATATCACTTGTTAATCATTTATGCATGTTTTGTAAATGATTAGTTCATCATTAACTAACCACTTATTAATGGCCTATAACTGAACATTATTATTAAGTGTTACCCAAGTCTCTATACATTTTTACTATATTTTATCATTTAATCACTTCACATTTAATCTCCAGATTAATGTAGAAAAACATAAAATAACTAAATATATTTATTTTATATAGAGACAATATATTTTAACTACTTGTTTAATGACATATTTTTTGAAGGCCAGTATCACTGATACTAATAAGGCTACTGATGTCTTGATAAATATGGGAAATAAAAAGAAATTGAATAAAGCGTACAACACAAGCGTAATTAATGTATAAATTAGATATAAATGAATCCTTTTTAAAGCTACAAAAGTTCTTTAGTTAGGAGCAGTGAGTAATGTTCTCTGCTCCAACGTTACATTCTAATAATACAAATACATTTATTTACATAATATAATACTTACATAAATGTCACTGCAGATTAAGTATTTTCAAAAACAATATTCACAGTATAAGTATGAACTGTAGCTGAAATATAGCCATTGATTGATGCATGAGGTCCACTACAGTGGACAGATGATTAATCAGATTTTTCTCCCAATCTAAAATCAAAACTTGGAAAATTTAACTGTGATATGATTAATTAGATATTGCTTGATGCTGCAATATGTTTTTATCTTCAAGAGTCTCCTAGGAAAGAAGGAATGGTTGGACTAGCCGAGGTGGGCTGGTCCAGGCGGGGTACTTCAGCGCTGATCCCTTAAATCTCACATCTCCGAAAACGTCAGATCATAATTTTAAATAGGCGCTATCTGTATAAACAAACAACATATTTGAGATTGAAAACAACTTCATTGTCGACTGAAAAACTCTTAAAACTACATTTCATACACAATAACAGTAGTATTTTTAAATTTCGCGGTCTTTCTCCTCTGCTATTGACGCAACTTGAGATTTTAAATATTAGATATAGAATATACACAATTTACATATACAATATGCAATTTAATTTAATCTTACCTTGCATATAGCAACGGGAGTTAGCATTATACATAAAGCTACCACATAATAACACTAAAACAGCTCACGTTAGCTACAAGTTATCGCGAGAACAGATTCAGATCAGGCATACTACTGGCATACTAATGGGGTCCTACGCCCGGACTATTCACACCCATAGACAGTAAAAGAAATGGACAGAGCGATCTCATTGGAACTCAGTTGAGACAGTTGAAGCCCACTTTTAGCGATTTTTGAGAACTTCCGTTCCTGACGCGCAGACTCAGACCGACTCAAACTAAGCTTGATGACGTGAGCAACCTGTCTGACAGACGTTAATCTTCTAGTAGCTGTGCGTGAAAACTGCCAACGTTAATCTTGCAGAGACGGGGAACTTGAGCAAAGAGTCCTTTATCGTGAGTGAGCAGGAGTAAGTATTCCGTTGCTTTTATGGACTCATTATCTATGGGCTTCTCCCTTGACGAGGCGTCCCCCCGATTGCCTGCGAGCTTCTCCTCCTGTCTTTACGGTAATTTCTGTACAGCGCGACAGAGAGTCGAGTGGTTATGACGCAATCGTTAGCCTATTTTTACTAAATCTGTTTCTACGGGGCCATAATGTAACATAGAAGGTAATGGAGCCCTTTATACATTGTCGTGTTTCTTTAGAAATAAATAATGGACAAATGGAGTCTTTAAACGCCTCAGATGTAAAGTTATTCGCTGTCAAAGTGACCCCAAAATGAATGGGAGTCAATGGAAATGCTAACGCAAGTGAAGTTCTGCTACAACATGGCGGCACCCGGCCGGCTTCAACTTCCGGTCGATGGATTACCCCCTTGTTCACACCGAGTAACCCGATTATACACCACACCGGAAACAGTATAATCGGAGAGTGGTTACGTCACGACTTAACAACCGGATAGCATTGTTTTAAACTTTGAAACGTTCTAAAACACAGAAGTAGCGCAATGCCTGGCCACGCCCACTTCCGGCATCAGACGGTTAGGCTGGCGCTGTCATCCTCACACTGCTATGACGTATGGTTCTGCGGTTCTGCAGTCGGTTACTATTGCCGTAGACGGGCTTTGCCATTAACGCAGAGTAACAACAGATCACTTTTCCTTCACTGGATCTGCCGCGTTCATCTTTGAGGAAATATTGAGAATGAAGCATGTCTCTATTTCTTTTCTTATTGTTGACGTGCTTAAGTCTGCATGGTAAGACATTTATACATTAGGCTACTATCTGTTTTCCCGGTAAAATGAACGACAAAGTTTTATAATATGCTCTATTAGCTTTATATTCGGAGGATATTCATGTATTGTTTGTATTTTGAAAAATAAATATTGAAAAGTTGTCCCTGTCAATGCACATGGTACAAACCTCTCACATGCTGTTCTCACATGCATCGTTGAGTCACAATGTCGCTTTGTTTTGGATGGATAAAAGTGTAAATGAAAACATGTTATTTAAGTGTAAGATTGAAACAGTAAGAATTCTAGGGGAGAGCGGGGCACAACGTAGCCTAACGCTTTTTGACTTTCTCAGTTTGTGTAAATCTACTTAAGTTTTAGAGTATTAATATTTTCCCACATTAATTTTCCTACATGTCTAGTACAATTATGTGGTTTTGTTTTATTAATACAGTATACTATTTTCTTAATTTACCCCGAAAGAATGGAAGTGAAATGTGACAACATGCCCCATAGGGTGGGGTGTAACATGTGAGGGGAACATTGTAACATCACAATATGACAGCTTAAAATGCTATCTAATCTAATCAAAAAAATATATACTAGTCAAACCAAAATGTTTTCTTAATAAAATGCAATAATTAACTTTTTCATGTAAAATAATGGCATTTTTAATAATTAAAAATAAAATAATTTTGGAGTTTGCCAACAAACACACCGGAAAACACAGCTATACAGCATCGTTCAAAACAAAATAATAATTAATAATTTCTGAACATTGACTCTTAGTCTTTATTTACATGTGTTACGTGGATCTATATATATATATTGAACTACTGAGTGTATTAATTTTGTTATTTGAGTTCGTAGGTGGAGTTAGGGGTTTTCCCCTGATTTACGGAATGAGTGACGTCATGGGAATTCCTGCACTTAAGCCGGCCTGGTGTGAGGGCGCGGTCTCTCTCCGCTTCTCTTGCTCCTCATTCTTCGCCTCCGTTCCTGATTGTTGTCAGCTGGGGTGGTTCGCCTGATGGCGAGAACGCTCATCGTCTCGTGTCGCACCTCCATGCTGAAGACTTCGATGATAGTGCACTGAGTTTTCTTTATTATTTAAAGCCAGGTAGAGGTTATTTCCTTAGTTCACTTTTGTTATTTATTTAGATTATAGCGTAGCGAAGCAGTGGCCCGGAAGACTCACCTGTTTGTTGTTTCTGTCGGGAGTTAGGTAAGATCTTTCCTGCTACGATAGGCGTAGTTAAGGGATTATGTTTCTTTCTGTTGCCCTACCTGTGTTGTTTATTTGTTTGTTGTTTATTATGGGGTGCTCTGTCCTTTGTCTGTTGTGGATGAATAAAAGTGTAAATGAAAACATGTTATTTAAGTGTAAGATTGAAACAGTAAACATTATAACGATTAATATATAAAACGTTCCATTGTATCTTAATGTTTTGGAAAATGGCACAATTTCCTGAAGTATTATTAAGGGTAATACTCATAATATTCATGTTGTATGATGTTTGTTCAAGATCCTCCATGAGACTCGAGTGAAAGTGTAAATCAATGATGTTGTTCTTTTGTGTTACATTATAATCCAGACATTTACTCATAATCTTTGAAAAAAACATTTTTACAGCACTATTATGCATTTATTTGGCTAATGTTATTTGTTTCTTCTTCAGGTGTGTTTGTTGTTGACAGAGTGTCAGTGATGAAGGGAGATTCAGTCACTCTAAACACTGGTGTTCAAACAAACCAACAAGACCTGATTAGTTGGTATTATAATGACATTCGCATCGCTCGCATCAATGGAGATCTCAGTGATATAATAATAATAATAATAATAATAAGCTTTATTTTATAGAGCGCCTTTAAAAGCAGCTTCTCAAAGCGCTGTACATAAAATCACAATCCACCTGGAAAGACAACAAATCAAATTAATAAAAACAAAAAACAGGAACATTAATAATAAAAATAGCTGTAAAGCGATCACGAAGGGACATCAGCAGTCAAATGCAAGTTTAAAAAAATGTGTCTTAAGAAGAGCTTTGAAAATGCCAAGAGTTTGTGCTTCCCTTAGTTCAGGAGGGAGAGAGTTCCAAAGTCTAGGAGCATAAACAGAAAAAGCCCTGTCACCCATAGATTTTAGATGTGTTTGTGGAACAGTTAATAAATTACACTGTGAGGAACGCAGTCTGCGATTAGGAGTATAAGCAGTTAATAAGCCAGATAAATATTGCGGAGCTAAGCCGTGTAAAGCCTTGTATGTCAGCATCATGATCTTAAAATCAACACGGAACCTGACCGGGAGCCAGTGTAGGGACTTCAAAACTGGAGTAATATGGTCAAATTTCCTGGTTCCCGTCAGGATTCGGGCGGCAGAGTTCTGAACATATTGTAATTTGTTAATAGTGGTTTTAGAAACTCCAGCTAAAACAGCATTACAATAATCCAGCTGTGAGAACACAAATGAATTAATCAACTTTTCAGCGACAGACAAGTTTACCATTGGGCGTAGTCTGGCTATATTTCTGAGATGGAAAAAGGATGCCTTAACCGTGCTATGAACAAAAAAATCAAAAGTGAGGCCAGTGTCAAAAATTACACCAAGATTCCTCATCTTACTTTGGGTCTCTAAAACAGAGCCATCAACAGACAGGGACAGTGGAGCCGCTTTGCGAATTTGATGACGGGAACCTATAAGCATAACCTCAGTTTTCCCACTGTTCAGGCAAAGAAAGTTATTGTTCAACCATGTTTTTATCTCAGAGATACAGCCAGAAAGATAACAAGCATCAATATCTTCACCAGATTTAGAATGGATGTAGATTTGGGTATCGTCAGCATAAAAGTGATAATGGAGACCCAGCGATCGCAGCAGATGCCCAAGTGGAGACAGATAAATGTTGAATAGTAGAGGGCCCAGAACTGATCCCTGAGGAACACCAGTGAGCACTGAACAAGTGTCAGACCTAAAGCCACGCATGGAAATAAAATGGGAACGGTCAGTAAAATAGGATTTAAACCAGTTTAACACTGTCCCGGACACACCAAAGACACTTTCAAGACGGGTAAGTAATAGACCATAATCCACAGTATCGAAAGCAGCTCGAAGATCAAGGAGAATGAGAAGTGAGGTAGCTCCAGAATCAGAGGCCATCAACAAGTCATTGGTAACTTTGACCAATGCCGTTTCGGTGCTGTGTAATTTACGAAAACCTGACTGAAGGGGTTCAAAAAGGTTATTAGTTGTAAGATGATTACAGAGTTGAGAGGCAACAACACGCTCAAGTATTTTTGCCAAACAGGGAAGGTTAGAGATGGGACGGAAGTTGTTCAAATCATCCATAGAAACATTATCTTTCTTTGGTACAGGCGTAACAGCAGCAGTCTTTAGTACTGCTGGAACGACCCCAGTTTCCAATGACTCATTTATAATGCCAAGGATAATAGGGCACCACACCGGGAAGCATGATTTAAATAAATTCGTTGGAATTGGATCCAGCAAGCAAGTGGTTGATTTCATGCTAGAAACCTCCCTTGTGAGAGCCTCAGAATCAAGCAGTGAGAAATGAGTGAAATAAACACCAGTGAACCCAGATGAACAAAGGAGTGAGGTGGCACAGTCAGAGTTAACAGAAATGTCTTTGCGAACACTGACAATCTTCGAATTAAAAAACTGTAGAAAAGAATCACAGAGCTGCTGAGAAACAGGTAAAGTGCTAACAGGATTAACTTGAAGCAATCTGTTTATGGTTTGGAACAATTGTCTTGGATTATTTTGATTATTTACAATAATCTGCGAGAAAAAAGAGGATCTTTCAGTCTCCATAAGAGCATGATAACCCCCCAGAAGATCCTTCCACTCTTGGTAGTAGACACTCTGACCAGTACGGCGCCATTTGCGCTCCATTTTCCTACAAGCAGCCTTTCTAGTGCGCAGATTGTCATTATACCAGGGAGCAGAGCGGGCGAAAGTGACCTCACGTGATATTAGAGGAGCAAAAGTGTCAAGATTAGCAGCAAGAGTGGAATTTAGCTGCATAACTTTCTCCTCCAGTGATAAGGGATGAAGATCGCTTAGGATGGAAGCCACAGAATTGGAGAAAGCTGTCTGGTCGATAGACTTCCAGTTCCGGAAGGTTACTGTTCGGATGCTAGGCTCATTTGAATGATACAGTTCGAGGTTAAAAAAGACAGCTGAGTGATCAGACAGTCCAATGTCAATAGATGAAAACGCCGATACAAATGAGCCGTTAGCGATCACAAGATCCAGCGTATGACCCTTGTTATGAGTTGGGTCAGTTACAAACTGTGTGAAACTAAAACAGTCAATTAACGACAAAAATTCCTTAGCCGCTACTGAGTCACTCCGGTCAACATGAATGTTGAAGTCTCCCACGATTAGAATTCTGTCAAACTTCACAGTCAGCATCGACAAGAAGTCCGCAAACTCTGACAAAAAAGCTGCATGTGTTCTAGCCTTAGGTGGTTTATAGACTGTAGCAATAATGGTGGACACAGGCGCGGAAATACTCAAAACCAGACATTCAAAAGAAGAAAACTGGGGAACAGTCACAGAGCTCGTGTGCAGCTTTAGGTTATAAACCACAATAATACCTCCACCTCTGCCAGATAGCCTCGGGAGATCTAATACTCCAAAGCCCGCTGGAGTGATCTGGTTAAACAAGAGCCCATCATTTTCTTTGTGCCAGGTTTCAGTTAAGAACAACAAGTCCAGTTTTTTATCTATAAGAAAATCCGATAAAAGTAGCGCTTTGTTGTTCACAGACCGCACATTAAACAGAGCAGCGTATGCCTGGCTCTGAGACGAAGATGACAGAGGTTTAATCTCCATGCGGGGAACCGATATTAAATTACTGTGAACAACACCAGTATGGAGCAGTTTGTTGGTCTTACGTCGACAGCTAGGGACATAGATGTTGGGAGAGGATGAGACAGCTAGGCTGCGCCTCAAACCCCGATGAATATATCGCTTAGGACGTAGCAGTCCAGCATCTCGACAAAGATTGTAGGAGTCTTTAGCTAGGCAATAACAGCTCTGTTTTAAATTCAAAAGCATGCGTGTAGTGTACCTTAGTGCCATGGTCGGTGAGCGCACACTCGCAATGCCAGAGTGAATGAAACTCCTCAGCACACTGCAAGCACAACGTTGTATAATCCACACACAAAGACGAGCAGAGGCGATGATCCGGAGTTACACGATGCAGATTGTTCAAGGAAAATCTCCGTAGCGCAAAATGCGAGCACAAAGTCATACAATCCACACAGACAGCTGAACCGAAGCGATCCAGAGAAACGCTGCAGATTATTCCAGGTGGAGCACAGAGCTTAAAACTACGAGCCAAAGTATATAAAATGGCACCGCCACATCGCAACCGTTACAGCACTAAAAACAAGACTAAAAACTTAAAAATAAATTAATATAGTTTAAAATAACAACCAAAACAGATCAAGCAACAGGAGCGGCAGCAAAACACGCCAGCGTACCCTGTAACCGGAAAAACTGAATATCTGTCCAGATGTTCAGTGTAAAGAGAGATTCAGAGGCAGACTGAAGCTGGATCATCAGACTGGATCTCTGACCATCACACAAACCAGAATCCCAGACTCTGGAGAATATCAACTACAGATCATCAGCATCAGCAGATTCAGCATCAGTGAGAAGATCTTCAGGGTTTCTGTTCATGGTGAGTCATTGTTTAAAAGCAAATCTTGTACATTTAAATCCCATCATTAATGTGTTCAGTGACTTTCAGGGGTGTTTTTTTCTTTACCTGTATTTTAATTCACTACCAGTCCTAAGTTTTGGATCGGAAAGATTTTTAATGTTTTAAAAAGAAGTCTCTTCTTCTCACCAAGGCTGCATTTATTTGATTAAAAATACAAAAAAGTAATATTGTGAAATATTATGACAATTTGAAACCGCTGTTTTCTATGTAAATATATAGTGAAGTGTAATTTATTCCTGTGGTCAAAGCTGAATTTTCAGCATCATTACTCCAGTCTTCAGTGTCACATGATCCTTCAGAAATCATTGTAATGTGATGATTTGATGCTCAAGAAACATTAATTACTATCAATGTTGAAAACAGTTATTTAAATTTTTATTTCAGGATTCTTTGACGAATAGACAGTTCAAAAGAACTGCATTTATCTGAAATAGAAAGCTTTTGTAACATTAAACACCACCGTTCAAAAGTTTGGGGTCAGTAAGAATTATAATTTTTATTTTTTCGAGGGGAAAAAATAATAGAAATCAATACTTTTATTCATCAGGGATGAATTAAATTGATCAAAAGTGACAGTAAAGACATTTATAATGTTACAAATGATTCTATTTCAAATAAATGCTGTTATTTGGAACTTTCTAATAATTAAAGAATCCTGAAAAATCTCAATCTCAACATTGATAATAATCAGAAATGTTTCTTGAGCATCAAATCATCACATTACAATGGTTTCTGAAGGATCATGTGACACTGAAGACTGGAGTAATGATGCTGAAAATACAGCTTTGATCACAGAAATATAATACATTTTAAATTATATTAAAATAGAAAACAGCTATTTGAAATTCAGAATATGTAACAATATCACTCTTTTTGTTGTATTTTTAATCAAATAAATGCAGCCTTGATGAGCAAATGTTTTTTTGACAGTGTTCTTCACATGCACATCACATGACACACAATTGCCACAACAAACAAGTGCTGCTCACATTTCTAAAGTTATTAAGATGAAAAATGAATGTAAATAGTCAGTGTTTCTGTGCTGGTGTTTCCAGTTTCCAGTGCTTGATGCTGTTTTAACTGCTAGTTCTTCAAAAACACACAAGATGGAGCTATTCACCAGTTAAATCAACATAATACAACTGATGACCACAGTAGAAACGTGTAGAAATAGATATCAAACAAAAATACTGTTGAAGTTGATTTATAAGTCACTTTGTAAATAACAATGACTGTCTTTAGCTCTTCTAGATCAAGATTCAGGTTCAGATCCGACTCCATTCCTGACAGGACTATATGTAGCTGTTGCTGTTTCTGTTTCTGCTGCTGTTATTGCCATTCTGCTGATTGTTGCTGTGATTTGCTGTTGCAAGCGCAGAGCAAGAAGGAAAGGTGAGTGTAAAATACAAATGATTTAATAAGATTGAAATATGAGATTTAAAAACATCTTTAAAAGATGTTATAATTCTCTATTTGTTACTCTAACCAAAGTAATGTTTAATTGAGTTTGTTGTTTTTCCTCCAAAAGCTAACAGGACGGAACGCAGTGAACAGGTGTGAAACGACATGACCTGAATCTGTGTGACTGCAAAACTCGGATCTGTCAGCTGATGAAATGTTTGTGTGTGATATACATCACATCATTATATAATTCGAATAATTTGTTCACATAATATTTCAAGCATTTAAACGTGCAGGTTGTTTAGGAAAGATTAATTATTGTAACACATGTGAAGAGAAACATCCTACATTTTAGGATATTTTGTTATTTTTTGTAATTCTAAGCCTAATTCTTTTTCCTTCTGTGAATCTGTGTGTTTTTATATACAGGCGAGTGGAGCTGAAGACCATCGCCTGATCAGAGAGACACTTTTTTGATTAAGAATCTCAGTGACTCGAACCTTCATCAGACTGAGGCTGAGGCGGCCAATGAAACGCCTTCATAACTCTTATTATATTATATATATATATATATTTATATTTATTAGGGATGTGAATTTCTGCCAAAAATGCCATTCGAAAATCGAGGAGCAAAAGTCGATTATCGTTAGAAAATCGGGAAAAAAAAGATGACACGGAAAAAAACGCACAATGACAGAAAGGGAGGCCAATTTCATCTTTAGCGATTTATCATCAAAAATACTGTTTATTATTCGAACAATTAACATGTTTTCGTCGTTTTTTTTAAATACCGGTAGTTAACATAGAATTAAAAAAAAACAATAAGCACGACAGTCCGTTTTTACATCGCCAAACCAGATGCTCGTTAGATTAAAAAAAATAATGTCATAATGATTTTATGCAAACCTGCCTTGTTACTGCAAAAGCCTACTTTTTAAACAAATTAGTTTCAATCAAAACTATTCGTGTGATGCCACTGCGCAATACACACACATTACCGCGGGATGGCGGGTGTTCATTTCATAAACTGTGGACAATGGTAGCTTATTTAATGTAGCCTATAAATGAATGTATATGTCCAAAAAACGGATAATGTCATCATACGTGTAGTGCTATCGTCGAGTAATAATCTGTTTGGTTGTAAAATGTATTACCTGAATGAAATGAACTAGAATGTATCGTCCTGTGGAATCATTCATTCACAGTATCATATGAAGATGTTCAACTAGATCTTCATCGCTGGCAAAAATATGAAGCATTTGCAGATTTACTTTCACTAGACTGTACTGTAGGTCCACGGCCACTTCATCCAACGCTCTTGATCTTCTTAAATCTTCCTGTTACGACTCCATGTCGAGTGTGAATTGAAAGCGCTTCAGACGATTCAGTGCGTGAGGAAACTGAACAGATCATTCAAACTGATTCGCGAACCGATTTAGACAGATCTGCCAACTTGTTTGATGAAGTCTTTGAACAGAATCGACTCAAAAGAGTGATTCATTTGTGAATGGAGCATCGCTCATGCCCATAAAAAAGATACAGCGCGCTTGGAATAAACTACGCATTTAACAACATATATTGCATTAAAATAAAGTAACGAGAGGAACGTCGCCCAACGTAGTGAAGTAAATGTAGCCTACTTTGTTACTACCATAGACGGTTACTATAGACTCTCTCTCTAAGTCGTCCTCAGACGAGCCTTCCATCGTTGCCTCCAGGCATCCCGATTCTCCATGCATCCGGCCAGTTCGTTGGTGCTCTGGGCTCCTGTATCCCTCTTAAGTATGTCCACGTATGTTAGCGTGGGACGTCCTCTTGACCGATGGCCATGTGTTGGTTCCCATAGCACCAGCTTGATGGCTGGCAGCTCGCGATGCCTTCGGCAATGTCCTGCAAGTCTCATTCTCCTCACAGCAATCTTGTTGCTCACTCTTGATATTCCCTCATACAGGATTTTGTTGGTTACATGCACACTCTTACTGATATTAAGCACTGCACGCAGCATCCTGGTTTAGCACCCGTCCAGGGACTTCTCTAGGGTTGGATTCAGGGTCCAGCATTCACTGCCATAGAGGAGAACAGACTCTACTGTCGCGTAGAAGAAGCGAAGAAGAAGCGAAGAGGAGTTTTATTTGGCGGGAGAGGTTGGAGTTCCATACACTGTTCATGCCGTTCAGGGCCCTCCATGCAAGTGCCTTCCTCACTTTTAGATCTTGCTCAGTTGAGTTGACCCATGCGCCCAGGTACTTAAAGTCCTCAACTTCTTTCAGCACAGTGTCTCCTACTGTTATCAGAGGTTGATGTTCCGGTGGTACGTTGTAGGTCATGACCTCAGTTTTCTTTGCATTTACCCTAAGGCCAACCTTAGTGCACTCTAGCTCCACATAGACAGTAGACAGTAAAGGTTAGTCTACTACCCACCTCTGTTGGGCGCAGAGTTAACGGTCACGACAATGCTCTTCTTCTGTTGTTTGTTTACACTATGTATAAAACAATGGTATCCTAGATCGCGCAGGAGGGGGTTTCATTCATGTTAGTGACACCTTGTGTCCCTGACAGGAAAATACTAGGCTACTGCGCGATCTGTGACAGTAGGCGCGCCGTCAATTATGTCACATTGGAATTGTGCGAGAATATAACGATATTCGAATAAGCAATTTTATGATCGAATTTCCAACGCAGTTCGACTATTCGACTATTCGAAGATCGCGACTCATCCCTAATATTTATATATAACTCACATCGCTCACAGAGAAAGAGTGTCACATTACCAAGATTTCATGTGTTGGCACCAATACTAGTGAAAATTCACCTTTACACCAATTTGAACTAATTCAAAGTAGTTCGTTTTTTAGTTTTTAAATAATAAGTAGCCTAAATATATTTTACAATATGCAAACATTGCTTCAGAAAAGGCAAACGGTTAATTAGTAAGAAACAAAGAAGAACATTACCTCCAACAGGACAAAGAGCGCTTGAGGATTTTCGTGGTATTTAAATGTTTATTAAAGCTGCTGAATTGATTCAGACAGAAACAGTAAGTGATTTCTCTGTTTCCCTGTAATCATTAAATCACCCCCTGAAATCATATTTGAAGTTTTTTAGCTTTTAGTAGCCTATGAATGTTAGCCTTAAGGTTTAAGCTAGTGTGTTCCAAAACAATGACAAAATTCACATTTATGAGATGTAAGCATTCAAAACTGCAGTCTCTCACTTACGTACTCACATCAAATGCTCTCTAAAAACTAAAGCTCCGCCCCCTACGCTATAAACACTAACTGGCCAAAGCGACCGTTAACACGTCACGGAGAAACATGGGTTAGGCCGTGTGTCCACCAAAGCCTTTTTCCACGCGCCTGGTGTATGTTTTCAATTGTTTTCAATGGGAGTGCCGCGTTTTTTAAACGCCATGAGCATAACGAGACGCTGAGAGTTTTTTTCACGCTGAAGCGCCAAGCGCCCGGCGTTTTTTACTGGTCGCCGAGAGTTGAAAAATGTTCAACTTTTGGTCAAACGCAGCGCTCATCACTGTCACCAGTCACCAGCCACCAGCCGTCCAATGACAGAGGAGGAGGGGCGGGGCTAATACCACACCGACCAACTGTCACAACATTCTTTCTGTACAACGACATCAACCAGCAGAGCTAACCGAACAACATGGATAAAAAATATTTTTTTAGTATGAAACAAATTATCTGCGAAATCAGTTACAAGTAAACTGTGCAGCGGATATTCTGTATCATAGCAACAAAACGTCTCAACGGAAAAACGCTGCGCTGCCAAAACGCTCTCAAGCGCCCAAAGCTAGGCGTCTTCAGCAGAGCGTCTAGCGTTTTCAGCTGGCTAAAAATGCTTTGGTGGACACACGGCCTTAGAGTTGTGAGTTTGAATTTATCTCTACTATTGAATCCAACGTATCATCAGCACTCGGATTCGCTACCAAGTGCGACTTGGAGTCTGTGAGGTAAACTAAATGCTATTGGCTATTTGAAAAGGGGGAGGAGCCATTCAATATTTCCCGCCTTAGCTCCTGTTTCAGTGGAAATTACGTCAATGCGTCAAACAAACCTGCGCGTTTCAAGGCACTTCAGTGGGACTTTAAAGGAGCACTAGGTAACTTTTCAACCTTCATAATCTATTTCCAAGTCTCTTGTGATGGTACATCGACTTACAATAGGTTGAATGACACGTCTGCCATAGCCTGACGGGGTCTGTAGCGTTTTTAATCGTACTTTTAAACTTTGGGTTTCGGGTAGTAACCGGCGAACAAAGAGAACTACAAAATTTGACTGCTTTACGGCATACGTCACTTCCACCCCCACCCCCACTTTTTTAAAATCGGACGTGCGAGCCAAATGTTATAGTCATGGCCGAAGCAGCACAGAAAAACAAGAAAGCAAAGGTTTTATCGGAGCAAAGCAAAAAGAGATAAAGAGAAAGTGATTGCGTTAAAGGCAGAACGAGGATCAACATTGGGCCAGCGTTTTCTCGCTGGCGTGAGCTGAAGGAGGAGGAGGGGTGCCCGACCGATGCGGACTTGGCTGTCATGCTTTTGGACTAGTAAGTTTATTGCTTGAATACTATCTCTTTGGTTGTTTTTTTTTTGTCTGCCTGACTACGTTACGGAAGCTATCTTATCCTCCGTTTATCTTCGTGAATCAAGTAATGATAGTAGAGTATAGGGAATTATCAATCTGGTAGCTAGTAAACGATATTCTAGTTTTTGATGGTTAGCTATCGCTAGCATTCTCGTTCTGATTTGAACTTTGCAATCGATGAAATGCAAATAGCAAATGTTTAGCCTAAAAAGTGTACTCTTCTCAACATGTACAAAGAAAGGAGGAAGATTATTAATATTATCATTGTGTTCATAGCTTCTCATTTGTTACATGTGTAAAGTTACTTGATTGTGTAATTTGCGATTATTTATAGCTACAGAGGCAAACGGGATTCTTGTCGCAATTTTTCCGGATGACGAATTTGGTTATTATCTACCACTCAAACATTGCATTGAAGTATCATATAGATTCAGTAAAACGGTAACCATTTGTCGTTAGAAAAAAAATAAACCCAAATTATATTCATATGACATGCTGAAATATATGCCACTGTACCTGGGATGAAGACATTTCACACGCGACGCAAGCAGAACACCTGCATGTGACCTCCTCCTACAGTGTTCAGGGCTATCATGGTTGTCAACAAATGCACGTGCATGTAGGATGACAGAGTTTACGACAGTAGTAGAGGACAATACTGTTTCCCAACTGTAGGGGGACCCCGAGAGCAAAAGTTACCTGGTGTTACTTTAATAACAGCAACATTTACACTGCAAGACCTGCAAGGGTTTTTCGTCTGCTTACGTTTACATTCATTTATAACAGGTTGTGAACATGAATACTTTATCAAAGATTAACATTTTGAACAATTTCAAGTAATTCCATACTGAAAGAGAAATGCTCTTCACGGAGAAGCTGTCAGTCAAACAACACACAGGTCAAGTGAATATACCAATAATGTTATATTTACAATTTCAGTATTAGCATCTTCACAACACTACAGAGGAACATCCCTGATGAAAACACCAGTATGATGTTATTCCTGACATTAATGTTACTCTAAACTGGTGTTTTCAGCAGAAGATGTTTAAGTTTATGAAGCACTTTGCTTGTGGTGTCGTATCTTTGTGGTTAAAGTGTAAAAGGTTCAAATCGTGCAAGTTTTGATCCATGAAATATCACCATTGTGTCCTTGATCAAACTCTGAATCTCAGGAACTGAACCTGTAAAACTGAGGAAAGAGACTGGAGGAAAGCAGCAACAAAATGCCTAATGTATGTTTATGTAATGTATTTTTTATATATTATCTTCCATAATTATTACTGACTGTTGCATAAGCCTTCTACTGGTATTAAGTTTCACAGATATGTTTATTGGTTAAACATCTATATGCATTTTGTATCATGAAGCACGTTTTTGTCTTCGTTAAATGTGCAAACATTGAATTGCTTTTCTTTGTATTTTATTTTAACAAATGTCTTATAACATTGTAACCTTTTATGAAGCATTTGAGATGGCATGCTGATCAGCTTTTTTGTGTTTTTTTTTTTACTGTCAAGTTTTTTACTGGGATTTAACGGTAATGATGCACTTATTCACATCATCTCTTCGTTATAAATTTTCTTTTAGTTCTATTCTTGAAGAATATTTTGCTGTGCTGTGATTGTCTACTGTTGTTATGTAATTATTTGTGTCATTTATGTGTATGTATTTTATAATATTATTACCGTGATGGAAAAAAGCGCCTTGGCTTGAACACACAGTCAATCCCGGGTTTATCTGCCGGTTTCTCTGAACTGTGAGCTTCCTGGTTATAAGCCGGCAGGATTTACAAGTGTCATCATGGTGTCTGTTGTTATAAATGTTTTCAGAAAAGTAATTTCAGTGTCATAAAGTACTATAATATGCCAAACTCCTCACAAAAGCCCGAACCACGACCTTAGTAGAATATGGACCTTTCTCCTCTCTTCTTTTTTTTATTTTTTACTTTGCATCCGTCAAGGAAAATGTGCTTTGTAACACATAAACTATATTATTTTCTAGAAAATAAATCTAAAGATATGTGTATGTTACTGTGATAAGTGCAATTAAAACTGATAGACTGATTCACTTATAACGGCGGAAGTCTTTTATTATTATCTTTTGGATTTTTAAAAACCTAATTTTATGATGCTGTTATGCAAACTTTAGGCAGTAAGTTTGTAAAAATAGTCATGATTTAGCTGTATACTTCAGAAAATCTTGCAGTGGATCAAAAATAACATTTTAGTAAACATTTAAAAACAAATTAGCAGTAGGCTTTTTATTAGACAAAGAAGAATGAACTTAATGGTAATTTAATAACATTTACAACTTATGGTTTACAAGGTTAAAGCTGCAGTCCGTAACTTTTTTGTGTTTAAAATGTATATAATGAGCGAGTAGTACATCATGAAGGCATTTTCCAAACTGTGTTTTTGAGACTGTCTTTAAGAAGAAAATACTCAGGAATGGTGTTGACTCACATGGTTTGCACATGGTTGGTCTTAAAGCATATTAAAAACACCACATAGACACATAAACAACATTAAAACCTTGATTTCTACCACAGGGGGACTTTAACTCTTTCCCCGCCATTGACACCCGACTGGCTCCATCATCTCTCATACATGATAGAAAATGTGTTTGTATTTGGTGTAGGAAGGAGCATGTCATTTAAAAAAAAACATGATTTCACTTTATTAAGTAGGCCTATATTAAGTCAAGATCACCGTTTCGAGAGCGAATTTTTTGAACTGATTCTTTTAAATCAACTGGTTCACAATAAATAATATTCATTTGTGGATTCGACTGATCTAGGGGATTAAACTTGCAGTAAATAACAACAACTTAGTGATTTGGATAGTAGAAGCCTAATTCCGATTTATTTGGTAATTGAGTCATTACTAGTGGGTTACCATGATCTTCACTTTTATTTTATTTTTTTATATATTATGCATTATTCATGTTAATTATGAATCATAATTACGTGTATTTGGTAGTTTTTAGTAGTCTGAATGGCAGGAATGAAAAGAAAAACAGTTATTGATTAGATAGTAGTGACCTATACATCATTCAACTGAGCGATATTACTTACTAATTCGTTAATTGTTAATAGTAAAATTCAATTATAAAGTAAATTTGTTATAAGTGTTAATAGTGCGTTACTCATCTGTTCATGCCCAAGTGAAAAAAAGTATACTTTATTGTATTTGAAATATATTCCCTTTTACAATAGTACATTGCAAATATACTAACAAAAAAATGTACTATCTTTAAATATTAAAAGTATATTAGCATCATGCTTTTTACCTATTTTTACAAAATAACTTTTAACACACTTTAAAATAATTGTACTTTAGTATATTTTCTAAAAGTATATTGAAAAACAAGCATACTTTTAACATATTTCTAAAAAGTGCTTTATAAGTACATTGGTAAAAAAATATATTAAGAAATATGCTAAACACAACTTTTAATATATTTCTAACAAGTTTATAAACACTTAGGCCTACTGCAATATAATTTAAATATTTATGTATTTATCTTTTTAATATAAAAAAATAATTTACAATGTACCAACTTATAATGTATTAGAAACATTTGTCAACTATTATTAAGCATTGCAATAAGCATACCTAAAATTAATGTTGTTCACTTTTACTTGTTTGTAGGCTACTTGTAAAAGGCTACTTAAAAGGCTGTTGTCCACGCTACGTTTGCACTACTAAAATTCCTACAAGGATTTCAACATCATATTATTTGAAATTGATCATAGATACATTTTCCAGAGATGTTAAAAAAAGTTTGTACTTGTTTAAATTCAAACAATAGCATAATTCACGTGACTAGTCCTGATTGGTTCCAGAGCCGTTAAATGGCTGTGATATGTTCTGTGATTAACTTTGTGAAAAGTAGCGTTTTGAGAAACATATTGATTTTACCCAGCTTCTTCAGGTTTGCATGGCGTGTGACATTTGGAACCTCATTATGTTGTGATTCTAGGTAAGATTTGTATTACATTAACGTTACTTGTCTTTGCCAGTCGTATTTTTGACACAAAGTGTAACAGCACGTCTTTTTCAGTTCAGCCACATTCAATTTGACCAATCAGAGCCAAGCTTTTCAAGTCGAAGTCTAAGCAGACTCGAAGAGATGAAGATGATGCCTCAGAAGTTACTGGTAAGTTTTAGTTGCTGTTTGCACAAAAAAAAAAGCCCACTGTTTACTGCATCACGGCGCGTCTCAGGTCCTGCGGTTATCACTCCGCCCAAGTAGCAGTGCTTCGCCTTCAGAGAATATAGTTCCCAGTATTTATTTGGTTAAAATATGTCTGTGTCTCATGTGACTTTGTTTTTTGTACACTCTGTGACTATACAAATCACAACATGTAAATAGGAAAATGTATGCGTTATTTTGTCACTTATTTGGATTAGAATGCTAGCTGCAACCATTTACAGCCAGTCTTTGTGCTAAGCTAGGCTAGCGGTGGGTGCGTCAGACAGTGTTACAGCACGCACGGAGATGAAAAAGGTATGTATGGACTTATCTAACTCTGGGGGATAAGGTGAATAGGCTAAAGTCCCAAAAAGTCGGAGTGTTCCTTTAAAATTGCATTGTGATGCTTATTTAGTGATGTAAAATTCATAGTGTACTTTTCAGTAATACATGTATAACTGAAATGTTCTACAAAAATATATATAAATATAGCTCTGCCATAGCATTTCACTGATCTTTTTAAATTAATAACATTCTTAAAAATATCTTATTTTATGTTCAGAATAAAGAACTTTACGTTAGCCTAAGCTCTTTGCTAACTAATATTTTAAATATTGTTTAATTTATTAAAAACTATACAACATCATATCTTACATCATCTTTACCCCTCATGTCATTTTTGTTGTTAGTAGTAAGTTCTGTTATTGTATTTTATTTCTGTGAACTATAATAACACTAAAAGGCTGTTGTGACTTTGTCTGTTTCAGGAGAGTCTGTTCTCTAAGCAAAAACATGGATGCTGACTATGAAGGGCAGAATCATCATCCAGTTACAACAGCTAATAGACCCTTCTTCAGCATTAGCTGTCCATTTTGTCGAATGCAGAATTCGGTAACCCAATATATATATACAGTATATATATATATATATATATATATATATATATATATATATATTACATTACATTTACATTCATGCATTTGGCAGACACTTTTATCCAAAGCAACTTACATTGTATTTAAGTTTAAAGGAACACGCCACCGTTTTTTGAAATAGAGGTTTTTCACTGTCTCCCCTATATTTAGATAAGTCAAGTCAAGTCACCTTTATTTATATAGCGCTTTTTACAATACAGATTGTATCAAAGCGCTTTCACAGTGATAACATGAAAACAATATAACAAAGTTTGTTTCTAAAAGAAAATTGCGTCAACGTCCACCTTAAAGGTGGGGTATGTGATTTGCAAAACGGTCGGCAGATTTTGAAAATACACAACTCAAAAGGTCCTACCTTCTTTCCTCCAACGCTGGCCCTGACTCGCTCGAGGGTGAGGGGGGTATGGTACGACTGTTTGATTGACGCACTGACTGTCCAATGATTCTAGGTGGTCTTTGGAAATGATTGGCTGGAGTTTTTCGAGTCCTGCCCGTTTCACAGATGATCACAGATCATTCACAGATAAGTGGGCAAACGCATTTTTGTCTCAGTGCATGCATTGTCTTATGGTGCGTTCACACCAAACGCGAATAGAACTTCTGGTGCGAGTGATTTAAAAATTAAGTCAATGTAAAGACGCGTTTACATCCGTCTAGACTAGAGGTCAATCAACATCAGCCATCTTGCAAACAGGCAACCGTCTAGCACTTGGCCCTCCCACAAGAAGGGGATTTAGCCTTGGATGCGCGTCAATTTCGCTTCAAGCGCTTGCTTTTTACGTGTGTCAATTTAGCTTAGAACACGCAAATGGATTCAAAATGTTCAAGCGTCCAACTAGACGCGGTAGACGAGAATTTGACGCTCTATTTGCGTTTGGCAGCGCCGCCGGATAGCATGTCCGGATAGCATGTCCTGAGTAAAAGTGATCCCCTCCCCCCAAAAAAACATTACTTATTGTTGCTTGCGTATTCACAACGAGTAAAAATAGCAATGCAGATTAAAGGAACACGCCGACTTTTTGGGACTTTAGCTTATTCACCGTATCCCCCAGAGTGAGAAGTCCATACATACCTTTTTCATTTCCGTGCGTGCCGTAACTCTGGCTGACGCACCCACCACTAGCCTACAGTAGCTTAGCCCAAAGACGGGAAGTAAATGGCTCCAGCTAGCATACTAATCCCAATAAGTGCCAAAATAACGCCAACATTTTCCTATTTACATGTTGTGATTTGTATAGTCACAGAGTGTAGAAATAACAAGGTTATATGAGACACAGCCATCTTTTAACCATATAAATACTGGGAACTATATTCTCTGAAGGCGAAGCACTGCTACTTGGGCGGAGTGATAACCGCAGCACCTGAGACGCGCCGTTGTTTCTTCTGTCAACAAAACCAACGTGACTAGCTATCTATTAGCGGAAGTGAATGGTGATCATGGCTGATTTTGAGGACACGAAATAAAGAACACAAACTGACTTTTACTGTATTTTATTATTTGGTTATTATTACAGTTTGGTTTTCAGTGTGTACATTTTTGCCATGCTACAGATACAAATGGTTCCCATGAGATTAGTTCTTTGGACTTTGGTGATGTTGCCTTTTTTTCTTCTTCAGCTATTGAGGTCAAGATTTGTAATTTGTACTTCTAAAAACAAAATGTTCAACGATTAAAAAGTATATTATAAGGACCAATGTTCATGAATTGTAATTTTTGGGGGTGGGGTAAACATGTAAAAAAAAAACTCAATACTAATACTGTAAATGACAATACAGTAATATTACTGTAAATCCAAATTCAGTAAATGGTACAGTATACTGTAAAGGTACAGTATACTGTAAGTGAAAATGCATTAAAGGTACAGTATACTGTAAGTGAGAATAACGTAATAATACTGTAAAACATTTTTAGGTGTCTTTTTTAGGAAACAGATTTTGATCTTCATAATCAAATAATTTCATTTAGATCATTTGAAACAATTTGAAATGAGCAGATGATATAAAATACATCCGATCTCTTCAAATGAAGGCTGTTTATGAAAACTTCACGGCTGTGTGATTTCAAAGCATCATGACGATTGAGATTGATACGATAAAAGAGAAAAATTCTGAGGATTTCTGGCATCTTTGTCACTTTCTCAGGTTCATAAACAGTTTATTGCAGTGAAATGTATTTTTAATACTCACAATCCTTTGTCAAAACAATCCACACATTGCTAAAATAAGAACAAATGTTAATAATGATAAGGGAATGTTTTTAGATAAATATTTGAGTTACTTGCAGCGACAGAAGCTCATACTATATGAAACAGAGAAATATTGAACATATTATAAGAACAATACAAAATAACAGAAATTAACAAAAGAAACACTAATCATATGCTCCATATCTTCCTCCTGCTTTCTGTTCATTAAATATTCATAATCGATAATACCACTGTCATCTTTACTATTAGAGTATTAATAAAGTTATTTATAATGCTGCTGGATAAAGAACAACCTGATCAAACACACATACGATCACAAAGTAGTACGTACTAGTGGAGGAGCGTCGACACAACTCATTCTCTGCAATTTCCTTAAAACTGATGCTTCACATGTTGTTATAATTCACATTCACACATAATTCACAAATTGAGAATGAATTAATACAGCATCAATAGTCTCTTTTTAACAAAATAATGGAGGTTGATTGTGTAATTCTAATACAAGCAATGTTTTAAACAGTTTTCTGAAAGTTATGAATATGATCCTCTCCTTGAGTCTCTGTACTGCATGATTGCATTTTAAAGAATTCATACTTTTGATGTTTTTCTTTATTGTCAGTGTCATTTGTTTGAGATTGTACCAGTCAAATGTTTTTATAAGCAACTTTATTATTCCTTTACACACAAGTGTGACTTTCTGAAGAACCAAAATGGTGTTTTAAAGGTGACCTATAATTCAAAATTGAATTTACCTTGGTATAGTCAAATAACAAGAGTTCAGTGCATGGACATGACATAGAGTGAATCTCAAACTGGACTGTTTTCGCGTTCTCATTTAATTCACGTTTATGAAAAACACCCCTGAAAAACGGTCGGTTCTCCACACAATACCGACTATGACGCAATTGTCGGGATCATTAATATGTACGCCTCCAAATATTTGCATAATGCCAGCCCTCAATGCCAGGCGGAAATGCGCAGCCGAAGCATGGCAGTTGCTCAGTGTGGATGTACACATGAACACAAAAGTATTTTTTAGTTCCTTCATCTGAGCCTCTGAAGAAACAATGGGTTAATTTTATTTTCTCTGGAAATTTCCAAACATTTCACCGACTGTTTCCTCAACTTGGGCCAATACAGAGCTGGCCTCGGATCGAGCTACCAAGCAACACTTTCTGATGTGTAATTGTTCAAGTTCAGACAGGTAATCTTTCTCTCAAAATCGTTCAATACTGTTTATGCATCAGTAAGTCAAGCCAGTGACTAAAATATCAGCTTCACATTGTTTCTTTTAGTAGGATGAAAATAATCGTATTTAAATTGTGAACAAATTATATACAGAAAGCGATCAAAGAACAATCTTTCCACACAGCGCGAGTTTATCTGGACACTTGCCAAACTCGTTATGAAATCAATGACGCACGTTACTGCACAACGAAGCTCTTACTGTATTTACATCATCGTGTTTGCATTGGGGAAAGCAGAGAGAGTGCAGAAACTGCTTTGCAATGATAAGATCTTCATTCTCGCGATCAACACACTGTCATCTGCTCAATGCTCATCACGGCAACATTTTATGTGATGGGAATAGATCTAAATACTTTAAAAACATCTCACGATTCGTTAATCTCGATAGCTGTTATAGTAAAAACTTATAATAGCTGTAGTAAAAGTATTCGGGAGAGAGTTTCACATGTAATGCGTTGCTATTTCATATGCAAGCATGTCAGCCAATCACAGCAGTGGCCGCGGTTACACTGAATCCCACAGCAGACACGCCCCTTCAAACAGAGTGTTCAAATCAGAGGCTAAAAGCAGGCTAGGAAAAATGCCATTTATTTCTAAATTATGATTATTTTTTATCTAAAAAAACATACTAACATTATAAGGGTAACCCAGGAAACATTATAAAATAATTAAAAAAAACATTCTAGGGCACCTTTAAGTGTTTCTCAAGTGTTTCTCCAGTTTCACAGTCTGAGGATCAGGATGAGCATAAACCAGACAACAGCCTCAAGATTAGGTTTTTTTATTTGTATTGTTTTATTCAGTAACAGCATGAAGTGAACGCTGTGCGTCCGGCTCAAATCAGCAAATACAAGAGATTCAAGCTGAAGCTTCTCTAATAAAATGAAATAAAAGAACAATCAGAAATCAATAATTTCACACAACAGTGAAAATCATCAACAGAATATCAGAGTTTATCATTTCACATTCACATCTGATCTGAGAGACACAGATGGGCAGATTCACTTCAGATTATACAAAATATAGATTGATAAAAATATAAGAGCAATTATGTATCATAAAAAAGACAGATAATAATATAAGAAAATAGAGTAAGGCAAAATAATACTCGAGTAATATAAATGTGCAGATAATGTCTGCAATAACAGAGTTTCACACAGAGATGAACAGTCAAACTCACACTGGAAACTTCTTCAATTAAACTGTTTCTAGAAACTTCTAGAAGTGAAGAGACTGTTAAAGTATCTAAAGCTCAGGATTAAACATGCTTGTTATATAAAACACACACACACATTAGTCCGAGAAATACTGGTTTAGCACACACACATTCTTCTTATATAGTCTATACATGACATTTCTCATCAGATATGTGGCTAATAGATGCAGAAACAGAAACTGGTTAATCCAGTATTCACTATATGTAATGAGTAACAGTTGAAATGTTAGATTTTTATTAGATTTACATTAGAGGATCAAATAAAGACGAGTTAGTCTAAAGATCAGTATGAAGAACAGTAAATGAAATATGTCTGTGTGTTATCATGTTGTTAAACTGCACAGCTCAACATCACACACACACACACACACAGCTAGATCTCCATCATACAGGGTTTAGAGGCTCACATCAGGAGAAATATGATTTGAATGTTGATAATGTCACAGTCTGGAGTCAGCCGTGTACTGTTGTCAAAGTCACCTCTGGGTTATTTCTAATATCTGAAAGAAAACACACGAGACAGATCATATTAAAGGAAAGCTTTGTTTTTATATTATATAGTTAGGAGGAGTTGACTTTGAATGTAGCCTATTATTTGCATTTAGATTTCTTAATAACACAATAATTTACAATCATACACACACATTGACAGAGTCTGTTCTGACAGAAATCATAAAGTGTCATCATACAAACTCAGTCTTTCATCTAAATGTCTGACAGGGTTGATAGAAAATAAGATTGTTATTATACTGACATATTTGATTTACTCACCAAGAACTTCGACTCTGAATAATTTAGTTGTGATTTTTCCTCCTTCAAGTTTGCGTTGCATATAAATTCCAGCATCTGTGGGTCTGATCCTCTTGATGGCCAGTGATCCGGTCTGATGATCCAGCTTCAGTCTGCCTTTGAATATTTCATCAGCAAATGGGAAGACTTTCTTAGTCCCTCCTGTGATTTCAGCTAACCGAATGAATAGTCCAAACGTCCAATGGATCTCATCACCTGTCTGTATGTCAACAACACCAGTCTCCAGTGTGACAGATCCTCCCTCCTTCACTGACACTGGCCTCATGTCTGTCTGATCTACACATACAGAGAAACACAGAACAGAAATCAGAAAAAGACAACAAAGTAGTCTAAATGATAAATCAATAAACAATCTATAAACAAGTCAAAATTTTGTCCTCAGTTCTCATGTTTGTTGTGATGTGTGTGTTGGACCAATCATATTCTCTGATTCATGTGTGATCAGGATCAACACATCCGTGTTTAATTGTGTTTATGCCAGGAAACAATATAATTTTTATTGAATATCATATTTCATTGTGGTTTGTTTTATGTTCCTTATGTTCTTATTGTTCCAGTAATAATCGTTTAATGCTGATTAACTACACTTTATATATTTATAGTGGTGAGCTTGAGAAACTGCAGATCATTTTTTTAAAACTGATGCGATTTGATTAAATAATTTCGTGAGCTAATGTGTTTATGATTAATAATGTGCCGTCACTGCATGTTTCACTGTCAGATAGTTGTCGAGGTCTTCAGTGACTCACAAGCACACAACAAACTGATCAAGTTTAGAGCAAAATAATTAAAACATTAATCAATTTTAAAGTGATTTGAAATGAAACTGACTTTGTATACAGCATAATAGATTACATTATGCTTCAATACTTGTGTTGAAGGCTGTGCATATAATAAGATATAACCAAATAAAACTCATAGTCCTCAATTGAATAAATTAATCTGATTTAAAATAAAATCATTATTATTTAAAGATTTCAGTTACTCACCAAAGACAGAAACACTGAATCTCTTTATTGAAATGTTTCCCGATCTGCTGATCAGTAGTGTATATTCTCCAGAGTGTGTGGTTCTGGTGTTTGTTATGGTCAGAGATCCAGTCTGAGGATCCGGCTTCAGTCTGCTTTTAAATATCCCATCAGGGACATCATCATATACAGTGAAACTATGAGCAGCGGTTTTCCTTTCAGCAATACAAATGCTTCTAAACATCCACAGTAATTTGTCGTCTTTATGTACTTCATCATCATCATCAGGGTTTAGAGTGATAGTTTCTCCCTCCATCACTGACAGCATAATCATTTTATCCCTCCCTTCACCTCAGCAAACAGAAACAGATAAACACAGAGAAGATATTAGCTGGAGAAGAAAAGCAATAAAAGCAGAGAGGAATAAAATCAACATAAAATCACTGTCTCAGGCCATGTCCACACTAATATATTTTTCTCTCCGTTTTGGCCTTCCGTCCACACTGAGACGGCGTTTTAAGTCAGCGAAAACTTAGCTTTTGGAAAACGCTTTCCAAAGCTGATACATTTGAAAACGCCGTTTTCGCGTTGAAGTGTGGACTGTGAAGCCGGAGGTATTGGAAAACGATGACGTAGTTTAGTCATGTGGTCCATGTTGTACCAATAGATATTCACGTTTACTGGCATTGTGCCTGTTAATTATGTGCGATTCATTTTTACACTTTTGCTAAAATAATGTTACTTTGCACACTCTTCATACCACAGTAGCCTAACGCTACTGCAAAGATGACAGAACATGTAGGCTACTCACATTTGCTGTCCTGCGACAATACAGGAGAGCAGTCGCGTTTTAGACCAAACATATGGTGACTGAGTGCGACCTGGACACATCAGTGAATGGTGAGATATTTTGCTAAATAAAATTATCCTGTTAGAAGAATTGCGCGATAACTTTATTATTTATTTTTCCATCTGTATCGTCTCAGTGAGCTTTTGTGAGGTTTCACGCATGCGCAGTAAGATGAATTTAGAAGTTTCTCATCCACACTGAAACGTCGGAAAACGCCTGAAAACGGCTCTGGTTACTCACGTAATCTATGTTCTCTTTCATAGGTTCACTCAACGCTTAAGACGCAGTGGGAATGCCCTCTGGGTATGCCGATTGTCTGAAGCCCTTATAGAATCACGCCAATTCATTGGCTAATGGCGCGGGCCCCGCCCCGACGCTCTATACGCGCGCACGCCATCTGATCCTCAGATTTCTCTGCCGAAAAAGAAAACTTGTCGGCAGCGCAAGGAGCTTGGCAGCGAACGCAGCGTCTCATTCCCTATTCAGAGAACATAGGTTACATGAATAACCAGAGACGTTCTCTTTCATAGGTTCACTCAACGCGGCGTAGCTTAAGACGCAGTGGGAACGAAATACCAAACTCACCAAGCTAACGCGCTGCCAAATCCAGTACAAGACCAGAAAGTTATAATGACCGGTTCAAGCAAATAAAACTTGGGAACCTGGAGTCAAGTCAAGATCCAGACTATAAAATCTGACAAAAGTGTGCGGAGAGGACCAACCTGCCGCCCCACAAATATCTTCCAAGAGGTCTCCTCTAAAAAGAACTTGAGAGGAAGCCACACTTCTCGTGGAATGTGCTCTGATGCTAAGAGGTGAAGGCAGGCCATGCACCTCATAAGCCAGTGGAATAGCATCCGTAACCCAATGGGAAATCCTCTGCTTTGATGCGGCAAGCCCACGGCGGCCAGTGCCAAAACATATCAAGAGTTGGTTCGATTTTCTCCAGCCGCCCGAGAGGTCCACATAGGACTTCAAGGCTCGAACCGGGCAGAGCAAGTTAAGTTTCCTATCCTCATCAGAGGCAAAAGGAGGAGGATGGAAAGCGTTAACTTTAATAACCTGAGAGCGGAATGTTGTAGACAAAACCTTTGGTACATACCTTGGTCTCGGTCTTAAGGTAACCTTGACCAAACCAAGAGCAAAGTCCAAACATGTCTCTCTAATAGAGAGAGCCTGTAAATCCCCTATCCGCTTCAACGAAGTCAAAGCTAACAAAAGAGCAACCTTTAGAGTCAGAATCCGCTCAGGAGCTGACTCCAAGGGCTCGAAGGGAGCCTCTGTTAACCCTTCCAGGACAACTGATAGGTCCCATGAGGGAATTCCAGGGGAGCGCGTTGGTTTTAGGCGTCTAACCCCACGCATAAAAGTCGAAACTAGCCTAAGTTTACCCAGGGGAATCTTGTCCGACTCTCTGTGAGCGGCAATAGCTGCGACGTATACTCTGAGAGTGGTAGTGGCCACTCCAGAGGCAAACTTCCCTTATAGGAATTCCAGCACTGAACCAACATGGCAGCTGACTGGGTTCCTGGCATGTGATGAGCACCATGACTCAAATACTCTCCACTTGGAGGAATACAGCCTCCTCGTAGCAGGGGCTCTAGCACTTGTGATGGTTTCCTGAACATCAGTTGGGAGACCAAAGCCTAACGCTAGCGGCCTTTGATTGGCCAAACATACAGCTTCCAAATGTCGGGGCGAGGATGCCACAGCTTGCCCTGAAGTTGGGAAAGCAGATCTTCTCTGACTGGGATCTCCCAGGGGGAGGACTCCAGCAGAGGAATAAACTCAGAAAACCACGGCTGGGACGCCAGAATGGGGCTACAAGAAGGAGGGGGACTCCGCTCTCTCTCACTCTGGACAGAACCGCCTGGATCATCTTGATGGGTGGGAAGGCATAGAGTTTCTGCATCGGCCACGGGTGGGCGAATGCATCTATCCCCAATGGAGCTGGTGGACTCAGGGAGAACCAGAGCGGGCATTGGGACGACTCCTGAGATGCAAAGAGGTCTACCTCCGCTTTACCTCCGACCTACGTCGGAAGCTGCAGTAAAAATAACGTCTTCCAGCCCGAAAGAAACCGACTCGCATGCTCCCGGGCTGGGGCATAAATAATCATGCGCGAACTCGACAGGCATGCCACGTGCGTGCTCGGGAGAGAAAGGGCGAGGCCCATCTTCTCATACTCCGCGTCTTCGACCTCTACATCCGAACCCCAGGTCGCGGATCCTCGAGAGGCCTCGGCGGTCTCAGGAGCGCGGCGGGGGGAAACGAATGACTCCTTTCTTAAAAAACGCAAGTCTCGAACGGAGGGTTTTGAGAAGGAGATTGTCGCAAAATTTACACTTTGACGACCCTAAAACAGCCTCACGCGCATGCAAAAAACCCAAACATTTAATACACTTACTGTGAGGGTCGTTGCTCGCAATGAAGCGAGCACATGGCGGAGAACAACGACGATATTCCATTGCACTTCACTGAAACTGGAACAGAGTTCCACTTATTGCAGTCGCTGAAGTGTGGAAGACGACGATAGTAGTAGAAAAATCAGAATTCGGGCTCAGAAAAACCGAAAGCGAAGGGCATGAAATGGCCGCTTCGTGAAGGCAGAGAAATCTGATGGTGTGTTCACACCGAACGCGAATAGAGCGTCAAATACGCGTCTATCGCGTTTAGTTAGACGCTTGAACATTTGCTGGAGTTCAAAATTTTCAACTTGCGCGGAAGACATTCGCGGCAAACGCCTCGCCCAATTCGCGTCATTCGCAACGCCCGGCGCGAATGATGCGTCTATTCGTGTCTTTGCATTGACTTTGTATGTAATCTACTCGCCCAAATAATTAAATTCGCGTTCGGTGTGAACACACCATGAGGAGCAGATGGCGTGCGCGTATATAATGTTACGATGTAAGAGCATCGGGGCGGCGCCCGCGCCATCAGCCAATGAATTGGCGTGATTCTATAAGGGCTTCAGACAATCGGCACACCCAGAGGGCGTTCCCACTGGGTCTTAAGCTACGCAGCGTTGAGTGAACCTATGAAAGAGAACGCTAGTGTGGACGGAGAGCATTTTTAAACGAAAACGCAGTTTTCAAATGTATCCGGATTAATGTAGACGTAGCCTAACACTGAAGCACATTTACACTCACAGCAAAAGACAATATAAACTAACACATTATCTGAAATACTTCAACATTATTCATAATCTGTGTTTTTGTGTTGTATTCATCATGAAGTGCTTCTTTTTTTAAAATAAAAGTATCTGCTAAATGTGTAAATGTGTTTCATGTTGGGTAGTCAGAGGAGGCTTTTTTCCCTATGATTTTAATCACAGGTTTTGTTTGATATGGTTGTGTTTATTATTTTAGCATCTGTGAAACCCTGAAGCTATTGCTCTGTATTTCATATCATTTAAATAAATCTATAACTTTTCTATTAAGAGTTTCCATTTCTTTGGTATGAAGAGCATCATAAACTACTCTGAGCTGGTTTAAGATGACCTTTGACCCTGAGCAGATGAAGAGTGCGACTCGTCAGGAGACCAGATCAGTTATGATTGAGACACGTCTACATAGTTATCTAAATGGGGACGTTGCACAGAAGTCTGTTGTGAAAGCTGGTCATAAATACTGTATTTAAACACAAACCCAGACACCAACCCTAACAGAAAACTTAATGCATTTTAAAAAGTGTGGACTAGCTATTCATTTTGTTGCCACACAACAATAAAATAGTTTTATAAAGTTGTATAACAATGCATTCAGAGCCCTTCATTCTAAAACAAAACCACAGTCAGTGCTCTTTAATATCTGTGTATTGATTATGTTTCTTTCTAACCCTGCTTTTATGAGCAAAACTACAACACACACACACATACACTACACATGTAAATGGTTGAAACATGATTACGAACAAACATTTTACACTTTTAATCTCTACTGTATCATAATAAAGCTCAGTATTTATCTTGCTTTATCAGCTGTAATACTCACATTCTTTTAGTTTAGAGATCTTGCGGCGATGGTAAATCACAGCAGCAACTACAGTAACACACGCCAGCAGACCAGCAGCAACACTGATCGCTGCTATAGCACCTGTAGACAGACCTGGATGTGTGATGATAAAGAGAGAGTCATCAGTGTGAGTGAATCTGGGTACAAGCCATCCTGCTGGGCCCCCCGCTGCAGGTCCGCTTCACGGACTTTCGACTTGAGCTCTGCGACTTATCCAACGGGGGGAGGGTTGAGACGGACTTTTTGAATGCCCATGAGAAGAGTGCAATAATAATGCAATACTAGAAATTGACGTTATGCATGACCATTGGACAGTGAAATGCTGTCCAATGAGACGGACTTTTGACTTGAGCTCGGCGACTTCACGGAGCTCAGTTAATTTGTAAGAAAAGTAAAGATCCTAAGTTTTTATTTTTTTATGTTTTGCAATTCATAATTAAACAGTCAAACGAAGAACGTTGGATTCAAGACTTTTGTTTACTGACGTTTTGTGTTGAGTACAAAAGAACTTTGAAGTCTAGAGAGTCAGCTTGCTGCACTCACAAATGATTAAATACAAAATGAATAGTAGTAAAGATAAATGTGGTTTGGAATGGGTAAAATGTACCTGAAAAAAATATGATCAGAAAATCAACGTGCCAAATAATTCTGCACGCACTGTATAGCTTAAACAGTAAATATAAATCAAATTAAGTCATTAATGAGCATGAGAGAATGTAATTTTAATTATTATGATATTCTCCTTCACTGTGTTGATCTTTTGTATTACGGTGTTACAGCAGGAGTTTGATGTGAACAGAGGACTGATTTATTTAAGAACATTACAAACAGTAATGGAGATTAATCATCTAAAATCAGTTGGAAACATGCAGTAATTAGTGTCCATTAGCATTAGTGTCTCCCAACTTCAATACCTTAATCTTACTCTCTTCATTTGGGAATCAAGAATTATTTTTTTTTTTTTATAAAAAATGCAAATTGGTGCGCTCCTTGGTAATAAATGTAATCAATGTTACAGAATGTTAAATATAACTAAAACATTAAGTTTAACAAAAAAGAGGCTCTTACTTACCAAATATTAAGACTATATGGTATAATGCCAATAATGGTATTTCTCACAAATATCTTGTATTCTTCTGCACCAAAGTTCTTTGAAAGACGAACTATAACAGTTTAACGGCAGTCCAAAGATTCACATTTGATGTTTAAGTGTTCAAATGAAGTTTAACTTTAGGATTTAAATAAGAACACTTTTACATTGACAGATTTGATCTACTCACCAGTGACAGTAACAGTAATTCTCTTGTTTATGGTGAATCTGCTGATGATGATCTTCAGCTCATACAGTCCAGAATCTGTGAATCTGGTGTTCCTGATGGTCAGAGATCCAGTCTGGGGATCCAGCTTCAGTCTGCCTTTAAATATCCCATCAGGAACATCAGATGTGAGGAATCGTGTGCGTGCTTTATTGATTTCAGCGAGGACCGAGTCTTCAAACATCCACTGCATTAAATCAGTCGTCTGCATCTCAGTGAGATCAGTGTGTAGAGTGACTGAAATTCCCTCTATCACTGATAGTGCTGACATCATTTCACCTGTAATACACACACATGAAGTTTGTCATAGAAAATTTTAACTAAATATTAAGCTAAACATGTTTTAACATTTAACCTTATCTAACATGCTAAATCTCTGAAACAATGTTCTAAGACATTCTGTATTTTAGATACTAGATATTTTAGGTATTTTGAATGTGTGTGTGTGTCGAACCCCTGACTGTGTGTATAAATAACAAATATGGGAAATTAATCTAGACAGATGACTAGGTTAGAACTTGTGATCAATGAAGTAACCGTTAAAACAAAATCTTCTCTACCCAGTAACAGAAGAGACTGCAAATGAATAACCAATCAAATTAATGTCACTATGCCATACCTCCCTATTCTATAAAAACTGTGGTATCTGTGTTTTCGGTGCGATTCTCAATGGAAATTGTCTGAGATCCTCCGGCCTTGGTTATTCTTGGGTGATTTTCAGAGAACTGCTCGAGAACTCCTGGCCGTAATAAAGAGCATCAAAGGACAATTGCTGAAGTCTGTCTGTCATTAAAGCTTCGCAGCGAAGTTAAGAATTATTAGACTCGGCTGTAGTCGACAAGAAGACTCGCTGGAGTATAGTGAGAGAACTGAAACTGAAGTCGATTTGTAGACTCGTGGAGGTGTAAACTTAGCTAACGTCAATATAATTGACGCGCTACAGTATAAGTATTATTGATAGAGTAGTCAGGTTTAGGGAAAAACCAATCACAAGATCATTGAGAAAGACCTACTCAGACGTTACAAGCTACACTGTGTGAATGACGTATGCATGCAATTTCCTGAAAATCAATACAACTGCTCTAAAATATCATAATTATAGATTTATCAAAGTGTATTTTGGTAAAGACATGGTTTGAAAGATGGATTTTTTTTTTGCACTCTCTCATTAATACTATTTTATTCTTTTTTTGATAATAAAAAAGTTACATGGTATAGCTTTAGATGCATGCTTGAAGATTTTTAACAGTTAATAATTTCAGGTAACAAATGTATAATAATTAAGTCTTGTATAATAATGCTAATTTCAATTGTTCTGTAAAGGGCTTAAATCTGTCTGATTTATAGACAAAATGAGCAATAAACAAATTAGTGTTTCATCTCCCATGCACAAGTATATGCATACCGCTTTTATCCAAAGTGATTTACTAATAAGGACACACTCCTGACGGCACTTTTACTGGTGTTTGGAAACTGATGAACAGAATGATTCAAATCTCCACTTTTCATTTAATTCACCAAATGATGTATAAAATTAAGCACTCAAAGCTGAACATCACTTCAGCATAATGATCAAGTGTTTGAGGAGAACTAAAAATAAATGTTCATTTATTTATTTTTTTATTGCAAATAAATGTTCATTTAAGCTATTCTAGGATGCTGGGATTTATTATTACTATAAAAGAGTTGATAAACTCACCGCTGGCAGTCACGTTGTATGACTTGTGTATGGTGTGTCCGCTGCTGCTTTTCCTAATACCAGCTTCATAAAATCCAGAGTTTTTGGTTCCGATGTTCATGATGGTCAGAGATCCAGTCCAATAGTCCAGCTGCAGTCGTTCTCTGAATCTCCCATCAGGACCATCAGATGTTGAGAAGTTTCCAGTCTTTCTATTGTTTTCAGCTATAAGAGAGTTTAGATCTCCAAACCTCCACTCTATCACATCATCTCTCTGTATAATAGTACCAGAGTTTAGAGTGACTGAATCTCCCACTATCAGTGGCACTGACTTCACTTCATCAACATCAGACAGAACTGAAGAAGAAAGAGAAAAAGATTTTCTGTCAGAGAAATACATCAGTCTGTTGTTCTTGTGATAGTTGTGGTTCCCAAACTTTTTAAAAGCATGGAAGCCCTTTGGAGCCTTTTTCTGCCCACGGCACCCCAACCCAATTAAACTAAGTCAAAAAAGTGTTTTGGATTTGTAAAATCGTTTGATAGTGAATTTTTATAATAGTCAGATTTGACATTTCTTGTTTTGACAGTATAGGCTACACACATTCCTTAATCGTTTATATTCAATCCAATCTACCAGATCTTTTGTTAAATGGTATCTTTCCCAGGCCTTGTCCCTTTGCTTAAAGAGATATATTAAATCACCAGCAATCCATAGATGTCTACCCTTCACTTTGACTGATGCCCATGGAGCATGTTTATCTATAACTTTTAATACCTCAGTATAAAAGAAATTCCAGGCATCATCAACATAAGGAATTAAATACATCCTGTTCCAATTAATACATAACAAATCTTGAATAAATGTCTAATAAATTGTCTTACCTTGATTATTTTAGGTGGTAGACGCAGTAACCTTATTTTCGAGATACAAAAGATAACTGAATGGTCACTGAAGCAATCAGATAAAACACCTGAATCAGTAATTCTATTGGGATGCGTGACCAAGATCCAGTCTAAGAGAGACCTGAGTTCCCCTCCACTCTGGTAGGCTCCCGTATTAACTGAGTGAGATTTAGGCTTTCAAACTGATTCCTCTCTTTCAGAGAGGACCTATCAAGCCAATTTCGATTGAAATCTCCCAATACTATAATTTCGTCAAAACAATTTAAAGAATTAATAGTACTAAGAATTGTATTGAGAGTGAGGAGTCACGTGCCGATTTGGGCGGGGTCTGAGCCGGTCGGCCATGATGGAAGGAGACGCTATCGGTTGCCAGGGGCAACGCCTTCAGAACTTCACAGAGGCGCGACACTAAACATTACAGAAATAGCGAAAGAGAGACAGCGCAGCTTAGTATTTGTTTACATTTCACATTTTACCGATACGCCGCAGTTTCTTTGGAAGATATGGAGAAGGAAGAGAAATGAAAGGGGTTCTATCGGGAGAGACTAAATAACAATGCAGCCAGCTTAGAGAAACTGCTTGTCAATAAACTGACAGCAGCAACAGCGAGCAAAGCCTGCTTTCAAAAGCAACACGTCAGCACAGTTCGCCTTTTATTTAACACAAGCGAACGAAATTAATACTCTGTTATTCAACTAGAGTTGTTTCATTTGTTATAGATATATCTGTACCGTGAAATGTTTTAAAAATACACTTTTTTTAATGACGTAAGATTCGCATTGACAGGGGAATGTCCGATCTGTTCGCTTAACGTTGCACGGCAGGTGCAAATGCACGTATCTGATTCATATCAGATTTATTTCCACATATGAATGAGGCCTGAATGAAACATCAAGTATGACTGAACTCTCGCAGTTTAACGTTACAGGTTTGGGGGTTTCTAAGTCTTGCACCCGCAGCCGCAGCAGAATTGTTCAGCTTCTAATGACTTAAAGCTTCTGAACTCTTGCATTGTGTAGGCACAGGCAGTAACGTTCTGATTCTGATTCATTTTATTTAAATAGGGACAATGCACAAGTTAACATTAACCTTGTTTAAAAAACAAAGAGAGATGCATTGTGCCAGGTTGTAGCACAAGTGCTATTTTCCGCCCGTAGTCCCTTGGCAGAGAATAATACAAAACATTAAAATATACAATTTTCTAACCATAAAATTAATTTACAATTAAAACTAACATATGCTCAATTTTCCCCCATTCCTAAAACCAACCCCACCCCACCCCGACAAAACTAAACAATCAAGATCCCTACCTCTCCCAGTACAAAACACACACACACACACACACATTTCATAGATGTGTACAGTTTTGTTGTGACAATAACCATGCTTTTGTCAAACTCGAGAAGGTTTGAGGATTTGTACAGGTAATAAGGTGTGTGGGGAGCGTGTTCCACTGTGTTATAGCCACAAAAGAAAAGGCAGATTTGCCAAATGAGGTTTTGCGATTTGGAATATTGCATTCTCCTCTAGTGGCGGACCGAGTAGCTCTTTTTTTTTCAGAGTTGAGCTCAATAAATTTTTTTAGAGGAGGGGCGACAGCATTATGAATGATTTTAAAAAGTAAACAGACATTCGAATGCATTATCAAATTTCCAAAATTTAAAATATTATACTTAGTCATTATTTTACAGTGGTGATATTGATGAGTCTTTTTATCATGGATCTTAAGGGCTGTTTTATATAAAGATTCAAGTGGTCTCAAGCTTGTCTTTCCTGCTTGAGCCCAACTTGTCATGCAATACATAAAATGCGGGACAATCATTGCACTTAAGTAGGTATTTGATGCCTCAATGGTAAGAGAGTTTCTTATATGCCTGAAATTTATAAGATTAAATTTCAGTGCATTTCTCAATTTTTTAACATGTTTTTTAAAGGTTAGAGTTGGGTCCAGCGTTAAGCCCAAATATTTGAATTCGTCCACATTTTTAATAGTATGCCCATTCACAAAGACCTCAGGACATTCCCTAAGTTTGCATCTATTTTTAAAAAACATGGTTACCGTCTTTTCAGTGTTCAAAGTAAGACATGAGTTATGTAACCACTCAACAACCTTATGCATTACATTCGTTAATTTTAAAGCAACCTCTGTAGCATTTTTCCCATGAGTGTACAGCACAGTATCATCTGCATACATTATTAAATCAATACCATTACATACTAATGGAAGGTCATTTATGTATATACTAAAAAGCAGCGGCCCTAAAATTGACCCTTGCGGGACCCCCATGGTACATCTTTTCAATGGGGAGAATGTATTGTTCATCCGCACGCACTGTTGTCGTCCACTCAGATAAGATTTGAACCAGTTTTGTGTGTTTATTGCAAGATTGTATTGTGCCAATTTGCATAATAGTATCTCATGACTAACCGTATCAAAAGCCTTACTTAAATCAAGAAAGACTGCTCCCACCACACCACCTTGATCTAAATTTGTTTTAATTTGTTCAAGGAAGTAGCAGCAGGCTGTTTCAGTTGAGTGTTTTTTCCTGAATCCAAATTGCATAGGATGTAAAAAGGCCTTAGAGTCAAGGTGAGCAATTAGTTGTTCTGCTACAACCTTTTCAATGACCTTTGAAATGACCGGAAGGATGCTAATAGGTCGGTAATTACTAACCTCTTGTTTGTCACCAGATTTATAGACCGGGGTCACAATAGCAAGTTTTAAGACACCTGGGAAGGTGCTTTCATTAATTGATTTATTTATTACTTTAGTTAAAGGTGTGGTCAAGGATTCTATATGAGTTTTTAAGAAAGCAGTATCAAGACCGTAGATATCCTTTGCTTTGCTATTAGCAAGTGTTGAGAGTATTTTACTAACCTTTATATCGTTTGTGGGTGTCATAATAAAACCAGCACTATCACAGACCAAAGAATAATTAAAAGTTTTTTTAGTAAAATTCTGACCCAGTGTTTCCACGGAATTCAAAAAATAATCGTTAAATTCTGTTGCAATAGCTAAACTATCATGTTGAATTTCATTATTTATTTTGATCTGTAAGTTTTCATGCTTAGACTTGTCCTTGCCAGTTAATTTATCAATAGTCTTCCATAGTTGTTTACTATTCCCTTTTGCTTCTCTAATGATTTCAAGGAAAAATTATGCTTTAGCCTTTCTAAGCTGCATTGTAACCTTATTTCTCAGACCTTTATAAATTAGATGATCAGTAGTTAAACCTGATTTTAAAAACCTTTTTAAAGAGGCATCTCTTTTTTTCATTAGTTGCCAGAGATTACTATTAAACCAAGGCAATATATGTAAAGCTCTAGGTTTTTTGGCTATTGTTTTTGTATATCTTGATATTATTTCTTTAAGGGCTGACGTTATTTCATTGCATGCTTGCTCACAGGGTTTATTTTCAACAGTGTCTCTCCAATTTGTTTGCTTTATTTCATTCTCAATTTGTGTTAACTCTCTCTTTGGAATATATGATATAGCGGGATTTCCTTTCACTGTATTTTGGTCCCTGTACCGTGATTTGGTCAATTTCCTAGCAGCTAACGTGAGATTATGATCTGACAAGCCAGTAACAAGGTTGTATGTTTTAATTATCCTTTCTGGTTTATTTGTAAAAACTAAATCCAATAAGGTTTGAGAGGATTTAGTTATTCGTGTAGGTTTATTTATCTTTTGTACCATATAAAATGTTTTTGCAATATCTTTAAGCTTTTTTCTGCGTGATTTATCGAGCCAGTTTAAGTTGAAGTCACCCATTAGTATAACTTCTTTGCTTTCATGTTGTTTAAGGGTTGCAGATAAACAGCTAAAAAAATCATTTGTGGCAGTAGGTGGACGATAGACTGCAAAGATAACGAAAGACATTTCGGGGGACAATGTAATAGTAACCCCTATACACTCCAGGGTGTTTTCATTCATATCTATTTGTTTACTTAAAATGCTCTCCTTAACATAAATTAAAACCCCACCACCTTTCCCTTGACTTCTGTCTCGTCTGTACACCTTATAACCCGGGATATTAAATACTGATAAAGGAGTTGTTGGAGTTAGCCAAGTTTCAGTGAGACACAAATAGTCAAGATTTGAGTCCGTTAGCAAATGTTCCAATTGTTCAGTTTTAGATACAACGCTGCGTATATTCAAATGTCCACCAAAAACTCCTTTCGGTTTTGTTTTCGGGTTCCATAATACGCTCGCATGGTTAACAGTCTGAAACAGTTTTGTTTGATGCTGTTTAATAAACACGGTGGCAGTCTGTGAGGATTTTGTGTGATTTTTACCTCGTAATCCTGTAGGGAGAGCGTCACAAAAGTAGGACATCGGTCTCTCCACATGTCCACGGGGAACGGACTCGTAGTTAGCAGGCCCCGGGTTTAGATGGATGTCCCCACATAACAGAAGAATACTACAGAAGATGATGGAATAACCCTGTTTCGCTGGTATGGAGGTCGATTTCTGTCTGCGCTGCTCACGTTTGCTAGACGGGAACCGGTCAGATGCTCGTCCGTCATCCAGAAAGTTGGAATATAAAATGTATTGACTCCATGAATCAAGTGGAACAGCGGGATCTTCCGGTGAGATGGCATACCGAGATGAGCGTCCACAAGCAGCAGACCAGTTTCCCCACAACTGTATAGCTGTGAGTATCAGTAGGTACAGGGCCAAGCCGCTGCAACCACCTGTCGCCATCTGCTTCCGGATTTCACAGGCAGCCAGTTCACTTGCTGAGGCAAATCTTTTGGTAAAGCAGGAGCGCCCAGTTGAACGGCCTGGTAGGGTCGGTCTCTTCATCAGCTTTTTGATATCAGTTAGTCTGATATCAGTTAGTCACTGATACCATAAACAAACCAGGTAATTAACTTTGTCAGCGTATGTGAAAGGTGCTAGTGCTTTGGTCTTTCGTCCATTCTGTAGCAGGTCGTACGGGTCCATGTTGATGTCAAGTAGTTTCTCTAAATAACGCTGCTTTGTGTTGTTATTTAGTCTCTCCCGATAGAGCCCCTTTCCTTTTGCTTCCCGCTTCTTCATTTATTCCCAAGAAACTGTGCCTTATCGCAAAAATGCAAATAAATATCAAGCTGCTCTCTCTCTACAGTCGCTATTTCTCTCGGTCTCACGGTCGAAGTAACCATGACAACGGATAGCGTATCCTTCCAAGATGGCGAATCCTTCCCACAATGCAACACGGAGTGATACGCGTGACGTCACCTTCTCATTCTCAATTTGTTGTTTTGGATGGAGAGTTAAGGGGATCTATATATGTTTCCTATAATCAACCGTTTGTTTTGATGAAAACAACAAACTTTACCCAGGATCTGTAAGTGATAAGGAGATAGTACTTGTTTCTGATGTTTTGAACCATTTTAAGCCTGGAGACCTGATTTTGTTGACAAGGGATTTCTAATCCACAACATTCTGCCAGAAAGAGTCACAGTAAACGTTCCCCCATTCCTCAGTAACGGCCAACGGACACACAGTGAAGCACATGCTACAAAGCTGATTGCACAGAACAGAATTCATGTAGAGATGAAAGGCAAATGGCCGTTTAAAAGATTTTAAAATTCTGAGATTTATTCCATCTCATTGCTCAGGTATGCTGTGCACTAGTGAACCTCCTCAAAGTCCTCTCATAAAAGAAGTGGCAACAGAATAGTGCAAAAACGATCCTGCTCTCCATCCAGCCAGAAACCAGCCATTAACATCAGGCTCCTACTCTCCATCCAGCCATTAACATCAGGCTCCTGCTCTCCATCCAGCCATTAACATGGCTCCTGCTCTCCATCCAGCCATTAAGATCAGGCTCCTGCTCTCCATCCAGCCATTAACATCAGGCTCCTACTCTCCATCCAGCCATTAATATCAGACTCCTGCTCTCCATTCAGCCATTAACATCAGGCTCCTTCTCTCCATCCAGCCAGAAACACCTGCTTTCCATTCAGCCATTAACATCAGGCTCCTACTCTCCATCCAGCCATTAACATCAGGCTCCTTCTCTCCATCCAGCCATTAACATCAGGCTCCTTCTCTCCATCCAGCCATTAACATCAGGCTCCTACTCTCCATCCAGCCATTAACATCAGGCTCCTGCTCTCCATCCAGCCATTAACATCAGGCTCCTTTTCTCCATCCAGCCATTAACATCAGGCTCCTTCTCTCCATCCAGCAATTAACATCAGGCTCCTTCTCTCCATCCAGCCATTAACATCAGGCTCCTTCTCTCCATCCAGCCATTAACATCAGGCTCCTTCTCTCCATCCAGCCATTAACATCAGGCTCCTGCTCTCCATCCAGCCATTAACATCAGGCTCCTGCTCTCCATCCAGCCATTAACATCAGGCTCCTACTCTCCATCCAGCCATTAACATCAGGCTCCTACTCTCCATCCAGCCATTAACATCAGGCTCCTACTCTCCATCCAGCCATTAACATTAGGCTCCTTCTCTCCATCCAGCCATTAACATTAGGCTCCTACTCTCCATCCAGCCATTAACATCAGGCTCCTACTCTCCATCCAGCCATTAACATCAGGCTCCTTCTCTCCATCCAGCCATTAACATCAGGCTCCTGCTCTCCATCCAGCCATTAACATCAGGCTCCTGCTCTCCATCCAGCCATTAACATCAGGCTCCTACTCTCCATCCAGCCATTAACATCAGGCTCCTTCTCTCCATCCAGCCATTAACATCAGGCTCCTGCTCTCCATCCAGCCATTAACATCAGGCTCCTACTCTCCATCCAGCCATTAACATCAGGCTCCTACTCTCCATCCAGCCATTAACATCAGGCTCCTTCTCTTCATCCAGCCATTAACATCAGGCTCCTTCTCTCCATCCAGCCATTAACATCAGGCTCCTACTCTCCATCCAGCCATTAACATCAGGCTCCTACTCTCCATCCAGCCATTAACATCAGGCTCCTTCTCTCCATCCAGCCATTAATATCAGGCTCCTTCTCTCCATCCAGCCATTAACATCAGGCTCCTACTCTCCATCCAGCCATTAACATCAGGCTCCTTCTCTCCATCCAGCCATTAACATCAGGCTCCTGCTCTCCATCCAGCCATTAACATCAGGCTCCTTTTCTGCATCCAGCCATTAACATCAGGCTCCTACTCTCCATCCAGCCATTAACATCAGGCTCCTACTCTCCATCCAGCCATTAACATCAGGCTCCTTCTCTCCATCCAGCCATTAACATCAGGCTCCTGCTCTCCATCCAGCCATTAACATCAGGCTCCTACTCTCCATCCAGCCATTAACATCAGGCTCCTTCTCTCCATCCAGCCATTAACATCAGGCTCCTACTCTCCATCCAGCCATTAACATCAGGCTCCTTCTCTTCATCCAGCCATTAACATCAGGCTCCTTCTCTCCATCCAGCCATTAACATCAGGCTCCTACTCTCCATCCAGCCATTAACATCAGGCTCCTACTCTCCATCCAGCCATTAACATCAGGCTCCTTCTCTCCATCCAGCCATTAATATCAGGCTCCTTCTCTCCATCCAGCCATTAACATCAGGCTCCTACTCTCCATCCAGCCATTAACATCAGGCTCCTTCTCTCCATCCAGCCATTAACATCAGGCTCCTGCTCTCCATCCAGCCATTAACATCAGGCTCCTTTTCTGCATCCAGCCATTAACATCAGGCTCCTACTCTCCATCCAGCCATTAACATCAGGCTCCTGCTCTCCATCCAGCCATTAACATCAGGCTCCTTTTCTCCATCCAGCCATTAACATCAGGCTCCTTCTCTCCATCCAGCCATTAACATCAGGCTCCTTCTCTCCATCCAGCCATTAACATCAGGCTCCTACTCTCCATCCAGCCATTAACATCAGGCTCCTTCTCTCCATTCAGCCATTAACATCAGGCTCCTACTCTTCATCCAGCCATTAACATCAGGCTCCTACTCTCCATCCAGCCATTAACATCAGGCTCCTACTCTCCATCCAGCCATTAACATCAGGCTCCTTCTCTCCATCCAGCCATTAACATCAGGCTCCTGCTCTCCATCCAGCCATTAACATCAGGCTCCTTTTCTGCATCCAGCCATTAACATCAGGCTCCTTCTCTCCATCCAGCCATTAACATCAGGCTCCTTCTCTCCATCCAGCCATTAACATCAGGCTCCTACTCTCCATCCAGCCATTAACATCAGGCTCCTTCTCTCCATTCAGCCATTAACATCAGGCTCCTACTCTCCATCCAGCCATTAACATCAGGCTCCTGCTCTCCATCCAGCCATTAACATCAGGCTCCTGCTCTCCATCCAGCCATTAACATCAGGCTCCTTTTCTCCATCCAGCCATTAACATCAGGCTCCTTCTCTCCATCCAGCCATTAACATCAGGCTCCTTCTCTCCATTCAGCCATTAACATCAGGCTCCTGCTCTCCATCCAGCCATTAACATCAGGCTCCTACTCTCCATCCAGCCATTAACATCAGGCTCATTCTCTCCATTCAGCCATTAACATCAGGCTCCTTTTCTCCATCCAGCCATTAACATCAGGCTCCTGCTCTCCATCCAGCCATTAACATCAGGCTCCTACTCTCCATCCAGCCATTAACATCAGGCTCCTTCTCTCCATCCAGCCATTAACATCAGGCTCCTTTTCTCCATCCAGCCATTAACATCAGGCTCCTTCTCTCCATCCAGCCATTAACATCAGGCTCCTTCTCTCCATCCAGCCATTAACATCAGGCTCCTTTTCTCCATCCAGCCATTAACATCAGGCTCCTTTTCTCCATCCAGCCATTAACATCAGGCTCCTTTTCTCCATCCAGCCATTAACATCAGGCTCCTTTTCTCCATCCAGCCATTAACATCAGGCTCCTTCTCTCCATCCAGCCATTAACATCAGGCTCCTTCTCTCCATCCAGCCATTAACATCAGGCTCCTTCTCTCCATCCAGCCATTAACATCAGGCTCCTTCTCTCCATCCAGCCATTAACATCAGGCTCCTACTCTCCATCCAGCCATTAACATCAGGCTCCTACTCTCCATCCAGCCATTAACATCAGGCTCCTTCTCTCCATCCAGCCATTAATATCAGGCTCCTTCTCTCCATCCAGCCATTAACATCAGGCTCCTACTCTCCATCCAGCCATTAACATCAGGCTCCTTCTCTCCATCCAGCCATTAACATCAGGCTCCTGCTCTCCATCCAGCCATTAACATCAGGCTCCTTTTCTGCATCCAGCCATTAACATCAGGCTCCTACTCTCCATCCAGCCATTAACATCAGGCTCCTGCTCTCCATCCAGCCATTAACATCAGGCTCCTTTTCTCCATCCAGCCATTAACATCAGGCTCCTTCTCTCCATCCAGCCATTAACATCAGGCTCCTTCTCTCCATCCAGCCATTAACATCAGGCTCCTACTCTCCATCCAGCCATTAACATCAGGCTCCTACTCTCCATCCAGCCATTAACATCAGGCTCATTCTCTCCATTCAGCCATTAACATCAGGCTCCTTTTCTCCATCCAGCCATTAACATCAGGCTCCTGCTCTCCATCCAGCCATTAACATCAGGCTCCTACTCTCCATCCAGCCATTACCATCAGGCTCCTTCTCTCCATCCAGCCATTAACATCAGGCTCCTTTTCTCCATCCAGCCATTAACATCAGGCTCCTTCTCTCCATCCAGCCATTAACATCAGGCTCCTTCTCTCCATCCAGCCATTAACATCAGGCTCCTTTTCTCCATCCAGCCATTAACATCAGGCTCCTTTTCTCCATCCAGCCATTAACATCAGGCTCCTTTTCTCCATCCAGCCATTAACATCAGGCTCCTTTTCTCCATCCAGCCATTAACATCAGGCTCCTTCTCTCCATCCAGCCATTAACATCAGGCTCCTTCTCTCCATCCAGCCATTAACATCAGGCTCCTTCTCTCCATCCAGCCATTAACATCAGGCTCCTTCTCTCCATCCAGCCATTAACATCAGGCTCCTGCTCTCCATCCAGCCATTAACATCAGGCTCCTTTTCTCCATCCAGCCATTAACATCAGGCTCCTTCTCTCCATCCAGCCAATAACATCAGGCTCCTTTTCTCCATCCAGCCATTAACATCAGGTTCCTGCTCTCCATCCAGCCATTAACATCAGGCTCCTTCTCTCCATCCAGCCATTAACATCAGGCTCCTTCTCTCCATCCAGCCATTAACATCAGGCTCCTGCTCTCCATCCAGCCATTAACATCAGGCTCCTGCTCTCCATCCAGCCATTAACATCAGGCTCCTGCTCTCCATCCAGCCATTAACATGAGGCTCCTTTTCTCCATCCAGCCATTAACATCAGGCTCCTTCTCTCCATCCAGCCATTAACATCAGGCTCCTTTTCTCCATCCAGCCATTAACATCAGGCTCCTTCTCTCCATCCAGCCATTAACATCAGGCTCCTTTTCTCCATCCAGCCATTAACATCAGGCTCCTACTCTCCATCCAGCCATTAACATCAGGCTCCTTCTCTCCATTCAGCCATTAACATCAGGCTCCTACTCTCCATCCAGCCATTAACATCAGGCTCCTACTCTCCATCCAGCCATTAACATCAGGCTCCTACTCTCCATCCAGCCATTAACATCAGGCTCCTACTCTCCATCCAGCCATTAACATCAGGCTCCTGCTCTCCATCCAGCCATTAACATCAGGCTCCTTTTCTCCATCCAGCCATTAACATCAGGCTCCTTCTCTCCATCCAGCCATTAACATCAGGCTCCTTCTCTCCATTCAGCCATTAACATCAGGCTCCTGCTCTCCATCCAGCCATTAACATCAGGCTCCTACTCTCCATCCAGCCATTAACATTAGGCTCATTCTCTCCATTCAGCAATTAACATCAGGCTCCTTTTCTCCATCCAGCCATTAACATCAGGCTCCTGCTCTCCATCCAGCCATTAACATCAGGCTCCTACTCTCCATCCAGCCATTAACATCAGGCTCCTTCTCTCCATCCAGCCATTAACATCAGGCTCCTTTTCTCCATCCAGCCATTAACATCAGGCTCCTTCTCTCCATCCAGCCATTAACATCAGGCTCCTTCTCTCCATCCAGCCATTAACATCAGGCTCCTTTTCTCCATCCAGCCATTAACATCAGGTTCCTGCTCTCCATCCAGCCATTAACATCAGGCTCCTTCTCTCCATCCAGCCATTAACATCAGGCTGCTTCTCTCCATCCAGCCATTAACATCAGGCTCCTTCTCTCCATCCAGCCATTAACATCAGGCTCCTGCTCTCCATCCAGCCATTAACATCAGGCTCCTGCTCTCCATCCAGCCATTAACATCAGGCTCCTTTTCTCCATCCAGCCATTAACATCAGGCTCCTTCTCTCCATCCAGCCATTAACATCAGGCTCCTTTTCTCCATCCAGCCATTAACATCAGGCTCCTTCTCTCCATCCAGCCATTAACATCAGGCTCCTTTTCTCCATCCAGCCATTAACATCAGGCTCCTGCTCTCCATCCAGCCATTAACATCAGGCTCCTTCTCTCCATCCAGCCAGAAACAATGGATTTCCTGACGTTTCTAATATTACCTCAATGTAAAGGTTAGTACCGTAAAACTTCAAATAATAGCCGAGTCCCAAATAGACGCCTGTCTCTTTTACACGCCTGGTGTGGCTGCAGGTGTGGGTAAATAAAGGCCGGTCTCAAATAGAGGCCGGGTCTGTTTTTTAGTTTCGGGTTGTATTTAATCCTCTAAAACCGCCAGATCGCCCGCTTTTTGGCGGCCACCAAAGCATATTTTTGTCCCTCCAAAGCCTTTTTTTTGATCGATGAGTGATGTAGAATAGAATGACTGCTGCGCTTGACAGGGCGCGATACGAGCAGAGAGAGAAAGCCCCGGCCGCGCGCGCGCACTCTCCCGTCTTCAAACAACGAGCGCTGTCTTGCTCTCTCTCCCTCGCGCATATTAATCAAAATCAATTGACGCGATAGTAAAAGGTCGGAAGACCGCAGTTTCACGTGGAGCATTTGGAGATTTTTAGAGATTAGAGACAGGCCTATACACTCAATGAACGACATCTCAACACTAAATTATAAAGGCCTGTCTCATATAGACGCCCGTCTCAAATACAAGCCGGTGCAGTTCGACAATTTGGGTAAATAAAAGCCCGGGCTACTATTTGAAGTTTTACGGTAAGTTTATTAGATACCTCTATTCTGTCATCGTTCAGTTAAGCTCAGCCCAGCTTCTATTACACTGTGTGTACACCAGGTGCGATGTGACACACAGCTTGTTCTAATGGGATTTTCGCATTGAACCGCGACCTCATACAGTAAGAAATATGTCTACAAATTTTTGATTGTTCAGATTTTTACAACTATTTTTTAATTCTTAACAAAATTAACTTGCAGGTTTGATTGCCAAGTGTCATCTCTGGATTTGGGGATGATGACACTTTGTTTTGTGGTCCACATAGTGAAGTAGCAGGTTTCTCTTGCAGTGAGGTGAAGCTGTCCCTGTACTTGATGCCAGTAGGGGTGGTCTCTGTGCAGGCTAATTGACTTTTCTCTTGCATTGTAGGGACACTTGGCCTCCAATATTGCAGATGACCCCACCAGACCATCTGGAGATGCTCCCAACACTCCTAAAGGAGACAGCCACAAGCCAGACTCCTGGACTGGCATCTGAGTTCCTGTGGTGAATGCCTGGATGGCTTCACTCTCGTTCACAATACCCCACTGTACAGACAAAACACCCTCTAGGGCTTGTTGCTTTCCCAGCACCCTAGCAAGAAGTGAAGCAGCCACACGCTTTGACCTAAGGACAGCTCCAAAGTTGCTGGCAGTCAGCCTTCCACGTCTAAATAAATGCCAGTTTGGATTGTTGCGCTGACCAGTTGTTGCCACCTGAATAGCCCTCCGTTCCTCCTCTGACAAAGCCATACTGGCCAGGATAGCTTCAGACCCCTGATGACCTACAGACTCTACAATTCTAGGAACAGAATGTGCTTCCGAGGTGTGAGGATTCTCTTCAGGTTTAGGTGAGAGAAGCCAGGACATTCCTGAGAACCTGCCCCTGAGTCTGTTCCTCAGCCAAACACGATCCTCTGCTGTTGGCTCTCGTGTCAGTGGGTTATAAGGCTCATTCGGTGGAGGGAACAGCTCCTCTACAGAGTGTGTGCTCTTAGCTGCTTTGGGCTTCTTCCACAGACATGTGGTGTCTGTGCAGCTGAAATTGTGGATGGCAAAGATGGCCAAAGCAGCTGCATGGCTGCATTTGTATTGTCCACGTGGACATTCACATTGTGTAGCAACAATGCCATCTTTCCCTGTAGAGACCTGTCATGTGAATTATCAGTTTTTGCTATTAGTATATAGTTTGTTTTCAGTTTACTTATTTTATGAAAATAAAGATGTTTACTACAACTCTTGCTGTAAGGTTTCTGTGGCTCAGTGATTAGAGCATTTTGTTAACTGTGCAAAAGGTTGCGAGTTCAATTCCCAGAGAACACGCTGATATGTATAGCCTTAATGCACTGTAAGTCGCCCGTCTGACAAAAAACTAAAATTAAATGTTAAAATATTGTAATACTACTTGTATACTATTGTAACTACACTCCAGTCAGCTCACAGTAATGTGAATGTGAGATAAAATTTACTACACTGGCTCTCACATTGGGGCTTGTGGAGGTAAAAATATATAGAAAAGGTTAACAAAATGAGTGTGTATGGTTTATTTAGGGAACATATATGGTTTAATTATAATATATTTGTTGATGCTTTTGGACAATTATCTTTAAATTCAACATATATAATTATATACAACTATTATATTAAATGTTTGGAATTTAACTGTGTTATGCTTGTTCAGAGATCATTTGTATAGTTATCTTAAATACATAGAACACTATTATAACTCCTCTATCTCTCCCTAGTTTTACTTCCCGAGACTCGATAAACCTTGTCCCTCATGCTGGCCCTTACAATACCGGCAAGTTAACCAGCATCTAAGCTGCACTGTTCTACATGTCCAGATTTATAGTGGTTCTCTCCTCAATCTAGGGTTTTTCCATCGTCTAAGAAAAATGACATAAGATTGGAAATTGATACGGCCATAGCTAACGTTACATTAGTGCTTCTGAGATGGTAAAATCGCGGGTTTTTTCTGGCGAATTAGCAAATGGTATGCAAACATACTGAAGGGTTGGTCAAAATCCCTTGCCTCTTCAAATACATATATAATCATATATCATTTTGAATGGTTATATACTTCCTTTATAAAAATCAATAATCAAATATATTCATTATCACATAATAATTTTTATATTCTTTGTGCTTGTGAAATTATATTTTCTTAAATGCATGGATGTAAGTAACCAGTTTCTTTTAGGTGCATTCCAATCTTACTTTGAGATTGCACGTAGTACACGCAGGACCCGAAGGCCACGTAACCCACAAGGCCGTTTGTCTCTTTCTCTGGGATCAGTAGAAAGGTTAGAGGGTCCTAAAGGCAGCGTGGACACATATGATCCTTCGTTGGACATATGGTCAAGCTATATTGAGCGTTACTATCAAACTTTAATTGTTGTATTAAAATGTATTCTTTCCAGTATATTTCCTTCCTTGGGAGTAAATGCCAGTGATCTGTTTTTCTCCCAAACGAGTGAATGTTTTAGCAGTATGTTTTGGTATACTTAACTGATAATAAGGAGCTCAGACTCTCTTCAGCCTTGATGGGAGCTGTTATTTGCTAGTGTCTGTTATTTGTGTGTGTGTGTGTATGACATTCTATGTAGGTTCTGGACGGTCGGACCAGACACCCCGGTGCCCTTCTCTAACCTGCGAGGCCACCACAGACCTAAATCCAATGAGTGGACGACAACTATCTTTACTAATGGCGATAGGCACCCCTATCTCCTCACATGTGTTAAATTGTTTAGGCTTTCATGTTTCTTAGCCAATGAGAATCATTCAACCTGTAAGCAATGACGTAGCTTAGACCTTGGAAATGGTATAACTGCTGTGATCTGTGTAACTGTAAGCGGGGCGGCCTACGAACTCCTGTGTGAGTCTTGAAGCTGACTTCTGCTGATGAAAATGCAAACTATCTTCAGTAAAACTTTTCTTTAATTTTTTATAATTCTGACTCCGGGTCTTCATTCTTCATATCTGGTTCTGGGTCTTTGACTGTATACCCCTTACAATACAATCAAACATAATACAGTGAAAGATAATCTTTAAAGTTAATTTGGGGCACAATGATCAGGCATAATAATCTTAATCACAAAGAAAATAATATTAAAGCTCCAGTCCGTAACTTTTTTAAGTTAAAAATAATCCAAAATAATTATATTAAAAAAAAACGTATTCTGCCAGTGGTCAAAACTATCTGCTTGCCATAGCTAGATTCAAAACGGTTAGCTTGTAATAATGATTTTAATTCCAGTGGTACTGGTGGGTTTCCGCGGGAAATTCGAGCATGTCTTTGCGTCATTACGTCACACCCGTACACATAAAGAAGGAGTTTCGGCTAGCCGGCTATACTGCGCGTGACGAGATGTTTAGATGTATAGGCTTTTCTCGCAGCACTTTACATAATTAAACTTATGGCATCCAGAAAGATCCAAACAACAATCATCAGTGTCAACTGGAGATTCAGCAGTTATAAAACCCAAAAGACTTCGTACTTCGGTTTTAAGGTGGCTAGAGAAAGAGAAAGAAACCGTCTCATGCGAACACAAGGATTTAAACATCGGCGGGGCTTTTGAAAAGTGCGTGAACTCCGTGTTTTGAAGGGGTTCAAAACAGAAGAAGAGACGGCTTTTTTCTGCTGAACAAGTAAGACATTTCAATAGTTCAATCGTGTAACAGTACGTTTTCTTAATTCACACAGTTATGGAGTTTCCTTTGTTGTGCCTTTCTCGTTTTGCTATTATGGAGAATATGAATTCTGAACTACACAGGTAACCATAAAACACATTAAATTTAACATTAGTCACGCAATGCTGATGTTGTTAACATGAACAATTTGAGAACAAAGTAGGCTATAATTTGCACGGTTGCTGTAAATCGCGTTGATTAAATCTAACGAAGCTTATCATGTCGAATGCTTTTTCCCCCTTAGTTGGTCAGAACAAAAATGGATTTTACTTACTTGTTCAGAAGACATTTTCTTATGAAAATTCTTATGTTGCTCAAACTTTCAAAAGGTGAATCTGTGATTCTGTATGACAGTATCCACACAGCGCGGCGACTGACAGCACCACTCGCCTCAAAACACATCCGCGCTGTTTCATGCCGATTTACAACCCACGTAAAGATAATAATTCCGCGAATCACTGCAGTTACAGATTTCGAACAGAGAGATGGCGACAAAGAGGAAAAGTTCCGGACTGCAGCTTTAAGGTTTATAAACTAACAAAATAATAAACGAATAAATAAAACATTAACAAAAGATAAATAAATCTCAGAGAGGCACGCATAAACAAAATTAGTTTCTAACATTTTTGGAAAAAGCGAATGGGCAATATTTCTCATGAAAAAGTGGATAAGTGTTCATACACAGCGCAGATCATAATGAGCGAGCGTGTTTTTTAAATAAAGTTTGAGGAAGCTTGATGATGACGTTGATCCGCGACCATAGCATTTTATATCTGAAGCCTTTATTTAGGCTTCAAAATGTATACATCTAGTTGGGTCACAACTCTTTGTTGAACACAGATCTTTTTTTTGGCGATTTTCCAAAAGTCTATGGGGAAAATGCATAGCTTTTCGATCGAGGGAACCCATGCGCCGCTAACTTCCGAGTTGTCCTACAAAGTGACGTCATAACTTCGGCACTCTATAAGCTATCGACAATGAGATTAGAAAAATAAAGTGCAACACTTACAAAAAAAAGCCTCTTAAATAACACCTTTCCCATTTTCCAAGACTTCATCATCAGGCAAAAATGTGCTTCCCTTCAATGAAAGCGAAGGGACCACGAAAGTATGCCACTTTCCCTTCAGCTCGTGCTTGTTTAATGCGTGGCCAAAGTACTCCCGTAGCCTCTCGGTCTTCTTTATTTAAGTCCTCAGAGAAATTAATGCATGCTTCCTTGCACACGGTTGATCCCTTTGACAATGTCCATATTTGATCTCTGTAGATTCGCTTTGAAAGCTGTATGATGATCTGGCGCATACGATTTCCTTCTCTTCTGCCAATACGATGAACCGTATCAACCGCCTCTTCCATTTCCCAGGGCACACCAGGAGCAATCTTGGCCAGCAGGGTTATCACTTCCTGTCGGATGCGTAAATTCCAACGCCTTTTGTAGCGATCCAATTCTCCTACCCTTGACCTCAGCTCTTTATTTTCTTTTTTTAAGATCAGAAAGTTCCAGCTCCAATATAGCTTCCTTCTGCTTGTGAGCTTTCATCTCTTCCTTAACCTCAGAAATGGTGTTACAATTCTCTTCCATTTTTTTGGACAGCTCCTCCAGTTTCTTGGGAGTGAACAACTCTTTCTCTCTATGGCTCTGGACTGAAGCAATCTAAATCTGATTAATATACACTACAGTTTAAATGTTTGGGGTCACTATGCTCTTATTTAATTGAATAAATTAAAGGTGCTCTAAGCGATGTCGGGTGACGTCACTTCTTGTTGACTTTTAAAGTATTGTCAAACAAAACGGAGGCTAGCTAGACCCTCCCTCCTCCTCATCCGCGCACTAACCCTCCAAACCCCGCCCCCAAGTCCTTCTTGTCGGTGATTGGCTGGAACTGTTTGTCATGTTTTGTGGAGCGGGTTAGCCCAGTTTGTTTTTGTTGCTGTTTGTGGAGCCTGGGCTGTCTACAGAGATCGCGTTTCTTTACAGTGTGTTCAGGGGACAGGCAGCCAGCGGTTAGTGAGGAGATGTTTGCTGTATGTGACAAAAAATGTTTTGGCCTAAAAAACGTGTGACATCGCTTAGAGCACCTTTAATATTTTTATTTAGCAAGGACACCTTAATCAAAAATAACAGTAAAAAATGTATAATATAACAAAAGATTTCAAAAAAATGTTGTTCAATCTTTCTGTTCATCAAAGTATCCTGAAAAAGCAAGACTGTATTAGAGTTTCCACACCTTAGTAAGCAGCACAACCATTTAAAAAAAAACATCATAGAAAAAAAAAAACATTTAGGCCTATTTTTAAATAGGATTTTTTTTAAATAATGTGTGGCAAACAGGATGAAAAAGAGGACCAGGGCTGGACTATTTCTGCTGTGTTTTGTTTATTTGTGGCGGCAGTCGTCCGTTTAGTTGTTTGTTTATTTTACGTTATTAAAGAATTTAAATGTTTGCTGGTTCACGCCTCCTCCTCACACCAACTTACTTTTACATAATGATTTAATTTAGGCACTAATACAACATTAGTTATTAAAAGTGACAGCCCAGTGGGGTTGTTGAATACACCAGAAACAGAGACCAGGAATGATACTCTACGTTGATTAAAGTAAAACAAACAGAGATGTAATCCATAGAAAGTAGTTAAACTTAAATGAAAAGCAAACAATGTCTTCATGTTTATAACCTAAAACCGATTGAAAAATCGCTCCTCTTCATAACGTAAGGATCACGTCCAACATATGTTTAGATTTTTTGTTTATATCTTTAGGCTCCTTAGCATGTAAAAAGGTCTATTTTATTTTGGATTTCTTTTTAAAATTTTGTTTGTGAGTCCCTGATGTATTTTGGGATTATTTATAGTTAGAAATCTTGTTTATTATTAAGATATGTGTTTGCACAATAAACTGCATCTGAGGTGTCATACAATTTGGACTCCTGTAACTATTGACTGATTATTTGGAAATCTGCTTTTCCTCCATCTTAGATCAGATTAAACTCTATTGTCATTTTGAGAGCTAATGAAATAGACATTCTTAGTTATCAATTTTGGAAAAATTCAAGATCAGATGACCTCTAGACCTACACGTCTAAATTCATCTCAACGATACAAAATAACAATTCTCACAAGTTTTGTGAGGGTTATAATTTTTTCACTGATTAGCAACAAAAGAAAATAATTTATATGACATATTTTAACTGCCTTTTTAAGAAATCTAAGTCCAACTGGTACTGATATGATCATTTTACCATATAATTAAAAATAAATATGAAATCTGTTGTTTTTCCTTATAATAAAGAAGCAATTGCATTGAATATTGAAGGGTCTGTTTGTCCGTTTTCTTGTCAGATGATGACAAATATTTTTATAAATATCTCATTTTAAACTGAAATTATTTGTATAAATGAAAGTTTGCCAGTATCATTTTGTATCTGTAACAAAACATTGTAGAGAATTTAAATTGTTCATAGGGTGTGTATTATGTATAACAATTATTAAATAAAAAAAACACTCACCACTGACACTGAATATCTTCTCTGAGGACCCACTGTTGTTGATGATCTGTAGTTTACATTCTCCAGAGTCTGTGGTTTTGATGTTTGTGATCTTGATATCTCCAGTCTGATTGTCCAGCTGCAGTCTGTCTCTGAATGCCCCTTCAGTTCTGACGGAGTCATCACTGATTTTAGCAATGCGATATCCATTTAACCTCCATTCTATCTCATCATCTCTCTGTATTTCAGTAACAGCAGTGTGTAAAGTGACAGAATCTCCCTCAATGACTGACACTTTCTCTGCATCACCAAACACACCTGGAGAACAAACAGAAACATACTCAGTCAGAAATTAAACATATAAAACACTCAGAAATCATGAGTCTTGTTGACTGATCAGTGGCAATAATAAATCTCACATGTTTTTCTGCAGTCTGCATTAAATCTGGGTCTACACTGTTCTGTTTATGCCCATCATGTACACACACACACACACACACAATATTATGTGGCTACAAACAACAAACGGATACATATTTGTATTGAGGAACCCAAACTCTTAATAACAACTACCCACAAATGAGTATACAATTATTAGGCTATATATGTTTGAGTTTCATCTAAAACAAACAATAGAATTTAATGCAATGCATTAGATCTATTGTAACTCAAGGAATCTTTTCATAGTTCCTAGAACTATTGGCGAAAGTACCCGGATTTTGGCGTGTTCGCAGGAACTAAGAGCGATTTTAGGCAAGGCAAGTTTATTTATATAGCACATTTCATACACAATGGTAATTCAAAGTGCTTTACATAGAAGGAATTAAAATAATCAAAAATAAGAAAAAATAAGAAACTGTTTAGAATAAAAATGAAATAAAATACAGTACAAACAGTCGGACACACAGTGGCACAGTGCTCATTCAGTAAATGCACAGCTAAACAGAAGTTTTTTGAGTCTGGATTTGAATGTGATCTCTTGATCTTGATCTCTTGATCTCTTCTGTAGGAGCACATCTGATCTCTTCTGTAGGAGCACATCTGATCTCTACTGTAGGAGCACATCTGATCTCTACTGTAGGAGCACATCTGATCTCTACTGTAGGAGCACATCTGATCTCTTCTGTAGGAGCACATCTGATCTCTTCTGTAGGCGCACATCTGATCTCTACTGTAGGAGCACATCTGATCTCTTCTGTAGGAGCACATCTGATCTCTACTGTAGGAGCACATCTGATCTCTACTATAGGAGCACATCTGATCTCTTCTGTAGGAGCACATCTGATCTCTTCTGTAGGAGCACATCTGATCTCTTCTGTAGGAGCACATCTGATCTCTTCTGTAGGAGCACATCTGATCTCTTCTGTAGGCGCACATCTGATCTCTACTGTAGGAGCACATCTGATCTCTACTGTAGGAGCACATCTGATCTCTTCTGTAGGAGCACATCTGATCTCTACTGTAGGAGCACATCTGATCTCTACTATAGGAGCACATCTGATCTCTTCTGTAGGAGCACATCTGATCTCTACTGTAGGAGCACATCTGATCTCTACTGTAGGAGCACATCTGATCTCTACTGTAGGAGCACATCTGATCTCTACTGTAGGAGCACATCTGATCTCTTCTGTAGGAGCACATCTGATCTCTACTGTAGGAGCATATCTGATCTCTACTGTAGGAGCACATCTGATCTCTACTGTAGGAGCACATCTGATCTCTTCTGTAGGAGCACATCTGATCTCTACTGTAGGAGCACGTCTGATCTCTTCTGTAGGAGCACATCTGATCTCTACTGTAGGAGCACATCTGATCTCTACTGTAGGAGCACATCTGATCTCTTCTGTAGGAGCACATCTGATCTCTACTGTAGGAGCACATCTGATCTCTACTGTAGGAGCACATCTGATCTCTACTGTAGGAGCACATCTGATCTCTACTGTAGGAGCACATCTGATCTCTACTGTAGGAGCACATCTGATCTCTACTGTAGGAGCACATCTGATCTCTACTGTAGGAGCACATCTGATCTCTTCTGTAGGAGCACATCTGATCTCCTCTGTAGGAGCACATCTGATCTCTACTGTAGGAGCACATCTCATCTCTACTGTAGGAGCACATCTGATCTCTACTGTAGGAGCACATCTGATCTCTTCTGTAGGAGCACATCTGATCTCTTCTGTAGGAGCACATCTGATCTCTACTGTAGGAGCACATCTGATCTCTACTGTAGGAGCACATCTCATCTCTTCTGTAGGAGCACATCTGATCTCTTCTGTAGGAGCACATCTCATCTCTTCTGTAGGAGCACATCTGATCTCTTCTGTAGGAGCACATCTGATCTCTTCTGTAGGAGCACATCTGATCTCTACTGTAGGAGCACATCTGATCTCTACTGTAGGAGCACATCTGATCTCTACTGTAGGAGCACATCTGATCTCTTCTGTAGGAGCACATCTGATCTCTACTGTAGGAGCACATCTGATCTCTACTGTAGGAGCACATCTGATCTCTACTGTAGGAGCACATCTGATCTCTACTGTAGGAGCACATCTGATCTCTACTGTAGGAGCACATCTGATCTCTACTGTAGGAGCACATCTGATCTCTACTGTAGGAGCATATCTGATCTCTACTGTAGAAGCACATCTGATCTCTTCTGTAGGAGCACATCTGATCTCTACTGTAGGAGCACATCTGATCTCTACTGTAGGAGCACATCTGATCTCTACTGTAGGAGCACATCTGATCTCTTCTGTAGGAGCACATCTGATCTCTTCTGTAGGAGCACATCTGATCTCTTCTGTAGGAGCACATCTGATCTCTACTGTACACTCTAAAAATTGCAGGGTTAAAAAAATAACCCAACCTTAACCACGCCGCTGGGTCACTATAGGACAGAACACGCGCTGGGTTGGTTTGACCCGAGTGCTGGGTTTTTCCATTTAACCCATATTGTTGGGTCATTCATTTGACCCAACCAGTGGGTGAAATTGACCATCTTGCTGGGTTAAGTCTTACTCATGTGCTGGGTTATTTCCTGTATCATTGCCTTATTAAAATTAGTAACAAATATTTTTTATATAACCGTACTAATGTAAAATAATGATTGTCTCTGTAATACAATAAACCAGAGAGGCCACTGTATATGTGATTTCAATCATTTATTTTATTTTTTTACATTTTTAATACATCTTTAATATTTTTTTGTAAACAATTATTACAATTATACAATGTATACTCATTCTAAGGTAAAAAAAAACATAACGGTTCATTAAGTAAGGTCTTTATACACCACTGAAAACATAGTTATGTATATGATATTGCATTTCTGTTAACAGATCCTCCTAAATACAGTATTACACAATGCACCTTTAAAAGTCAATAAGAAACTAATTTGAACTCTTATACGATTATGATTTCATTTATTAAGATGTGTTGATTTATTAAGAATAGCTACAAACATTTACAATGCGACTAAATATCACAGGGTTTTCCTCACATTTGACAGAGGATGATTCTTTTCCATTAATTTGATACACTGCTTCGTGTATTTAACATGAAAAACAAAATAAAACTTTGAAACAAAGATCACCAGCCTCCAGCAAAGACTCGGTTTCGATGACGTGGCCTGGAACAATGGCAACGGTCTGACGTGTCCCCCTCGACGCATCCCTGATGCTCCAGTCATTTTGTAAATATTCATCCATGTTGGTCCTCAACTGTTGATTACACACAATCACTTAGTGTTGCAATATAACTGACATGCAAGTTTTTTGTGAAAGTATTTATATTTTTTTATTACAAACATTACCAAATATGGCCAAATGTGAAAAACAAACAAAATGTATATATACACATCTAAATAGACAATTAGCAGTCTATTCAGGATAAGACAAAAACACGATTTGGAAAATGGATTCATGATGTACTCGCTTATTATAAACATTTTGTAAATTTTGAACACAAAAAAAATTATGGACTGCAGCTTTAAAAATTAACAAAAATCTATTTAAAAAAAATGCAATTTTATGTTGCAAACAGAGATTGCACCTTTAAATATTCTAAACCTAAATTAATTTCATAGTTATCAAGCATATCAAACTTACAGGTTGCATGTCAAGGACCTCTGAGCCTCTGTGGTGGGTCTGAAGCCCTTTCCTCCTCTCCTGTAACGTTAGATGGATGGGGGAAGCAGAGTTTGCAGGACCTTCAAAGCCAGCAGCTAAACAATATGAGCATAATACATAAAGTTGCATTATCATTTAAATAGTATGCTGTATATAACAATTCATATTTCTAAAGTAGCATTTCTGACTTTTCTGCCCTGGTGTTTAAAATGGCGCTGTTGTGACAATAGCAAAAACTATTTATTGGCCTCAAACTTCGCGCACACTTGATCCATGACCAGTGACCACTGTCTTAGTAGTACTAAATTATTCTTAGTAGGCCTATCTCAGGTCCTAACAACTTATAATGGGTTCAGGGCGAGAACATGCTTAATATGAAATCGATTTATTTCTCATTGCCTCAGTGAGTCGCCGTTTGTAAAGATTGCACGTCAGACGTAATAGGCCTACAGTTATTATTTGATTTTGTGGGGTAAAAACGATCCTGGTTCCGACATAGACATTACAGAAGAAACACGCAGACTGTGCTGGAACTTACCCCCGTCGCTTCTTCTGATGAGAATTTCTTAAATGTGCCAGCAGACTTTAGTTTCCACACAGACTAGACTTTTTTCCCGCAGTTTTTACGTAGGCTACGAGCCCTATAAACATAGGCTACTGCGCGTGCACGGGTTCATTCAAAACGCTTTTCTCACTTTTAATTACTAAACGTCCACAATAAATACGATATTTACGTGATGAAATTACAATTTAAACTACATATTTCATTAAGGCTGCTGATATAGCTGGTTTACAATCTGGCATTTTGTCAAAAAATCTAACCGGCTAGCTGTTACTAATGTTTTACAGAATAAATACGTTATAGCCTACCCCTCGCACTTCCATATCAAAGACTGTATGCTGAACAGTGAAATTATTAATGTTAAAAATATTGGTAAACATATTAACTTACCATAAAACACTGCCTGCTCCGACCTTCGAGTGAAGTCCTCCTCGAGTCAGAAGTGAATAATCCAGAAAGTTCCGCAAAGAATAAACCGGTTGCTGGGTCAAAATAACCCAACCAGCTGTTTATTTGTGAATTACCCCCTTACAACTCATTTTACCCAGCATGAGCAACCCAATAATGTGTTTACAGTGCCCCAAACAACCCAGCATTTTGAACCAGCACAATCAACCCAACAATTTGTTTACAGAAACAACCCAGCATTTTTTTGAGTGTAGGAGCACATCTGATCTCTACTGTAGGAGCACATCTGATCTCTTCTGTAGGAGCACATCTGATCTCTTCTGTAGGAGCTCATCTGATCTCTACTGTAGGAGCACATCTGATCTCTACTGTAGGAGCACATCTGATCTCTACTGTAGGAGCACATCTGATCTCTACTGTAGGAGCACATCTGATCTCTACTGTAGGAGCACATCTGATCTCTACTGTAGGAGCACATCTGATCTCTTCTGTAGGAGCACATCTGATCTCTACTGTAGGAGCACATCTGATCTCTTCTGTAGGAGCACATCTGATCTCTACTGTAGGAGCACATCTGATCTCTACTGTAGGAGCACATCTGATCTCTACTGTAGGAGCACATCTGATCTCTACTGTAGGAGCACATCTGATCTCTACTGTAGGAGCACATCTGATCTCTTCTGTAGGAGCACATCTGATCTCTACTGTAGGAGCACATCTGATCTCTTCTGTAGGAGCACATCTGATCTCTACTGTAGGAGCACATCTGATCTCTACTGTAGGAGCACATCTGATCTCTACTGTAGGAGCACATCTGATCTCTACTGTAGGAGCACATCTGATCTCTTCTGTAGGAGCACATCTGATCTCTACTGTAGGAGCACATCTGATCTCTACTGTAGGAGCACATCTGATCTCTACTGTAGGAGCACATCTGATCTCTACTGTAGGAGCACATCTGATCTCTACTATAGGAGCACATCTGATCTCTACTGTAGGAGCACATCTGATCTCTTCTGTAGAAGCACATCTGATCTCTTCTGTAGGAGCACATCTGATCTCTTCTGTAGGAGCACATCTGATCTCTTCTGTAGGAGCACATCTGATCTCTTCTGTAGGAGCACATCTGATCTCTACTGGAGCACATCTGATCTCTACTGGAGCACATCTGATCTCTACTGTAGGAGCACATCTGATCTCTACTGTAGGAGCACATCTGATCTCTACTGTAGGAGCACATCTGATCTCTTCTGTAGGAGCACATCTGATCTCTTCTGTAGGAGCACATCTGATCTCTACTGTAGGAGCACATCTGATCTCTACTGTAGGAGCACATCTGATCTCTTCTCTAGGAGCACATCTGATCTCTTCTGTAGGAGCACATCTGATCTCTTCTGTAGGAGCACATCTGATCTCTTCTGTAGGAGCACATCTGATCTCTTCTGTAGGAGCACATCTGATCTCTTCTGTAGGAGCACATCTGATCTCTACTGGAGCACATCTGATCTCTACTGGAGCACATCTGATCTCTACTGTAGGAGCACATCTGATCTCTACTGTAGGAGCACATCTGATCTCTTCTGTAGGAGCACATCTGATCTCTTCTGTAGGAGCACATCTGATCTCTACTGTAGGAGCACATCTGATCTCTACTGTAGGAGCACATCTGATCTCTACTGTAGGAGCACATCTGATCTCTTCTGTAGGAGCACATCTGATCTCTTCTGTAGGAGCACATCTGATCTCTACTGCAGGAGCACATCTGATCTCTACTGCAGGAGCACATCTGATCTCTTCTGCAGGAGCACATCTGATCTCTTCTGTAGGAGCACATCTGATCTCTACTGTAGGAGCACATCTGATCTCTACTGTAGGAGCACATCTGATCTCTACTGTAGGAGCACATCTGATCTCTTCTGTAGGAGCACATCTGATCTCTACTGTAGGAGCACATCTGATCTCTACTGTAGGAGCACATCTGATCTCTACTGTAGGAGCACATCTGATCTCTTCTGTAGGAGCACATCTGATCTCTACTGTAGGAGCACATCTGATCTCTACTGTAGGAGCACATCTGATCTCTACTGTAGGAGCACATCTGATCTCTACTGTAGGAGCACATCTGATCTCTACTGTAGGAGCACATCTGATCTCTTCTGTAGGAGCACATCTGATCTCTACTGTAGGAGCACATCTGATCTCTTCTGTAGAAGCACATCTGATCTCTACTGTAGGAACACATCTGATCTCTTCTGTAGGAGCAAATCTGATCTCTTCTGTAGGAGCACATCTGATATCTTCTGTAGGAGCACATCTGATCTCTTCTGTAGGAGCACATCTGATCTCTACTGTAGGAGCACATCTGATCTCTACTGTAGGAGCACATCTGATCTCTTCTGTAGGAGCACATCTGATCTCTACTGTAGGAGCACATCTGATCTCTACTGTAGGAGCACATCTGATCTCTACTGTAGGAGCACATCTAATCTCTACTGTAGGAGCACATCTGATCTCTACTGTAGGAGCACATCTAATCTCTACTGTAGGAGCACATCTGATCTCTGCTGTAGGAGCACATCTGATCTCTACTGTAGGAGCACATCTGATCTCTACTCTAGGAGCACATCTGATCTCTACTGTAGGAGCACATCTGATCTCTACTGTAGGAGCACATCTGATCTCTTCTGTAGGAGCACATCTGATCTCTTCTGTAGGAGCACATCTGATCTCTACTGTAGGAGCACATCTGATCTCTACTGTAGGAGCACATCTGATCTCTTCTGTAGGAGCACATCTGATCTCTACTGTAGGAGCACATCTGATCTCTTCTGTAGGAGCACATCTGATATCTTCTGTAGGAGCACATCTGATCTCTTCTGTAGGAGCACATCTGATCTCTACTGTAGGAGCACATCTGATCTCTACTGTAGGAGCACATCTGATCTCTTCTGTAGGAGCACATCTGATCTCTTCTGTAGGAGCACATCTGATCTCTACTGTACGAGCACATCTGATCTCTTCTGTAGGAGCACATCTGATCTCTTCTGTAGGAGCACATCTGATCTCTTCTTTAGGAGCACATCTGATCTCTACTGTAGGAGCACATCTGATCTCTTCTGTAGGAGCACATCTGATCTCTACTGTAGAAGCACATCTGATCTCTACTGTAGGAACACATCTGATCTCTTCTGTAGGAGCACATCTGATCTCTTCTGTAGGAGCACATCTGATCTCTTCTGTAGGAGCACATCTGATCTCTTCTGTAGGAGCACATCTGATCTCTTCTGTAGGAGCACATCTGATCTCTTCTGTAGGAGCACATCTGATCTCTACTGTAGGAGCACATCTGATCTCTACTGCAGGAGCACATCTGATCTCTTCTGCAGGAGCACATCTGATCTCTTCTGCAGGAGCACATCTGATCTCTTCTGTAGGAGCACATCTGATCTCTACTGTAGGAGCACATCTGATCTCTGCTGTAGGAGCACATCTGATCTCTACTGTAGGAGCACATCTGATCTCTACTCTAGGAGCACATCTGATCTCTACTGTAGGAGCACATCTGATCTCTACTGTAGGAGCACATCTGATCTCTTCTGTAGGAGCACATTTGATCTCTTCTGTAGGAGCACATCTGATCTCTACTGTAGGAGCACATCTGATCTCTACTGTAGGAGCACATCTGATCTCTACTGTAGGAGCACATCTGATCTCTTCTGTAGGAGCACATCTGATCTCTACTGTAGGAGCACATCTGATCTCTACTGTAGGAGCACATCTGATCTCTTCTGTAGGAGCACATCTGATCTCTTCTGTAGGAGCACATCTGATCTCTACTGTAGGAGCACATCTGATCTCTACTGTAGGAGCACATCTGATCTCTTCTGTAGGAGCACATCTGATCTCTTCTGTAGGAGTCATTGTAATGTTTATATTTCTGATTTCGTGTTGAATGGTGGTCGTCTCGCACCCCCCTGGTGCCTGTGAGCCGCAAAATCACACTTGCAACTTTGAGCCGGCGGCCCGCCGGCCGCAGCATCAGGAAGTGTCGCGTGATATCAGGTCTCGCGATGTAACGAATTGCTTTACGGCAAAAAACAGATCTGATAACATTCTGATAAAATGAGCATCAAACAGAAATAACCCGGAGCCGTATACATGTGGTGTTCGAGGCGCACACACAATACAGACTGCCGACAGTTAAAGGAGCTGTATGTAAGATTGTGGCCAAAACTGGTACTGCAATCACTTTCTTTCAAATTACTGTAGAGTGGTGTATCCCCTCCTCCTCCCCCCTGACTCGAGGTTGCCAGATAGGCTGCAGGTTCCAGCAGGAACGTAGGCTGCTACAAGGAGCTTTCAACTAGAGCAGAGCTGGCAACCCGGATGCCGAAACACTACTGACTTCATGATTGGTAGATAGGTGGAGGGTGGGGCTTCAGGCCAAAACACAAGAGGACAACATCAACATCAGTTGAGGGCTGCAACTTCATTTTTTAAATGACAATATCCTGGCCAGACTACTGTTGTCAGTAGGGCTGGGTATTGACACAAATTTCACAATTCGATTCGATTTCGATTTCGATTACGATTCGTTTCGATTCACTATTGATTATTTTGGATATCAGACAGGTACAATACAGAGCAAATTTTCTCAAGGAAAACAAATCTCTTATTTAATGCTGTAAACTATGGGAGTCAGTTGTAGCCTATAGGCTTCATTAGCCTACTATAATGTTGAAGGTAAAATATCGTTTTCGAATCCATTCAGACGATTTTCTGATATTTAGAAGAAAATCAGTAACCAGACAGTTTCTGGTCTCATTGACTTGCATAGTATATATTTTTTCCTACTATGGAAGTCAATGAGGCCAGAAACTGTCTGGTTACTGATATTCTTCTAAATATCAGAAAATGGGCTGAATGGATTCGAAAACGGTAAAACTCAACTGTTTAACTCTGGGGGCGTTGTAAAATGAGCCTATTTCCAAAAAAAGTGGAGTATCCCTTTAACACAATCCTCCTCTCTAGAGTTATTTTTTCTAGCTGACTAACGAGTTTATGGTCACATGTTTTTTCCATCTATGTTTTTTTCTGAGGTAAATGTGACGTTACATGACATGCTGTTTAACTGACGTCTTTCCACGGTTGAAACACGATTGAGCGATTTCATGTGAGCATGATACGGATTTCAATAAGTTGTACTCTATCTTTTAACACACTTCAGATGCTCATTCATGTCTATTTCGCGCTGTAACTGCTATTATTAATGTGGAAGAGGAGATCATGTGCGCGCGCGCTGCTACTTCTCTTGAGCTGAGCTGAGCCAGAGCGATCTCACGCCACAGCGCCAAAAGATTATTGCGATTTATTGGATGGGATGCGCGTAGCAATGTTCCATTCATTCATCAAATGAAAACAGGATGACTAATCGATTCGTGAGATTTAAGAATCGATATCGGTTCGTAAAAATGAGAATCGATTAATATCGAGAAATCGATATTTTTTACCCAGCCCTAGTTGTCAGTCATAAAAGTATTTGAAATTAACATGATTTCTTAATGTCTAGTGACACATCAGGACCATTTTATGATTAATTGAAATACATTTCTTACATACAGCTCCTTTAAACAGGGCGCGTGCAGCTCTTAAAGGGGCCATACCTTATTTCCATTTGTTACAGCGTCCATCCTACTGAACAGGTACCGGTGTACAGGGGGAGGGGATCCGGCCGTGAGTGCGAGCCATCTCTGCGTGAGTGCTATTCACGACAGTACAAGTACTCCACAGCGACTCTAGGGGTCGCTGTTTGACAAAAACGGAATTCCTACTTAGTGCTGCTTTAAGAGGAAAAGTCAGAACACTGGCAGAGCTAATTTTATCAAATACACTATACAATTTGTATTACACTTTAAAGTTTGAACAAAAATGTAAAAGCACTTCTTTATATTTGCTGTGTTCTGACACAATGTCATTAATTGGTATTTTTTATTTTAATCTTCTTTTAAAATGTACTTTTCTTATTAATACAAAGGTTCCATTTCAATTCATTTCCTAATAAGTATAAAGTAAAAAATATAATATATTATTTGACTGATGCAATGTTTTTGCAAAATAAATAGGTGCTGCAAAACACCAAACAGTTCAACTCACAATGACGGCATTAAAGATGCCCAATGGCATAGGTCAATTGGTGAAATCACTGCATGCGTAAGGTAGTTTTCCAGATTTTCCCCAAAATCAAATACTGTTTTGCACTTGTCAAAGGATAATCTAGCTTTAAAGTTAGAATAAAAAAGTTAAAAACCAAACATATCTTCAAACCCGTTGTGTCCTGGCACAAGGCCATTAACTGGTTCGTTTTGTTTTATAAATTTACTTTTCTAATTTCTAAAAATATCAGCCTGATAAATATGGACTTAATACACGATGAAACAAGATAATCATGCTACCAAATACGTCTGACACAATATTTTAAGAAAAGTAGTGTTTTGAGAACCCTAATATTGGTGTAATCTCTGCGAGGTCTCAACCACAAACGCAAAACTTTGTGTTGGGTGATACGGGTATAGCTTTACTAAAGGAAAACATTATGGAAGTAATTTTCAAACTGTAATTATATTACATTTATTAATATTATGGTTTCATGTTGATTTAAAGTATTTGTTATTAATTAATACCTTTATTTTTAACTAACACTTCAATATCCTGGATAAAATTTTGTTCAAAAATTGTTCTCTGATCCAAAATAATCAGATAATGGGATGTTCACAAGCTACAGTGAGATATTCTCCTGCATAGTATGTGTGTAAATAGTAGTGCTTTGGCTGTATTTTGTCACACCGTAGCGATGCAAAGTACCATACTCTAACCTATGGACTAACTTTAAAACATAATCTTTATACAGTAATTCAAAAGACCAAATCACTAAGAAAGGAGGGTTGAAAAGCAGCGTTTATAATAAATAGACAAAAGTTTGCAAATTATGGTTTTATTACTATTACTATTCAGATAGCTAGCAGATGTTTCACATTTTGTATGTTGGACCGTATGTGTTTTAGGGGAAGACTTTTCTTTGAGAGCCGTCAAAATTCAGTGTTTATAGGAATAAATGACCATTAATAATTTAAGTGATACTATTTCTGTTTGAGAACTAAATTGATACTTTGTTTAGTGCAACTTTCCCTCTATCTACGTTGTGGAATCACACAAAGTATTAACATGCTGTTAATATAAGCAAGTAAGTTACTTACTTATAAGTATTAACGCAAAAAGTAAGTACATGCTGTTTTACACTTAAACTATTACAACAGAATCACATCTGACTATTGCACTGAGAGATGCATATTCATTAAAGCTCGAGGCTGTTAAACAAAGTTCGGTAAAACCTGCAGATAACATTGCACAAAGTATTCTAGTGATCAACTTGCTAAAAAGTAAACATGAGCCATACAGAAAAGCCACCATATTCACTGCAGCAACTGTAGCAAAAATGTGAGCGTACCAGTTTCTTAATTTGTGATTTAGAATAGGATTTGTGCACCTGCAATGAAGAATTTGAGAAGGTGTAACTGTTGTGTTGTGTTTGTGGAAGATAAAAAAAAAGTCTACAAGTTTTTTCACACCAAAAATTAGGGATGGCTGACGCGAAACAGTCGTTCCGAAGCTTTGCGAGATCCCGAAGCGCAGATGTTTCGAAACACTGATCCGAAGCGTGATTCAAAACACCCATGTCACGTGACTTCGGCTAAATGAAGCTTCTGAGTGTTTCGACAGGTGGCGTGCTCCGCCGATTCAGCGCTTGATTGACAGGGTTGGGAACCATAACGAGGAGCCCATTACAAGGGTCACATATTAGAAGAAGAAGAAGAAGAAAAAATTAATGGCTCGTTGTCAAGGTTGTTTCAGATCAACACCTGCAAGTGACCACTAGGTGTCACAGTGGAGACGGGTGTCGGGATTGTTTCGAAGCCTCGACACAATATGGCACATATGCTTCAACTGTTTCATTGCTTCACGAAGCCTCAATCTGCCCACCACTACCAAAAATAGGCCTACCTCGATATGCTCCTGCGCTGCTTACGCTCTGCTAACGCGTGCAGTGTGAAACCGGCGGGGGTGAGTCTATTTTTGCTGCGTAGCTCACACTCAATTAAAGTGAAAGCACACTTTTGATGGACAAAAAAAATAAAATGATTTCACACAAAAAGTGCCCAAAATGCACTGAATTTGCATGTCGTGTGTTTTAAAAGGAACTGGAGTAGGCTATGTCAGAAAAGAAAAGAAAGACTCTATAGCAAATATTTATAGAAAATTTACCCATTTAAACTTGTTTATCTTATTGTGTTTGGGTAAAAGTATATGGTGTTTTATAAAAAAATATATATAGAAAATAAATATTTGTGTTATTGAAAATAAAAAATCGGCTAAAATCGGCAAGTCAAACTCAATGAAAATCGGAATCGGCCTAGAAAATTGTAATCGGTGCATCTAAACAATTTCCTTGAGGTCCACCACATTGCATCTCTTTCACAACTTCCATTATAAAATACACATTGTGTCCCGTTAGACAGTTTACTTTTAAACCATTGTACAGTAGCCTATATGTGACATTAATTTGTAAAATCTAGAAATACTGCTCCTACTAAGTTATTGTCATCAATATGTGCTCTCACAATATGCATGCTGAAAATTAGAGAGCAAATTTTTCTCCTTAAGGAATAATTGAATTTCTTCACAAACTATCATTTTTAACTTTGCTAAGAACTGGTAGCCAACTTATTGGTCGACTATAATGACCATTAAAACCCAGTGCTGCATTTTTATGTAGATGAATAACCTTTCCAACCTTTCCAGCATCATTCCAAGCTAAAGGAAAAAATCCCCTTTACAATACTGATTTTAAAGATGTGGCAAACTGGTTCTGCCAAACTAAATGTCTTCTCTCTTATGAAAAAAAATCATTGAATTAATTTCCAATTTCATATGGTTTAAAAAAGGTTTAAAAAGTCACCTTTAACAATAAAATAAGGAATTTGACTTCGATTTCATATCCATTATTTCATTGAGTGTACTACACTTTTTTTTTTACAATTATATTTAATTTTGAAAAACTATTTTATTTTTTTCTATTAATTTTAGTTACTTGATTAAACTAAAATATGTTTAGTACTAAAATATAGTGTAGGCTAGTCATTGTTATTGTGCACTATTACAAAGTATGTCCTACAGCTAGTGATCACAGTTGTTAAATTTTGAAGAAAATATTGAAAAGAAAATGCTCATTTCTAGTGTGTAGAAAACGAAAGTGCTGCAGCTATGTTTATTTAAAAAAAAAAAACAATCACTTACCGGTCGCAAATAATAAGAAAAGAACACGTATAAGCACGCTCTTCATGTTGATGTAGCGATGAGTGTTGGATAGTAGATACTCCGTAGAGTTATTAAAGTCCTCTTTTCTCTGAGTGTTTCTGAGCCGCGCCCTGAACCAGAGATGATCTTTCTGTGCGTTCACACCTTCTCCGCCGAGAGCTTTAAAGTGGCCGGAAGTCATTCATTTTCAGTGAGAGCCGGCGGCGAGCTCCGGCGGGTCTTGGACGGTGAGAGCGGCGAGGAGAGTTGAAATCAACTTTATGGTAATAAGCTATGACACGGTTCGGCGGCAACCGGCAACTCCGAATTTACACCTTTTGAGAGCAGGATGCAATTTGCCTAAAGGATGCACCCTCCTCTGGAAGCAATATATCTCTAAACTCTTAAAAACCTTATTACCTTTTGGTTTACTTCGGTGGAGATAAAACCTTTGTAGCCTACCAGACAGTGGCACTGAGACATTTCAAATGATACCAAACATGTATAGTGTTGAATGATAATTGTTCACATTAAACCATTTATATTTCGGGTGAATTTCAGGTGATATCAGCATGAGAGGGAGATGAAATGGGGAAGGGGAATTTGGAGGCGATCAACTTAAGTGCGATCATGTCTTGAATGGGATCATGTACTCATAGCAAGAGAGTTCAGATGTTGACTTCCTTTGTTTTCTCAGAGAGAGAGAGTTCTTCCTGTCTTACAAAAGTTAAAGTGCCCCCTAAATAATTTACTGATGTGTTTACTGATTATGTTATGTTAAAAAGTTTGACATGTCAATGCTACAATTGACATAAAGAAAGATCGATCCATGTAATTTTCTATTAACTTGACGACTATAAAATGCCGAAGTCCCAATTTAGATACCAGCTCCTCAGTTTCTCAGTGGATGTTTTGCTACCCGTCACATATTAACACTGGTCAAGTTTTTTCTCTTGATCTTTCCAAAATAAATTTTAATAGCAATGGAAAACATGACAATTTCACAATGGGTGAAAGCAGAGGGGCACAGTCTGAAGGAGAGTGCCTTGACAACAATACCTCACTTAAAGGTACAATATGTAATATTTTTGCATTCAAATATCCCAAAATCACAAGGCCAGTGTTATATATTTTGTTAAAGGAGAACTCCGGTCAATTTTAACATTGAGCCATGGGCGTCAGTTTGGTTTGAAATGTGCTGGGGACAGAGACGCATTCGGAAGTGGAGGGTACAAAAGTGCTGGGTACAATGACACATTAATATTTTTTTTTTCTCTTTCGCACAGGTCATGTTTTGAAAGACGATGTCCTGTAGCTTAGGCCTACTGATTTAAATAAATAAAAATGTATACAAAGATGTGATGATGTCCGACCAAAAATGTGATTGGTGGTGGTGGGGGTATAAATACGGTATGTGCGCTGGCTAATTGAACATCACTTTTATTCATATCTTTCACATCTACTGCAGTCAGATTCACAATGTTCACTCTGAATAAAGTCACTCACATGGCTGTGCACTTGTAAAGACACATTAAGGTTGTTAAGAGGCTAAAAGCAGGTTTAAAACTTGCCCCATTTAAGTCAACAGGGTGCAAATTTTAAAAAGAGGATAACACGGTGTAGGCAACACCGATTTTTGTCGTTGTTCTCTGTACTGACAGCACTCCAAATTTACAAAAGAATGAGCTCAATGTTAAAATTGACCGGAGTTCTCCTTTAAGTTGATAACTTACAATATTCCAAATGTTTCCAAATATTTTTAAATCATGAGAAAATTGCCATTTTAACCAAGGAAACGGGACGTGTGAGCAGGGGTGAGCTGGGAGTCGCCAGTCAATGGCGTCATATCCGCGTTACACTCGGTTTCCGCCGTCTATGGTTTCCGCTCGTACTGCCATAGTAACCATGGTGACAGACGTGGACAACTGGGTTATGCCTAGCAGGACGCTCACGCTGTTGTTGTTTTGGTCAAACATTATGGACCATGGCAAGCAGACTTTGAGACAAAAAGAGGACTAAAACGAAGATCAACATCTTTCGAGATGTCGAGAGCTCCGCGACTAACTTCGACTGGACATGACTTTGACTCGACTTGAGTGTTGCATGTACTTTATTAGACAGGTGAGCAAATGTACATGATACAACTAATCAGTGTTATTTAGTTAAACCTGATGAAATGTTAGAATATGATCTGTATGTTATTTAATGTTGAGCTTACTGCTAGTCTCACACAGCCATCAAACAACCTAACTAACAATTTTCAACAAACTCAAATGCCGTTTAGTGTGATAGTGTAACTGTTAGAGCAAGTGAAACAGCGCTGCGTTACCTCAAGTTTAATTCGTCTAATAAACTGACCTGTGTGAGTAGTAATTTAGCACTTGTGTGTAATGTTAGTTCGGTAGATGAAATGTTGGTTATTGTAAGAGGTTAGCGACCCCTGGTGGCGAAAATTATTACATATTGTACCTTTAATAAAATACTGTAAACACTGAAAAGCTACATTATTTTAAAAACAGCGATACTTCCCTGCTACTAAATGCTGTTAAACTTTGCCACATGCACAGATTAATGCACATAGAGTAATAAGCAATACTTAATAGTAATGCTAATAAGAAAACATAAACCAAAGAAAACCATAGAGTTAAAATAACCCAGCAATCCTATTAGTCTCAGTTTGTGTTGTGAATTTAAAAAAAAAAAAATCTGGCAAAGCCCCATTCCCTCGTCGTCCTCCTTCTCCTCACAATGTGACATTATATGATTAATCTGTGAGGGTCTGATGATGATGATGATGATGATGTCTGTTATGTTCTCTCCTGTTTTCTGGATGTAATGTCGTACACCACAATACAGGCAGCAGCCACACCCACCAGAGCAGAGATGACCAATCGGGTGACAGCTTCAGAAACATGACAACAGAAAACACAGTCTGAGGAAATAAAAGAACAATATGAATCAGAACAGAAGATTTGGACAACAGCAGCATTTCACCTGAGAGGGACAAAATACTGCATTTGTCACCGTCCCACAGGCGGGACGTTTGCCATTATATTTTTAAAACAATAATATCTTAGTAAAAACCATAAGTAATATTGACAATCTATATATCATTTGAAAGCTTACAATCTCTAGTTTCCATATTTGGTGATTGATTTTCAAAATAAATTACAGAGGAGCCGTAATTTATCAATTTGCAACAAGAATATTTTCATACTCCTAAGACGTGTTCAGACCTTTATTTTGAAATAGCAATGAACATGAAAAATCATGAACAAAATTGTAGAAACCTAGTTTGTTTTCATGCCAAGAGTTCAAAAGATAGCATCCATTCAATTATTTTAGAAAAAAAAAGGTCTGAAAATGTTTTAAATATAAAGAAAAAAATAATAAATTCACCATTTGTGATGTGGCAGCGAGCTATGACGCACATGCGTGTTCTTTTTTATGTGTTTATTAGAGGTTGAATTCATATCAAAATCTGCCAAACTTCCCATTCTACTTCTGAATAGGATCTCTACTTCATAAATTGTATGAAAATTGTGGAAATAATGGTTCATATTACTCAAAACACATATGGAAATGGAGGCGCCGTTATATGGGCAGTAATGGAGTCTGGTTGAGCGTTCGGTACTCCGCCCAAACAAAATCTCACTGAAAGCTTATTTTTTGAGATATCAACCTAAAATTTGAAACACAACTTGTTCAGATTTTTGGCTTTGATTTTTCTGCAGTTTACAAAGTAGCCCAGGTTTTGAAAATATATATTTTATATAAAATATGAATCATTAATTTTTTTACATTGTACATTTCCATAAACTCAAACTTCTATAACTATTTTTCTGTTTCACTTTCTTAATTTACATAAATCTGCCAAATGTCTTCTTTAAAACAAGACCAATCTTACGTCTATATTCCAAAGCATTCTTGAATTACAACCATTTATGTTCGAAATGTGCATTTTCATGTATATTCAAAAAAAGGGGGGTGACAGTTGTAGCCATGGTCAGATCTGCCATTTTCTTAAACTGCTGTTTTTGCATTCTTCCCATTTAGCGACTGTGACAAAAAGCAGATGCCATCTGCCATTTTGATTAAATCACTGATTTCCACAAGTTCTTATCTCTCCACGCACTGCTCACAAAGCAAATGGTGTTTGGACTTAATTGAATTACCGGTACAAGTGCCCCGTGGCGCTTTTCTCTAATGACTAAACAATACCCCGCTTACCACATTTGATCAAGACACATGACCAAAAGGCAGATCACGTGGAAGAACCCCTCCGAAGGTGACAAGACGAACATTGTCCATTCAGATAAGCGCACACACGTGGAAGCCCCTTTGGGGTTTTTCGCTTACACACACACAGAAGAGAATTGTGAGATTAGACAACGGGCCATTGTAGCCGTTGTTAAACTCATCAAATTCGAAGCACACAGAACAGAAGATGACCAAAAGTTCACCGCGTGACCAGCGCTGGTTGAACTTTTGAACACGCATGAACACACACGAAATACTCTGAACACATGGGATCAAAAATCCCCTTTTGTAAATGTATAATGTTTTGTGGTTGTGTTTTCATGATTCCCTGATGACAAAACTGGTATAACTGTAAGCTTTTATGATATGTGATCAATTTAATATCCGCTTAATCACAGAAAAGTCATGTATCTGCATTTCACTAAGCCCTAGGAATGCCGAACTTGGTATGGTTGTAATCAGAATAATCCAAGAAGATTGAATCATCAACCCAAAATGTAATATGATGCATGCTTTTATTAATACTAGTTTAGAAGTGTATTTCAACAAGTTTTATCCCCTATGCACATGATCCGGGAGGGCGTGAATCACAAGGTCTGCCGACCCGCCCTCCTGCAAACGATTGGCTCAAACACGTGAAAAGGCGTGTCCCTTCCCCCTTCAAAATAGACCGCCACCTTATCCTCTGTGCAGTTTCCTACGCCAGAGAGAGATGCCTAAACTTTCCTGCTAAACTCCAGCCGGAGTTTTCCTTCTTCGTCGTTTTTCTACTTTGTTTTAAATCTAAGTTGCTTTCTTTCGATCTACCTCAGTTGATAGTTCGGTTTCATTCAAGAACGAAACAAGTTTAAGATTAATCGCCTCTCGTACGGGCCGCAGCTGAAGCAATCGCAAACATCTGCCTCCTACCGAAGACGTGCCAGACAACTCCAACCACGCTGCCTTTGTAACGCAACTCAACACAAAGGGACCGTGTTTAAACCAAGTAACGTACAAATCTCAATTAAGTGCTGCTTAAAGCTGTCTAGATTAATATCCGAATCCTTTGGTCTCTGTTGAACTGTTTTGAACTGTTCTGTCATTCTCTCTCTCTCTTCTCTCACTCTCACACACCCTCACTCTCTCTCTCTCTCACCTCCCTCTCACTCTAACTGTCTCTTTTAAATACGTCATATTGCAATCCTGTATTAATTGTTTGTTTTGATATGCATATTATTTACTCCTGCGTGATTTTCAGTAGTCTATATAACCTTTAGTATTGTGTTATTAAATTCCGTAATCCTTTGAATCAAATCTGTCTCATTGTCCCATGATTGAAGTCTCTGTAATATGTCAAAGATCTGTCAGTTACCAAAGCTCTAACTCGGTTAACTATTTTAAACATCTGAAAGTGCTGTATACGAGCAGATACTTCCGTGTGGCCAGCGGAAAGTATTCACTCGGTATACAGGCAGGTAATCTTGTGATATAAGGAAGTTTTCATCTCCGGTTCGCAGGACGAAACGAAATGCATGACAAACTAATTTGGAATCACATGTAAATTTACTCTGAAAATTAATCTGACTTAACTGACCTATGTATCAATAATTACTACGATCAATCGTGTTAATTATTCATATATGGTAATGTTTAGTCCATTCCCTATTCGGGATAATTTAATTTATGTATGCGATTACATATTCATTATCTAATGAATAATATTCCCCATTTGAGTTAAATAATTTCCCCAAAACGAACTCATTTCCGCTACACAGTTAACAGGTTAAAGCAGTGGTTCCCAACCGTTTTTGTCTGAGACCCCCTTTTTCCCAAGAAAATATTTTAGGGCCCCCCTTCACATTTAATGATATTATCGCTCTTGTAAGCTTGCAGCAAGGATGACAAAATATGTTTTTTTTTTTTCTCAAACAAACGATATGTTTATGCACAAATAATAGCCTATAATATTGAAAATATAATTACAAAAACATCAGTAGGCCCTTTGTAATTTAAAAACGTAAGCCTAGGGAAAGCCTATAAATTGGCCCTATATTTGAAATGCAAAAACAAAAATATTCACACTGGTGTGTAAAAAAAAAGAATAAAGGCTATTACTAAATGACTGTTGTCTGGGGCCTCAATACTTGCATGTTATTTGTGAGGCTTTATCAATGTGAGGCTTTATTTTTACGCTTTTGGCGCTATAGCGAGCGATAATAAACTTGCATTTATTAACAGAATAATGCGTCTTTCGGAAGAACATTGTAGCCGGAACTACATCTCTCTGTGTGTGTACGTCTATGACGAGTCACGCAGGTACTGGGCAACTCCGCAGCGGCAGCGATCCGAACCAGTGTAAAATAGTCCCAATGTAAACACTTATTATAGGTGTACCATAGTGGTTCAGGATAAGACAAAAACACGGATTGGGAAATGGATTCATGATGAACTCGCTCATTATGTACATTTTGAACAAAAAAAAGTTAAGGACTTTTATTTAATGCTCATTGCTCAAACCTTTCAAAATATGACGCGACCCCCCACAGAGCTCGCTGAGGCCCCCTTGTGGGCCGCGACCCCCCTGTTGGGAACCGATGGGTTAAAGGGTATATTGCAGGTTAAAGCCCCCTTTAGGGCTGCACAATGTTAGATTTTTCACACCATGGTTATTGAGGCCAAAATAATTCACGATATCGATTTATCGCGATATCTATAGAAACCTTGGGGGAAAAAAAGTCAAATCAGTCAAATTAATTTTTACTTTGTTTATTTAATTTTTCTTTTTTTGCATTTTTACTTCTTGCGTTCTTGTATTTGAATGCACATTTTTGTGAAGTAAGACAAGCATGTGAAGTATATCTGGTTTCAAACTGGAGCGAAACACTGTCTGAATGTTTCCTGAAGAACTGAAAAGCTCTTAAACCTATTGTTGCGCCGGTGCAAGTCATGCAGATTTGAACAAAACAAATCAAGTGTAAATACAAAAATAAGACGAGTAAAGAAAACGGGGTACTTAATAATCACCCTTTATTTAAACATGAAAACAAAAACCCGCTGTTAACAGGTTAAAGGTTCTCTAAGCGATCCTGGGTGACATCACTTCTTGTTGACGTTCGAACTATTGTCAAACAAAACGGAGGCTAGCTAGACCCTCCCTCCTCCTCATCCGCACACTAACCCCCCAAACCCCGCCCCCAAACCCTTCTTGTCGGTCATTGGCTGGAACAGTTTGTTATGTTTCGGGGAGCGGGTCGCCGCAGTTTGCTTTTGTTGCTGTTTGTGGAGCCTGGGCTGTCTACAGAGATCGCGTTTCTTTACAGTGTGTTCAGGGGACAGGCAGCCAGTGGATAGTGAGGAGATGTTTGCTGTATGTGACAAAAAATGTTTTGGCCTAAAAAACGTGTGACATCGCTTAGAGCACCTTTAATGTCACATTTCCCATTCCATGACTAGTAAAATAATCGCAATTTACTCTCTGTAAAATAGCGTAATCCGCAGGGTGATGGACACGGAGATGGGTAAAAAGGTTGGTGGCTACACATTCTGCAGATTGGGCTTAAGGGGGTCGCACACCGGACGAGAAGCGCAGCTCCGCGCCGCGTCGCGTGTAGCACACCGGACGCGCACTTTCTCAGTTCATGGCCAGCAAAATTGTTATGTTTAAGGACATTATGAAGTTAAGATCATGTCTGTACTATGTTATGATTGTACTGTACAATTAATACAATCATTGCCAGTCTGCAGTCTGAACACTTTACCTCAGTCAGAGCGCATCCGTTAACTGAATGATTTGAGAATCTCACTGTAAATCCGAGCCATTGCTGGGCGTCGCGGATAGACGCCGAATGGTGCGGGTGGTGTGTGTAAACTCCTAGAAAATAATGTGTTTGAATTTTAAAGAATTCTCTGCGCTTCTCGTCCGGTGTGCGACCCCCTTTAAAGTGCTGTTTTCTTTGAAGCCGAAGAACTCCCATAACAGAGTGGCTGCGCGGGCGCGCGCTGTGTCTTCTCATTTGATAGATGTCAGCGGGTGCAATACTGCCACCTCAACTGGCGCTGGAGAGGATACGTGTCATGTTATCATAAAAGCCCTATTAATTTTAAACATCGTGGTTATCGCGAATACCGGTATATTGCCACGCTCTAAATTAACACAATGTCGATATTTCAAGCTTTGAATATCACGATTATCGTCAATACCGGTATATTACGACACCCCTAGCCCCCTTGAGTTAATATAAAGAAAAATAATGTAGGAAATAGATTTTCTTTAAATATATACTTATAAAATATGCTATATGCTTCTGGAGCCGTTTTTGTGAGAAAATTTTACTTCTGCATCTGAAAATTCCAAGCCGGAAGTGCCGTAACGGGAGGGAGAGCGGCCAATAGGAAACAAATGGATCGCAATGACAGTTCGGGCGCTGAGGAAATTGTAAATGTTTACTCGTATGACGGACCACAGCCATACAATTATGAGCCTGATATGCGGCCAAGAGAGCAGGGACAGGCCAGGATTAGACAGAACAATGGTCAGAGGAGACAAATTGAGTTGTAGTGTGAGGAAAACCGGGCAGGTGTCTTGGTGAGAGACCAGTGTTAGCTTATAGATATACAGTATATACATACACATACGTAAGCTGACGATATGTAACACTGCTCAGATCACAATATTGTACAGATTATTATCATGTATCAGGCAATAGCAAAGCTAGTATTGGTCATCTAGGAGTATTGATATTTACCAATAACATAAACTAAAAAGCTTTAATCAGGTGTATGTCACAGATTCGTTAACATTCATCCACACTAACGTTATGTGATATAGCGGTTTCTCATTACCGCAGGTGAGGGAGAGGGAGATAAACATTTTCCCGATACACATTTCCGCTTCATAGGTGCTTATGCGAGGCCATGTTGACAGCTGAGGAAATTCAGTGGAGCAGAGAGGTGGGAGCATACTGGGCCTTAGTGGAGAATGTCACCCCAGACTTGATGTGCAGTGTCTGACTCTGCACCCAGGCTTTGAGGCTTGATGTCTGAACCCACATGTGAACTCCATATCACCGGTCTAAAGTGAACGCTTTTTCGAAGCAGATGCAGAAGTGAAGTCCCGTCTCTTCACCTGCACAAAATGCACACAGGCACGGAAGATAGCGCCGTCCTTTTTCTTGTAAGGAACCTGTGGACTCGATGTCCTGACAGGCTGGAGTTTTTGCAACCTCCACAAACACACTAATTTACCATGATGGTGATGATAAATTGAAATACAATAACAAAACTAAAACACACTAAATCACAACCGCTCCCACTGAATACCAACCAAAATCTGCTGAGCAAATGCAAAGCCCAGCAAACGACTCGCTCTCATGGCGTAATATGACGCAATGTTGAAAAAAAACGCATTTTAAAACTTTTCATTTGATATTTTCATACAAGGTTATATACTCATTTTGTACAAAAAATCCCCTGCAATATGCCCTTTAAAGGAGTAGTTCACTTTAAAAAAAACTTTTGCTGATGATTTACTCACCCCCATGTCATCCAAGATGTCCATGTCTTTCTTTCTTCAGTCGAAAAGAAATTACGGTTTTTGATGAAAACATTCCAGGATTTTTCTCCATATAATGCACTTTACTGGGCACCAAACGGTTCAAGGTCCAAAAGACAGTTTCAGTGCAAACTGCAAACTGTTCAAAGGGCTTTAAACGACACCAGACGATGAATAAGGGTCTTATCAAGCGAAACGATCGCTCATTTAAAAAATAAATAACAAAGTTTAAGTTTTATAAGCTCAAATGCTCGCCTTGCTCTGTTCTGTGATGCACGTTCGTGACTCTCCTGTTCGAACTCGTTCATCAAAATGAACAAATCTTTTTTCGAGTCATTTGATTCATTTAACGACCGAAATGAACGAATTGACTCGGAAAAAGATTTGTTCATTTTGATGAACATGTTCGAACAGGACAGTTACACAGAACAGAGCAAGGCGAGCATGTGAGCTTATAAAACTTAAACTTTTTTTTTTCTTTTTTTTTAAATGAGCGATCGTTTCGCTTGATAAGACCCTTATTCATTGTCTGGTGTCATTTAAAACCATTTGAACAGTTTGCAGTTTGCACTGAAACTGTCATTTGGACCTTGAACCGTTTGGTGCCCAGTAAAGTGCATTATATGGAGAAAAATCCTGGAATGTTTTCATCAAAAACCTTAATTTCTTTTCGACTGAAGAAAGAAAGACATGGACATCTTGGATGACATGGGGGTGAGTAAATCATCAGCAAAAGTTTTTTTAAAAGTTAACTAATCCTTTAAGTGTGTAATTTCTGCACCACTAGTGGAACAAAATTGAATTGCAAAATTACTTGAAAATGGTTTCCTGAACACTCCCTGTGATTTCCATTGGATGTGCTGTCAGGTTTGGGGTGGTGAAAGAAGCGATGGCTAAAATGCAAAGTTGATGGGCTTTATTTTAATAAAAAATAAAACAAAATACAAACAAAATTACCCCGAGGGGGAATACCGACTTGACAGTAGGGAAGCACACAGTGTACATACGACGACAAACCAGCACAAGACTGCAAACACAAGGAGAATGAATAGGGAGAGCAAACAAAGGAGGTAACGAGGGAGGCAAATTAATCAATAATCAGGTAACAAGATGGGAGGGGTTAGACAATCAACAGGAGAGCACATGGCTCAATGAAACATCGGCCCCGTTTACACGAAGGGAAAACGCAGATATTTCCCTGCGGTTTGGCCTCTCATTTACTCGAAAACGTTTTTATCACGAAAACTAATATTTCTAAAAACTCCGGCCAAAGGGGAGATTTCTGAAAACGCTGGTTGTGTTGTCATGTCAACTGGGAGAAACGGGGTTTTAGGTTCTCTCTTGTCGATTCTGAGGATTCTGATTGGCTTGCATGGCTTTATCCTTCTCCCTACAGTGCCGCCCATAAGTTTGGCCTAGTTATGATGGCGCTCGACGGCGTATTTATGAGGGTGTGTGCACAACGTTATTATTGAAAACGGAGGGGTGGGAAATATTTGTTTCTCCAAATACCCGGCTTTGTGTAAACGTAGCCATAAGGTGTGTTCGACATCGGCCTCGGCTGGATGAAAGCGATTGGCGAGAGTAGCCGCATGCAGGCGAGGAGGAGCTGCAAACAGACGTGAAGTCGGACACTTTCTGGTTCCCGTGGTGTTATTTGCCAAATACAATATTTGCCAAAAACAAAGATGTTTCAGAGACATTTTCATTCAAAACTTTATGTACTGCTTCATACAGTGTCTGTTTTAACAAGAATAAAGTTAAACATAAGCCTATAATTTAGATAGTAGCTACTATCAATGAAGTGGAGTTGACGTTTTTTAATCAGTTTTATTTTGATAAACATGACACAATATAACATCCCGAGTCCGCGACTACATGAAAAGAGTGTTTACTGCTATAAAAAACCTGATTTGCGAGCTTCAGTGGAACTAAAGGTGTGAGAATAAACAAAACGCACGTGATCGTTGTCATGCGGTGAATCCGGCCAATCGTGGAACAGCTGTGTCGTCATCAGAGCTCGTGCAGCCCAGAGCAGACGCTCTTCAGAAGCTGCGCTGGCTGAGTTCTCCGGCTACTCTCGAATCGCTCTCGCGGTACTTTGATGGCATACGTCACAGTCACGTGGCGTCGGCGCTGTATCAAGGCTACGTTCCAGTCCAAAATCGTTATGCCCTTCACTTGCTAACTTCCCTCCGTCTCGTTCACTCGGATGTACGTCATTGCTTGCGTTGCACGAGTGCCACTACTGGCGGAAACTGCAATGGGCTGAACTGGAACGTCCTCAACCCTTGATCACTTGGAATCAGCTATGGAGTTGATTTATTATTTTAAAAAATGTTCACTTTAAGAATTTGTTTAATGCAGCATCCAAATGTATATAGGTCTGTTTGGGTTGTTTTAAATTAAAAAAATATAATTAATATATCAGAGTTGTTTGTTGTGGTTGTGATTAGACGAAATCTGTGGAGACGTCACAATCGTACTGCATTGTGGGACATATGGTGTCCGAAGTGTACATATGAAGTAGACTCGCTCCCTCGGTCTAAATCGAGGGAACGAGTGTCAGTCCATATAAACTTCCCTCGTCCACTTCACGAAGTGGAACGCACTTTAAAATGGCGGCAGGGATTCCCCCGAGGGGAAGTGCTTAGGGAAGTTCGCAAGTGCGTGTCTAAAAGTGGACTGGAACGCAGCCCAAGTCGGGCGAAATTTCTAACCGGCATGCACTGCTTCAAGTCAGCCGCCAAACGGTCTGCGCAGAGCTGCATGAAGTCGAACAAGCCTTACATGACAAGCCATGTGCTCACACCAAACATATGAGCACATGGCCAGCAAACACAAATCACCAGCCATGTGTCCCAACAAAACAAGACATGAACACGCAGCTTTTGAGGACACTCATAAGCCACGTTTTCACACAAAACATGACAACATGAAAGCACGACAAAAGAGGGATACCAGGTCTCTGACACAAAACCAAGAAATAGAGGGGGTGGGGGAACCCTCTTTTTCAATGAAAGTATCTAAGCAGATAGAAAAGGTAAGATAAGTTGACAGTAAAGTGAAGTTAAACTTGCTTAAAAAGTTTTTTTGAAATAGAATTTCTCCTGAGAATAATCATCGAAAAACTAGAAAGAGTAAGTGTCCAATAACATAACATAGAATAACTGCTGACATACCTGGACATGTCTGGCAGAGTTCAGTGTTGAGATGTGTGGTCCAGTTGGTGAATGAAGAAGCCACCACACAGCTGTAGGAATCATCCAGACACTCAATCTCCAGAGGTAGAGAGAGACTGATGCTGAGATCAGACACACTGATGTTGGACAATACACTGTTTCCTTTGTACCAGGAGAGAGTCGCATCACTCACATTTACCACTGAACACAGCAGCACACATCTGGACACTGATGATCCTGATGGTGAGGAACAGTCTGAAGAGTTACTGCTAATGACAGGCAGAGGAGCTAAAAAACATGAAAGAACAGAGAAATACAAATTAATTATGAGGCCATGCATGACCTACATTTCACAAAGCACAATGCAAAGAATCAAATGAATAGAGGCATATCTTAACACAGTGTGAGATTAAAACCCACAACCCAATGCTAAGGTCTATCCACTGAGCCACACTTCCAACATCTTTCAAAACTGGCATATGCAGTTGAGAGTCATTACACAAAAGCACTGCTGCTCTTGTATATTGAATAAGAAAAATGATTTCAAGTGGCTGTAGTGAACACACAGGTATGAACACAATAAATACCAAGTTTAGTTTAAATACACCAAAGTTTTGCCAAGAAACATCCTGGAGACACTTGTGGGGAAGACTGGAGAAAAGAGGAGCAATGAAAAAAAAAAACATTAACATCCAAAAAAGGCAACAAATCAAAGTGTATTTAATGTAATTAGGCCAATGTTTCTATGCAAAGTTATCAACTTTGAAATTGGATGAGTCTGTGGTGTTATATGACTGAAAGACCCTAAAGTTGGTCTGGAGACTTTTCAGACCCTCATCAATCATCATGCCAACTTTCACAGCTTTCATCCATATTATTTTTTGAGCTGCTATAGACTCTCATGGCAAAGTTGAAGAATAATAAAAATGCCCAAATGTCTCTTTAATTTTGAGAAGACAATAGATAAACTATCCCTTCCAGATCCTGATCACCACTGAAAGCATTTGAACAAACTGCATAATGTCTAGTGCAAGACCCCATCCCCCATTTTTATATTTCATAAGATCTATACTTGTACAATAACAATAAAGTTGAATCATCTTAATTATAACAATAAAATGCCACATCTGTAATATATAATAGTGAGCTGTATTTCTCTACTCACCATAGACAGTAACAGTGAATCTGTATGTAGACGATGAGCTGCTGCGGCTGATCTTAACTTCATAAACTCCAGCATGATCAGTTGTGATGTTCGTGATGGTCAGAGATCCAGTCTTCTTGTCCAGCTTCAGTCTGTCTCTGAATCTCCCATCAAGATTATCAGGGATCGTATTTTTCACGCCATTGGTTTTAGCTATAAGAGGCCCGTTAGTTCCAAATGTCCAGAATATCTCTTCATCTTTCTGTATTTCAGTGAGACTAGAGTTTAGAGAGACTGAATTTCCCTCCATCACTGAAACTGACTTCAGTTCATCTGTACCAGCAAACACTCCTGAAGAACACACAGAAACAGTCTCTCAGTCACACATTCAACTTTAAGTTGCTTTAATGAAGCTTTAACTGAAGTTTGAAGGGGTTTTGAAATTATTACAAACTTTGAGAAAGTAGAAAGATAGAAACAGCATCATGGGAAATAAATGGCAGAGTGGAAAACACAGATCTGAGTTCACACCTTCACATAGTTAACATTTTACCTTTTGCTTTAGTCTTATAAGTTACATGAGTAAAATGTTTTTACTCATTAACGGTGGAACTGAAGTTCATTAGAGTTCCACACAAATAACATCCTACTATAAATCATAAAACATGTTTGTAACTCACCAACCAGACAGCAACAACACAGACAGCAAAAAGCAAATGTGCACAACATTTTCTTCAACAGTTCAGTGGTCTGAAATAGTTACACTTAAGTATCTGAGCGCGGTAAAGATGTGTAGACAACAAGCAGTTAAAAGTTTTAACTATTCTGTTAACTTCCACCGAACTGAATTAGATCACGCCCCTTCAACCACACTTACTCTCGGGAAGCTGCTCACTGCAGAGCAAATGGAGCTTGTGTTTAGCTCCTCCTCACTAGACATCCAGCAAGGAGGAGCAAATGTAATGTGGGCCTAATGGGTGGAGCTAAAATATCCAATCACACCCTAACCCTACCCACAACTCTATGTCTCCACCTCATTAGACATCCAGAGAGAAGGAGCTGATTCATTTGAGACTGCAGTGAGCACCACTTGCTCAAAAAACATGTCTCAAAGACCTGTCACTGTCAGCCAATCAGAATGCACAAAATGATTGACAGGTAAGAGAGCCTTCAAGTTTTCAGATAAAAGACTCCCACATTAATTATTATTATTAATATTGGTGTTTACAGGCTGTCATAGAGACCGGTGTCAGGACATCAATTTCAGTGATAGCTGGCTAGTAGGTACAATTTATTTATATTGTATTGTTTTATTTCAAAGAAAATTGTTTAAAGGGGTCATATAATGGTACATGCACTTTTACAAGTTGATTGTACTGAAATGTGTGTTGGCAGTGCCTGTACACAACCATCATAAAATGATAAAAATCCATGCAGTGGTTTTGTTTTAATCTCCTTATATGTTTTCCCCTGTCTCAAATCGAGCCGTTCGAGCGTGTGACGTCACAAGCTCTCACGCCCCTCCCACGAATGTTGATTGACAGCAGCGTTTCAACACAGACCCGCCCTTGCTCGTGAGTGAGATGTCAATCATAGTTCGTCATTGTTGATACACTGGAGCAGAATGGTGCCTAAGCGATTGTGGTGTTCTGTTCTTAGGTGTAATAACGAACACAGCAGTCATTTTAATGTTCCTAAATCCGAACCGCTGAAGACACAGTGGCTGAGTTTGTTTTCGAAGGGAATATTCCCCACGATCAACGTCAATGCTTTCATGTTTGCGCGAATCACTTCACACACCAGTCAGGATTTAGACCATACCATAGTACTGAGACAGCTCTCATCAGAGTCACAAATGATTTGCTCTTATCATCCGATCTTGGTTGTATCTCTCTATTAGTGTTACTCGATCTTAGTGCTGCATTTGATACCATTGACCACAATATTCTTTTACATAGACTTGAAAATTATGTTGGCATTAGTGGAATTGCATTAGCATGGTTCAAATCATACTTATCTGACCGTTATCAGTTTGTAGCAGTAAATGAAGATATGTCTTATCGATCAAAAGTTCAATATGGTGTACCACAAGGCTCAGTACTAGGACCGTTACTGTTCACTCTGTACATGCTACCCTTAGGAGATATCATTAGGAAGCATGGCATTAGTTTTCACTGTTATGCTGATGATACTCAGCTCTATATTTCTTCGCGCCCCGACGAAACTTACCAATTCACAAAATTAAAGGAATGCATAGCTGATATAAAAAGTTGGATGACTAGTAATTTCCTATTACTTAACTCTGAAAAAAACAGAGATTCTAATTATTGGCCAAAAAACTTCCTCAATTAATAACCTAAAATACTGTCTAACACTTGATGGCTGCTCTGTCAAGTCTTCGTCGTCGGTTAGGAAACTGGGTGTGCTCTTTGATACCAATCTTTCATTTGAAAGTCACGTTTCTAGTATCTGTAAAACCGCATTCTTCCATCTTAAAAATATATCTAAAATACCACATATGCTTTCAATGAAAAATGTGGAACAGTTAGTTCATGCGTTCATGACCTCAAGGCTAGATAATTGTAATGCTCTACTGGGTGGTTGCCCTGCACGCTTAATAAACAAACTACAGCTAGTCCAAAACGCAGCAGCTCGAGTTCTTACCAGAACCAGGAAGTATGACCATATTAGCCCAGTTCTGTCAACACTGCATTGGCTGCCTATTAAACATTGTATAAATTTCAAAATATTGCTGATTACTTACAAAGCACAAAATGGTTTAGCTCCGCAGTACTTGAGTGAGGTCTTAACGCATTATAGTCCTTCACGCCTATTGTGATCTCAAAATTCCAGCCAGTTGATAATACCTAGAATATCAAAATCGACTGCAGGCGGTAGATCCTTTTCCTATTTAGCACCTGAACTTTGGAACAGTCTTCCTAACATTGTCCGGGAAGCAGACACACTCTGTCAGTTTAAATCTAGACTAAAAACACATCTCTTTGACCTGGCATTCACATAGAACATTTCTATTATTTCAAATCAGTTAAATGATTATTTGGCTGCATAGATTAGGTCAGCCGGAACCGGGGACACTTCCCAAAAAACCAGATGTACTCGTTCCATCTTAAGAAGAATGGCATCTACGCTAATGTCAGTCTTTCCATTTATTCCGAGGTTTACTGAAGTCAGACGGATCCGGGCTGTATCCAGATCAGATGATGAACCTGCGCCTGGACACGCCCACTACGCATCACTGCAGTGCCAGCCTCATCAGCCCTGTGAAGGCCTCATGGACACCTCAACAAACTCGTCTCCATACCGGCGTGATGACTCCGACCTCCAACAAGATGGAACTGGATAATATTCTGAATGTTCTGATCCAATTTGACTTCTGACCTGTAATGTTGCTTTGGGTGCTCGAGCCCCTGCCCTATTTCAAAATTAATCAAAAGTGCCCTTCTCAAACAAATATCAATAATATTGTTGTGGTCAATAAAACAAAACGCATTTGATTATAATTAACATGACAATGTGCGAAAGTAGCCTAAATTCACGTTTATTTGACGTTTCCGTCAGTCTGAGGTGTCGTTGCTATAACGCGTTGAAATGGGTTGCGTCACTTGCGTCAAGTTGCGCCTTGCGCGTGTCTTCTTGCTTCAGTCTTGACTTGACCATAGACTGTAAAAAAATAGGTCTTGACTGACGGGGTCAGTCTCCGTTTTCGAGGGTCTAAAACCCCGGAGTAGTGTGTGTGGACGGCAGGCATAACCGTAGCAAAAGCTATGCGTTTTAAAATGAAAATGCACTAGTGTAAACATAGGTATCCCACAGTCTGCTCGAGAACTGATACTCTAGAGCCAAATATGGCTCGACGGCAGGAAACAAAATAAACCAAACAATTTTTCAACTTTTTTTTCTTCACAATAATAAAAGGTTTTGTGTCGATTCAATTAAAAATCCACATCACATATTTTAAAATATTACAGAATTAATTGAAGCCTGTTTGTCATGTATAATACACCGACCAATCGTCATCTGGCACAACAAGTTCAAATTTCATTGGACAATGTGAAGTCGAGCGTAATTTTCCGGTCATTTATAAATAAATCGTTACTTATAATGGACAGTAACGATTACTGTCGTTACTGTAATCGTTACTGTCGATTACATGGACAGTAACGCATTTATGTTTATGAAGCGATCTGAATCGGTGTCGTTGAACTAATGGGTGTTAATTGACTACAAAGCACTGCACAAAACCAGCACCAAAAGTAGTATTAAATGGTAAGTATAGTATTCAAGTCACTTGTATTTAGTCTATATTGATACACCGTTTACCATTTGATGAAACTATCATAGTTTGTTAAATGAAGCCCAGGCGTAAAGGCCTATTATGTGAAGTGTAGGCTGACAACAACACGCGAAATGGTGACTTTATTATTTTAACATTTTTGATAATTTTGCAGCAATAGTATAATAGTACAGTACTACTGGTCAAACATTTGCACACACATTACTTTTTTTTTTTTTTTTTAAGAAGTCCCTTATGTGCATCAAGCCTGCATTTATTTGATAAAAAATATAGAAAAAAAATTATTACAATTTAAAATAGTGGTTTTCTATTTTAATATACTATTTGATATAATTTATTTATTTATGTGATGCCATATGCCCTTTTTTACATTTGAGCCCCTGCCCCTGGGGAACTCTCTGCACGTACCTGCTTGACTTGACTTTATGAAGTTGAGATCAGCGGCAGCAGCTCAGAGACTAAACACAGATTCACTGTTACTGTCTATGGTGAGTAGAGAAATACAGCTCATTATATTATATATTACAGAAGTGGCATTTTATTGTTAGAATTCTTCTTAATACTACACAATAAAAAAAAAATCATATATACACTCACCGGCCACTTTATTAGGTACACCTGTCCAACTGCTCGTTAACACTTAATTTCTAAGCAGCCAATCACATGGCGGCAACTCAGTGCATTTAGGCATGTAGACATGGTCAAGACAATCTCCTGCAGTTCAAACCGAGCATCAGTATGGGGAAGAAAGTTGATTTGAGTGACTTTGAACGTGGCATGATTGTTGGTGCCAGAAGGGCTGGTCTGAGTATTTCAGAAACTGCTAATCTACTGGGATTTTCACGCACAACCATCTCTAGGGTTTACAGAGAATGGTCCGAAAAAGAAAAAACATCCAGTGAGCGGCAGTTCTGTGGGCGGAAATGCCTTGTTGATGCCAGAGGTCAGAGGAGAATGGCCAGACTGGTTCGAGCTGATAGAAGGGCAACAGTGACTGAAATAACCACTCGTTACAACCGAGGTATGCAGCAAAGCATTTGTGAAGCCACAACACGCACAACCTTGAGGCGGATGGGCTACAACAGCAGAAGACTCCACCGGGTACCACTCATCTCCACTACAAATAGGAAAAAGAGGCTACAATTTGCAAGAGCTCACCAAAATTGAACAGTTGAAGACTGGAAAAATGTTGCCTGGTCTGATGAGTCTCGATTTCTGTTGAGACATTCAGATGTTAGAGTCAGAATTTGGCGTAAACAGAATGAGAACATGGAACCATCATGCCTTGTTACCACTGTGCAGGCTGGTGGTGGTGGTGTAATGGTGTGGGGGATGTTTTCCTGGCACACTTTAGGCCCCTTAGTGCCAATTGGGCATCGTTTAAATGCCACGGCCTACCTGAGCATTGTTTCTGACCATGTCCATCCCTTTATGGCCACCATGTACCCATCCTCTGATGGCTACTTCCACCATGTCACAAAGCTCTAATCATTTCAAATTGGTTTCTTGAACATGACAATGAGTTCACTGTACTAAAATGGCCTCCACAGTCACCAGATCTCAACCCACTAGAGCATCTTTGGGATGTGGTGGAACGGGAGATTCGCATCATGGATGTGCAGCCGACAAATCTGCGGCAACTGTGTGATGCCATCATGTCAATATGGACCAAACTCCCTGAGGAATGCTTCCAGCACCTTGTTGAATCTATGCCACGAAGAATTGAGGCAGTTCTGAAGGCAAAAGGGGGTCCAACCCGTTACTAGCATGGGGTACCTAATAAAGTGGCCGGTGAGTGTATTTGTGATCTTTGACTTTTCTCTATGACACTGTAATTCCATTTTTAAATAATAATCCATACAGGCTTCTAAAACCAGATTTTTTAAAAATATAAAAACCCATATAGCTCAGGCCAAATGCTATTTCATGCAAACTTAGCCATACACTTATATGATGAACCGTCTCCACAGTTAAGCCTTTTATTTTTGTAGACTGAAAAATCTCCATTGACTTCCATTCAAACAGAGCAGCTTCTGGGAGCGTTTTACAGAAAGATTATAACTTTAGAGTCCTGTCTTATCCTTTTGTAACCGTGACCATTTCATCTAGGATCTGAACGTTCACCTGAGATTGTGTTTGATCGTTTGACATTTAAGAGGTCATTGTATTATAAAAACATACTTTACATTTCATACATCAAAACATCACTCGATGATCCACTGACTGATGCCCGGTGAAGTGATAAGAACAGGACAGACACTTTTCCTACAGACCAAATAGTGCTAATAGAAGTTGGCCACCAAGACACGTTCTTGCTCTATTTTCTATCATTATTATTGTTGCTCTTTGTTAAAGCAACACCATGGAACTTTTCCTCTGCGGTCGCCCTACTGGTTGGAAACGTAATTGCCCATTACCGCTGTCGTAAATAATTTAGCCCACTGTCGCACGCACGCTCGCTGTTTATCCAGCACCGGCTTTGGAATGAACGATGTCCACAGACAAGGTAGAGTATGTTACATGATTTCATGAAAGGATGATGTATTGCAATGTATTGTAAAACGAAATAATTACTATTGTAACGCTTGACGTAAAGCAGTCAAATTTTGTAGTTCTTTTTGTGCTCGGGTTACTACCCGAACCCCGGAGTTCTGTAGTGCCAGTAAAAGCGACACAGACCCCGTCAGGCTATGGCAGAAGTGCCTTTCACCCTGTTACGACTTGATGAACCACTGATAAGATTTTGGAAACATTATTTTAAGGTAAAAAATGTTACATAGTGTTACTTTAACACAGACTTTGACTGCAGGGACGTGTCTCTCTGTTTTTTCAGTGTGTTGTACAATATACAGCTGTATTCAACGGGTTACTATTATTCAGATTTACTTTGAACACTTGCATGAGAATCAGCTTCAAAAACAAGCATATCATTCAGATGTATTGTGAAATTATTTATACATAAATCAGTCCAGTATTTCACAATCTTTTTGTGGGATTTTTGCGATCAAAATGACTGATTCTGAGGTGGTAATTTCCAGAAATTTGTGAAAATTTGCAATTTTTATATTTTATAATTAGGACATCACATTTACCATAATAGTATTATGTCAGATGCACAATAGTCATACATGACACAAATCCCAAACAAAATGCATAAAGCTTCTTTATTTTGGTCTAATCAAATTCTCATCAAATTAACTTTTAAAACAACCTATGGGCAATTTTTTGACCTATGTAAAACAATTTACCCCCACTCTCGTGCAATATATCAGGATATTGCTTAGCCCGGTCCATGGTGCTTGTGAGAGCGCAGGTGAGACACATTTTCTTTCGCCATGTTTCTGACAGACCGCTCACATCAAAACTGCGCAACATCTGTATCCATGTATTGAAACTTTAATTAAACTAGAGATATTTAATTTGGTGATTATAATTTAACGTTTTGTGAGATCTTTTTCATTTTTGTGATTATTTTGCGGTTAAATTAGGAATAATGTAGGATCGCAAAACAAATCGACATTTTGTTGATTTTGCGTTGTATTCAGCGATCGCGGAAACGCGAAAAACTGGAGGGACTGATCAATTATTTATCACAAATAACTCCCATTCCCAATTAACTTTTATGGTGCAGATATTTCATGGTGTTTTTTACAGATTGTCATGTCTGGTTTAAGTTTTGTTCATGTTTTCATGTCTTTTATTTAGGAATTTAGTCATGTGATTCCCTGTTCCCTTGATGTGATCCTGTCATGTGCTTCACCTTTTCATGTGCCTTGTTTTCATTGGCTTGTTTGTTTCATGCGTCATGTACTCATTGCTTCTTGTTTCATTAGTTCTGTCTGTTTGTTGGTTGCTTTTGTCATGTGATCCCCATAGTCTTGTATTTAAGCCGTTATGTTTCCCATGTTACTTTGTTGTGTATTCAACAATGTGATGCTGTTTCCATGTTCCACGTGTCAGGTTATTGTTATCGGTCAAGTTCTTAGTTCAGATTTCACATCTTTGGATTATTAAACTCGTAATAAACTTCACCTGGGTCCTCTGCACTATTGTCTTTGTTTGCTTCCATGCCAGCTACACATTTCTGACACTTTAGTTTCTCCTACTAATTTACACACACTAATGACTGTCTCTCTTTACCTGCTACAACACCCAACACCTCCTCCTTCAGGTCCTGTATCTCCGACAGCACTGATCGCTGCTGCTGGATTTCTGTTGATTGTCGCTGCAGTCGGAATGATCTGTATCTGCAAGCAACACAGAAAGACTGATCAAGAAGGCAAGAGTTTCCTACTACTGATACAACTGTTAAACATGTATTAGATAATGCTGACATGAACGTGTTAAAACATATAGGGGTCATTGAAGCTAATAGTTTAAGTATGCCGTGAGACAGAGGGTTGATTGGTACCATTTTGAGGGATTAAACCCCATGGTGATTTTTGTGTAGGTATATGACCCTGTATTTGAAAAATGTGTGATTGCATTAGATTCAAGGTAGTTTTTGGTTACGGAGGACGATTTTCAAACATATGTCAAGAAAAAGGATAAATGAATTTATCTTTAAATTAATTTTTTAATTTTATAAAAATGTTATAAAATGTTATAATAAAAAATTATATATTTTTTAAATTATATTAAGGATACATTTTTCTCTCTTGTAGTCACTGAACACCTTACCTTGAGGTAGGATGATATAAGTGTTGATTTCTAATGAAAGCTACCATGGATCGGATGCTATCACACATTTTCCAACACTAGAGATGTGTACCTTCATGGAAATCTAAAAGAAATTTAATCCCTCAAAATGGTACCGGTAGCCCAAATTTGGGGTCCAGCCTCATGGCCTAAAGGGACCATTTCTCAGTTAAAGCCTTACTTTCCAGTTAGACTAACGTCTAGCTCTCCTTGAGGGAAAGAACATTATCTTGATGTTTTGAGAGGACTCTCCTGTTTATAGTTAGAACCTGGTCAAATCCAACCTTGGAAAAGCTGTGTGTAGGTGTGTGTGTTAGTCTTCTTGGTTGCAGGTCAAGGAACCACTGGCATTATTGGAGATTGACTGAGTTGTTGTTCGGGACATGTTGGCGCCTGGAAGGTCACGGCATGCCTAACTTCAGGGTCTGAGTGTCAGCTGCATAATCGATGGAGATATGTCTATCTGTATATGTGTGGAAAATTACTAAACTATTTCTTAGCCAATGAGAATCATTCAACCTGAAGTAATGGCGCAGCTTAGACCTTGATGATTGGTTAAACTGCTGTGATCTTTGTCACTGTAAGCGGGGCGGCCTACGAACTCCTGTGAGAGTCTTGAAGCTGACTCCAGCTGATGAAACTGCAAACTATCTTCAGTAAAACTTTTCTTTAATTTATTATAATTCTGACTCCGGGTCTTCTTTCAAATATATGGTACTGGGTCTTTGACTGTATAACCCCTTACATTATCAAAATTAATGTCGAGAATTGTGAAATTATCCTGGATTCCCTGGTATCTAAAATGTATACATCATAGCAACCTTATTTCCAGTAAATACATGCTTGATATATTATTAAATAAATCGCTATTGTTAAATAAATTACTCGCATAAGGTTTTGGTCAAATGGCCCTCTCATAATAGTGATTATAATATTTACCAAAATAATCATGATTATGATCTGCCCTAATCGAGCAGCCCTATGTGCCCATGTGCCTGTGCGGTCTATGCCTAAATCCACTACTGAATTAATCCATAACCATAAACAAAGGCACTAACTATGAAAAACTCATCCACATTTACCAGATATTTATCATACACAGTGGCGGATTTAGCAATTTGGGGGCCCAAGGCGAAGGTAGTATGGGGCCCCCCATCCGATCTTTAAAAGAGAAAGAAATTTCTTTTTTTTTGTTGAAAAATAAACCATAAAATGGCACTTTCTGGAGAGTTTTGTGCAAAGAAATATAGAAAAAAGTAGGTCTAGCAAGTCTTATATTTCTGTAATTCACACAGATCAAACACAAATATGCTGACTGAATAGATTGCTAGTTGAGAAACACTGCTTTAATTAATGTTTTTATGATGACTTTGTGAAAGGTTAACTAAACAGCATGAGTCGTCTTCCTGCTGGCCAGTAAGTTATTTGGCAAATTTCATTCATACAGATCTGTATTATAGGCTACTATAGTTTTTGATAGTGTTATACATTTCTTACAGATAATCACGATGATCATTGCGTTTGTCATACCGAATGTGGTAGCTTTATGCAATTACAGTTTGTTTATAAGCTTTTTTTAATTAATGCCGACAGTAAAATGTTGCCACATATTGCTACGAAAAACAAGAAAAACAAAATAATAATAACAATCCGAAATAAGTTCCTCCTGTCTGCGACTAATGATTTGATGCCTTTTTTTCGCAAATGTTTTTTAGAAATATATAATTTGCGAAAAGTAAAAAAAACAAAAAACTTAAGCATAGTTTAATGGGGCATTTTGGGGGCCCCTAGGTAGCTCGGGGCCCAAGGCAATCGCCGACCTTTGCCTAATGGTTAAGTCCGCCCCTGATCATACATTAACTGAATTTAAAACAAATTGATGGGGAGAGTGCAAAGTTACATAGACAACACCCTCTCTAGCGTACTGATGTTAAAGCTCACACGGGAACGGCTCAGATATTTGTTCACAAGTATTTATTTTAGGCATGGTATTTTCAGTTTTACTCTGAGTATGTTCAGGAAAGTCCAGCTGACGTTAAACAGCCATTTTAAGTGTTTTAACAGCACACTCTCAATGCATTCAGATTAAAAGTCACTGATATATTTACATAAATCTGCAGAACAGTACAGGTTTGATTTCATGATAAATATTAGCAGCAAACTGATGTTTTTGGTGTATTTTTACCGTGTTGCCTTCAACAGACTCAAACCACAGAAGGACTCAGTTTTAGATCTGGAAAGAAATGTGGTTTCATCTGTTGAGAACATGTGCGTGAGAATGTGTTTTATTATTAATGGACGTTTGTGGTTAATGTGCATTAGTGTTTGCATGTCTTGAGGTGTGAAAAGTGTGAGTGTGTGTTTCAGTGAATAGTGTGTGTGTGTTTCTGTGAATCTTGTGGGGTTAAAGCTTCCACAGTTTTACTTACTCTTTATGCAAAACAATATTTTACTGCAAAATAAAGTATAGAATGGAAAATGTTTGATAAAAATATACCCTCTGAGATTTTTCTGTGTGAATGAGAAATATTAAAATGTATGAGACACTGTGCATGTGAAATATAAGATTGATATTTAGCAGCATTTGCATCTCTCTATATATCCATGACCTCATACTCATGCAGTGACCCTGCAGATATATGTGTTAGTTTCAGTGTTATTTGCAGCTCCAGCAACACTTCATTGTTTTTAAGAAGATTATACTATTCTTATCATCAAGCCTAGGTCCGTCTATCTTTATCTATAAGACAAAAACAAGTGAATAATAAAAAAATAAAAAAATGCAATGCCTTATTTACTGCCAGTTGCAATACTGATTGTGTTTGTAATATTGTCAGTGAATCATGCATAAGTGATGATTTATTTAGTTTTAATCAATTTTGGGGATTTTTTTTAAAGTGATAACATTTTTCAGCATAATTGTTGTTTTAAATTAAAACTTTTTTCAGCAGACAGTGAAAAATACGTCTATTTTACACTGTTTAAATGTGTGTGTGTATATTACATGATACAAATGTTATATTAATTATATTTTGTTCCTGAAATCCCCCCTTCTGCTGGGATCAGTATAATCCTGATTTTTTTATTATTAAAGGAATCCCAATCTTACTAAGTTTTGAACACAAACTGATGATTTGACCAGATCAAAAACCAAGATTGGATTTTTTTTTATCTTATTTCTGAATATGTTTTCTTTTGAACAACCCATTTTCAAGATTTGATCCAATCCGATAGCCGAAATCTGATCAGATTACTTTTGAACAACTGGCCCCTGGAGTCAGAGTGCCATAATACCACGTGTTTCCACTATTAGACTGGCGCTCTCTAGTGTTCAAGAATACTTTAGCTCTACTTAACAGATGGGCCATATACATAGACCTCACAGAGTAGACTAGAGCAACAAATCAAGCTTGAATCCAGTTTCAGGAAAATTAATATAACATTTAATCAGAGATACTTTATATTTTTTCATGTATTTTTTTTTTTATATTTTTTTTAATTCAGGTCTAAAATTGTTTTATCTGCTGTAAAGAGTCGTTCACAAATAAGTTCATCTTATTAAAGACCTTCAACAATGACAGACAATGCATTAGTTTGGTTTCAAATGACTGTCTGTAAAGATTCACTTCTTTCAGGGCTCTTTTCGTTCTCTGTATTGTGTTGCTAGTGAAAATCTGCTCCACAAGATGGATGGTCAGACATTAAAGGGATAGTAAAAAAACATTCTGTAATAATTTACTCACCCTCAAGACATTTCAAACCTCTATGCATTTCTTCTGTTGAACACAAAGGAGATCTTTTGAATGTAACCAGATTTTTTTTATTTATTTTTTTACTACAATTTATTTGACATTTTATGGAAGTTAATTCCATCAAATGGTTACCCACATTCTTCAAAATAAATATTTTGTGTTCAGCAGAAGAAATAAATTCATACAGGTTTGGAACAACACGTGAGTAAATGATGACAGAATTTTTGGGTGAACTATCCCTTTAATGAATCGTTCAGAGTGAATGGCAATTCGATTCAAAGTTCAAAACATTCTGCTGCTAATCCGTTTGGCCAATTCATTGAAAAGAACCGACTCAAAAGAACTATTCATTCACGAATCGGATTGGTTCTTATTCTAAACAGCCGACAGAAAATGACACATTATTGGTGAAATAAGGAAATGTCTATTACATTTATAAATAGTGCTAAATACCTTTTTAATGGCGAAAGAGAATAGCCACAATTAATTGCTATCTATCCTACATAACGGTCCAGTGTTGGGAAAATGGAATTAAATCCCAAAAGGTGTCTGAAAAAGGCGTTTACCAAACAAAATCTCACCTTGAGGGATCCTGATGCCATCAAACTCCAGACTTCTGAAGGACTGATGAAGATCTGCACCTTCTCCAGCTTTGCAATAGTCACCTGTCGAGGTAGTCGTGGACTTGCTATGCGGTCGCTAGGGTGTTCCGTGTGGTTGCTAGCGGTTGTTTACTAGGCTAAAGAGTCAACTCGACTATGAATCTGCTCGGGTCCCTCATTCGTTCGTTCCTAGTCTGTGGGAATTTTTCATCTGTTTATCATCCACCAAGTGAATGATAAATGTGATCATTTGCACTTGCAAATTGCAACTGTGCAATGTTATTTTTAAGATTTAATGTTAATTAGTCCACCTACAAAGTTATACTTTCCAACTTATGCTAAGAAAAGTCTCTTAAATAGGATTTACAACTCACGCGGAGCAGCAGCAGCAGCGGAAGTCCATAACTTTGCATGACGTCACGCAAACATGGCGGCACGCAAACATGGCGGCACGCAGCGAGAAGTGATAAACACATGATAAACTTTCGCTTTTAAATAGGAATTTATCGAAAATGGCACTACATCATATTATAACCTCTCAGAATCAGCAAACGTTTTTGGAATTAAGTGTGTTCACTTTCTGAAAGGTACACAGACAACACTAATGATAGCACTTAAATTATACGTAACGTACTAGTGTGTTAGCTGGGCTGCTAACTTAGCAGCGCTGCTAACTTAGCAGCCCAGCTAACACACTAGTACGTTACGTATAATTTATTCATACTTTTTGGTGATTTTATGACTTACCATGTATGTAATTTCATTACCATCAAATTACCAACTGACAACGTCGTTACGGTCTCCTAAGGTTACAAGATAACGTCAGTTACGTATATTCGTATTATGAAATACAAATGTGAAATATATGTGATTTGTTGTCAAGTTTCAAGTCTGCTGTATGCATATGAAAGTCGCAACAGGAAAACAATTTTCTGCAATGAAATAATGCAATTTATTTAAAAGTTACAAGTCATGTTAGCCTGGGGACTGATATAGATTTCATGATTCAATTTGATTCACAAGCTCTCGAAGTTTCTGATCTCGTTTCGATTTATGATACCAATGCCAGCATTTACCTAAACCAATCCAATCAATTGTGTCACCTTGGAATGATGATATATTTTTTTAATTTATTAGATTTTACATTGTTCTCAACTGCCTCCACTGAGTTTTTTTCTTGGCATCTTTTGTTTCAACTTGGTTACTCAAGGTAAGTAATATTCTTTAGCTTTCACTTCAAGGTTTGTTTATTATTTTGTATTATTTATGTAGTCATCTAAGACTTTTAATGATGGGTATTTTTTAACCAAAAATAAAAATAATACTTTCACTCACAATTTGCAATTAAAGAAACACTTTGTTGTTGCTATTTGTGCAAATAACTTCTGCTAATCAAAAATGATAAGTCAGATGTTGGCTTGGGACTGAAACAGATTCCATGATTAAATTTTCCAAAATAAATGGATTTCTATGCTCTGATTGTCTCTGACAGGCAGACCATATTTCCCAGTATTTGCTGCTTGAATTTCTCTGGAAGCCCTGCAACTGGATCAAGGTAAATAACACATATTAAGAGTGGCCTTCATTAAATTGTTAGAAAAACAGAAGCACATTCAGACATTACACTAATATATTTACAGGCAAACTAAACAATGAGTGAGGACCAAAGAGAACGTTCAAGGCAATATCTATGATTCTGGAGAGCAACTAAACGTGTTCTTCAAAATATATCTTCACAAAATAACAACACTGAATTGGACAGTCTGGATGATCACTCCGAAACAGTCACAGAAGGTCAATGGGACGCAGGTGATATCTTAGCTTCCACGGAGAACACAATGTACCTTTCATCTCCAATATCCAGCCCTTCAGAAGAAACTGACTGGGAGGATGACTTTGAGGAAGTCATGGACCTTTGCAAAAAATAAAGATTGTACATCTGACCAGGAAATCAGCATGGCAAGCTTATCCCTGGCAACAGAACTGGCATCCTGGGCTTCTCAGTTCGAAGTAAAGAACAATTCTGTTGACCATCTGTTGAAGATTCTTCAGAAACATGGCCACACTAATCTTCCACCCTCTGCTTGTACTCTGCTCAAAACACTTAGGAAAATAACCACAATGCAGAAATGTGGCATGAGTATTTGCATTAGCCACTGCGTCAACAGTTGCTGGACAAACTGGATAAGTACCCTGTTGAAGAGATCCTGGACCATGACACAATTAATCTGTCATTCAACGTTGACGGCCTGCCATTGTTCAAGAGCTCAAGTAAAGTTATGTGGCCTGTGCTCTGTGCTGTCCACCTCAAGCCCATCATCGTTTTTTCCCAGGCAACTTTAACATGCGGAAACAAGAAACCCACCGATCTGACTTTCCTAGATGATGTTATTGCAGACCTCAATGACCTGATGTCTCATGGCCTTCAGAGAAAGTTCACTATTAATGTTCTCTGTATTGTGTGTGATGCTCCGGCAAAAGCCTTGACACGAGGCACAAAGCTGTGCTCTGGATACTATGGAAGTGATAAATGAGACCCGAAAGGTTAATGGTTTAAAGTAACATATTCTGTGTACAGGCAAGCTTGTGGTGAAAGGAATTCTTGGGCATGACATGTACCTACATTTCTTGGCATTAAGTGTGGCGATGTGCTTTTTAGTTTCCCCAACACTGGTCAAAAAGCACTCAGAATATGCATCCTGCTGAGCTACTTTGTCAGCAGAGGACGAGAGCTTTATGGAAATGAGTTCATAGTGTACAACATCCACTCAATGCTCCACATCACTGATGATGCTGTACAATTAAATGGTCTGGACAACTGCAGTGCATTTAAATTTGAAACATACCTGCATACGATCAAGAAGATGGTACGAAGTGGAACACACCCTCTTAGCCAGACTGCCAACAGGATTAAGGAAAGACGTGCATCCACGATTGAAAACAGACAGACAAACAAAGAAGAGTAAGGATAGAGCATTCATTCTAGACGATAACAATGGCTGCGAGATCACCAATGACGAGGAGAAAGATGGACATGTTCTTTGCAGAATATATCATAATCCTGCACCATTGTTCATAGAGCCCTACCACTCATTTCTTCTGGGGGTGTATAACTTCAATAAAAAACAAACGACAATGAGGTGGATCCCCAAAAAACAAATTGAAAAGAGAGCAATCAAGATTAAAAATGGAAACACAGTGACATTCATGGCCATCTTACATCAGCATTCAGCAGTAAATCTTTTATAACATTATAGGAGAACTTTAATGTACATATTCTTTGAGATGCAATAAGCAATGGTTTTGGAAAATTACTGACCTTCCTCATCCCTTTCTTAATATGTATTTCATCGTTGAATCAACGGTTGCTGGACCCACCGGGAAAAAGGGGTGTAAGAAATTTTTTCATAACCTTCCACATCCCCAATATAATCTTGATCAAAAATATTAAAATTAAGAAATGTATATAAATATTTTAACAATGTCTCTGACTTCACTGGTAGCAACAATGCAGCTACTGGCCGCCTTCAAACCCTTCAAACTAAAAGAGCAAAAAAGGAAGAAATTCCTGATGAAGGAAACTGGATTTCCAGGAAAATCAGTGTATTGGCAAATACTGGTAATGCATAATTTATTTGAGGATACATTTACATTATGGATTGTACATTATGATTATATTTTGATTGTTTTACCTTTGGGTTTATATTTTCAGACAATTTTGCGAAGGCCCTCAAGTGGTGCAAAGCAGCAGAATACCATTCAGTGGAGAGTGAGGTGGACACCTGCGCAAAAAGACCTGTCCGATATGATGACAGCAGCGATGGTATGCATGCATTACTTTCAGCCTTATGAGTATTGTGTAGTCCATTAAGATCTTCTGAAAGTGAAACAGAAAAAGTCAGATCACTATCAACTTTCAAAGAATACATTGCTAACTGCACATTAATAATGTGTGATCGATTTAGATGAGACACCACTGCAGGCCCGGTTCTACGGGGGTGCTTGAGGGTGCTAAGCACCCTCAAACAAAAGTGAAAGCACCCTCAGATTAAATTTTTATTAGCACACATGTAAACGAGATTTTGCCGACAAAAGAAACACAGACGGATTTCACACTCATACATATAATACACAAAATAAATTTCAATAAGATAAATTTGATACATTTTCAAATCAGAAATTATTTCATTATGCTTTCATGTTTAATGCATTGGATTGGTTGTGTCCTTTCGCGATTGTGATTCGCATATCTCTTTAATTGCCCACTTGCTTGTGTGTGCGTCTCTCAGGAAATTCGTTAGCTGACTTTCTGAGACGTGGCTGCCTTTAGGTAGCCTAAAAATATTAATCGTCCATTTTTAATCATGGACATATGAAATTGGCTCAAGAAAGCTCAAACCTTTACATCACAACAAGACTAAATGACACCGCCTGCCGATGACAGCAGCGAACCCCGCCCTACAACCTCACTCTCACCGCATGACACCCATTCAAACACCGGCGATAAATCCTAGCAAGTGCCGCGGCCGATGGCGCCGACGCCGCCGAGTGACCTAGCATTTGACTGTCTTAACGAGTGAGTCATTTAATCTTTAAATCAGCTGTTTCGTTTAAAAGGACTGATTCGTTGTCGTCAGAAACTAAATGTCAATAATGTAAGTTACTTATATTAACTTCTTTTCAACTGCAGAATAAAATCTGTTTCAATACTTCACACATTTGCAATAGGCTACTGCTGATATTTGGGGAAAAGCACTCTGTGTGTAACATTTCTTAACTATATCATATGATATAAATGTAAAGCACAAAAACTCGTACAGGGACATAGGCTACTCGATCATGTAGATCGCATATCGTTAGGGATAGTTCACCCAAAAATTAAACTTCTGTCATAATTTACTCACTCTCATGTTGTTCCAAACCTGTATGAATTTCTTTCTTCTGCTGAACACAAAAGAAGATATTTTGAGGAATATGGGTAACCAGACAGGCCCAAGCACTCATTGACTCCCATAGGAAAAAGAAAATACTATGGAAATCAATGGGGCCCATCAACTGTTTGGTTACAGATATTCTTCAAAATATAATCTTTTGTGTTCAACAGAAAAAATAAATTCATACAGGTTTGAAACAACTTGAGGGTGAGTAAATTATGACAGAATTTTCATTTTTGGGTGAACAATCCCTTTAACATAACAGCAATTACAATATTGTCGTAGACAATAGGTATCGCTCGGCCCTATTTTGAGCACCCTCACTATTTTCAGAAGCACCCTCACTGATTTGGTTCTAGAACTGGGCCTGCACCACTGAGGGCGAACCCAAGCAAAAGAAAGCATCAAGGTACCATTGTAAATACAATTCGACAAATGGCAATTCAGCTTACGCTATTCAAATGAACCATTTCCTAAAAAAAAAAAAAAAAAAAAATTGTTGAGGAAAAGGACAGAAAAAGGTATAATTATATTTGTATGCTTACTAAAAACAACTAAATAAATTATTTTAAATGAATTTCTAAAATGTACATTTCCCCCACTGAAACATATTTGGCATTTTACATTTCTTTGATACAGCACCAGAGGCAAAACTTCAGATCCCACCCCAAAAAAGTCTATTAGTAGAAACACTTCGAACAGTATACCGGTAGTACCATGAGTACATCAAATATATTTTCTGTAATTACCTGTAATTCTTTCTTTTTTGTCTTTGTATACTCAAATAGAAAAAGTTAAAGATTCTTCCCAAAATCCAACCTGTGACCATTCTGATCCCACTCCATCTCATGATTTACCTAAAGGTAGAATTGAATAAATGATTTAACCAAACACTACCGGGTGAATTCACTAAGAATTAATTGCATTTGTGTGTACACTGTCTGTGCTGGTTTATAGCCAAAATGACAAAAGTAATATACAAATCAGGCAATGGAAATCATCATTGGATAAATTATTGCTGCCATGATCTACAGGTGAAACTCGAAAAATGAGAATATTGTGCAAAAGTTATCATTTTGATGATTATGGCTTACAGCTTATGAAAACCCCAAATTCAAAAAATCAGAAAATTAGAATATTACATGAAATCAATTAAAAAAAAGAATTTTAAAAACAGAAATGTCGGCCCTCTGAAAAGTATAATCATGCATATGTTTCACCTTTTAATTTGAATTACTGAAATACACAAACTTTTGCACTATATTCTAATTTTTTTAGTTTCACCTGTATACAGAAACTTCCGTTTAATAATTTTCACGATAAATATATTATTTAAATTATTTAAGAAAAATTTGTCAGATATATACAATTAGTTGTACAGAAAAGAATGACAATGACTTGATTTAAATACTGAGATTGCTACTGCTTAAAACATTCTCCTGGTGACTACTAAAACAGGATTCTGTAGTAAAATATCACAGGCATTTAGTGAATTCGTCTCAATATGATGTCTTCCAAGGTTCAAGCTGACAACTGTGTTTTTATCATGCTTGCAGATCTTGATGAATCTCCCATATATCATTCTGTGTCTGTGGCAGAGTATACAACTGATGGTAACATTTAGTTTGCATTCGACATCTGTAAACTATATTTGGATTGACTTTAGATTGAATTGAAATGAACAGATGTTAGAAGTGAGATGAGGCAATGATAATAACATTGCGTATGCAACAAAATAACATTGTTAATTAGGTCATATCATGAGGAATCCAATTTTCCTTAAAGAGACCTTTTCCCACAGGATATTTTCAAAGTTGAGTGCTTGTTGTATAACATTACATAACTTTTTTAGAGGAGAGACAAACATCAGCAAGAGCTTCTTTGAATGACCCAATGAAGAGCGAGTTTAAAAGTACATTTTTATAGGCCTAAGAAAAAATGCATCGAATGTAAATTCTAAAAAGAAAATGGGTACATATTGATACTGACTTTTTTTTTTCAATATTGCTCAGAGCAAAGAGGAGCTTGAGGCCCTTGACCACCGCCTTAAAAACTCTGATTTCAGAAAGAGAGGGGCGAGTATTTGGTTATTTCAGGGGCGCATGACATTATCTTGATCTTTTTAAAATAGAGTTTAGCATATTTATTTAAATATGATTTAATAATTACAAAAACACATTAATGGTTATGTCATAAATTATGTTTTAGCACTAATTTACATGCAATAGAAAGTTTCATTGATATTAATCATTTATTTTTATTTGTCAATTTTTATTTATTTATTTTGTATTTGTCAATATTTATTTAAAATATATATTTGATGAATACCTCCTAATTCCTAATAAATAAAATCTATAAATTCCTCATAATTACATCTCTGTGCACTTTTACATGTACATTAAATGGTTTAAATAAACTTATTTTAAATAGATGCTACAATTATATAGTACGTATTTCTGTAGCAAATATGCACAATTTATGTATTAATATATATAATTATGTAAGTTTCTACTTTTACATATTCAACAACTAAATTGTGACAATGAGAAATGAACAATGACTTTGAGTTTGTTGACTGTACCTGCATGCCAAACCATGATGTTTCACAGATTCTCCATCTCAGCCTTATTGGTCCAGGGGATTGTGTGAGGAGAGTGATGCGGGAGTAGCGACAAACATCGTGTGCGGCACTTCAGCTTGAAGGGGAAAAGGGAGACATTGCCTCTGATTGACACAACTCTGTGTAAAGTCATCAAACGTGAGTCTGCAAAAAATAAATAAAAAAAGCTGAAAAAACATTGTACTGAATGTGTACATGATAAATTTGGATTAACCCTTTGTTAAATTTTGTTTAAAAATGCATAATTTACTTGCCCTAATGTAATTCAAAACCGTATTACTTCTTGCAAGGGATGCTTTGCAGAATGTTAAGTCATTTAAAATGATAAAATCACTGCACTTTTTTGTGTTGAAAATATGAGCATCTACTTTAGAGTATCAGAAAAGCCAAAAAATGTGTGTTTCAAGGACATGGAGTCAAGTACATAATAATAAGGGCTGCCGATGGCCCTGGTGAACGACGCTCGGGACGGTCGAGGGAACTGTGCTGTATGGTTGTGATATATATCATCTATGACAGTGGTTCTCCAAGTGTTACATTTCACTGGTTGTATCTTGTATATAACTGTACATGTGACAAATAAATCTTGATCTTGAATCAAACTGAATTGCAAAACAATTTCAAACCTTTTTTTTGCAAAAACCCATTTGACTGATTACTTAAAAAGAGTGATTCATTCGCATATCTCGGACAAACAGTTCTAAACATATACATATGACTTGATTGCTTGACTTGAAATTATTACCTGGCAACGAAGATTACATACAGCGATCTACCAACAGACTCCCGGAACTTTTCTGCTCCTTTTCCTTATAAACCCAGATATTCAATATTCTTACCAAATGTTCTTGTCTGTCATTATAATTAGATTTTGGTCCCCTATTGAGGGTCTCACAACTGTGGGATCAGAATTTGTACTTGAATGGGTTCTTGTTTTACATACAGGAGATAGTCTGAATGGAGGATCTGGGGGAGGGAACACCTATAAGGGACGCATCACTTTTCTCATATTTTATAACTTCTTTTAGCTTTTCATTATAGTTGGGAGAATGAGACCATTTTACCAGGCGCACTGAGACACTTTAAATGACACCAAACATATATAGTTAAAAAAAAATTTTACACACATATGCATGGGTTTTCAGTGTGTATATAAATATATCAGAAACAGACAACACCAAATATAACAGACACCAACAGAGAGCGCTGAAGAGCGAAAGCTAACGCGTGTGTGTGCCGGCGTCATTTTATACTTCCGGGTATGCCGTCACATGTTATGTCATGACGCAACACCAATCAGAATTGGAATACCGGTAGTTTAATTCATACTTTGGAGACGTACGCTTAGGGAGCGTCCACAAAGACTCGCTTCTAACGACGCAGAGCAAGTTCCCTGGAAAGGGAACCCTGATTGCCACAAGATCTTATGTCACAGCATCTTTTTCTCAAGGCCACGAGATGTTATGAAAAGGACTGACTTAAGATTAAAGCATTTCATTTTTGCTTTTTCCACTCGATATTATTTATCAGGACTATAAAAACAAATCTAATCTCTATCTATCTAAAGTCGATATAGCAAGACGCCATGTTTTGAGATTTTTTGTATGTTACTATGTTATCCGTTTTATTTACACTCGTGTCATCTTTGACAGTTGTCTATTTCTTTGAATTATGTTTTGTTTTTTCTTTAGAGGTAACACCTCAAGACATTTTTTATGTAGAGGTTTACAGCATTATTTGCAAAAAGCAGATCAAATAAAGTATACACTCTTTCTAAATGCCTCTTCCCCCCCCCCCCCCCCCCCATTTTTTACAGTATTAAAATGACAGTTTCTCTTGAATTCAATGTCCCATACAGTATGCACAGCTCATTTGAAACAATTTTGCTGCAGCATTTTGTAGATATATCACATTTTTACTACTTCAGATGCCTATAAAGTTCCCATTTCTAATAAGTAGAAAAAAGTAAATGCCAGTTCTCATAAGGGACGTCAGTATGCACACCTCATATCAAACCACTTTACTGCAGCATTTTGGAGATATATGCCACTATTCTACTTTAAACACCTATAAAAACAATTTCTAAGTAGAATAAATGAATGGTCAGTTTTTATAGGGGACGTACAGTATACACACCTCATAGTAATGCTGGGCTGGAGTAATGATGCTGATCACAGGAATAATTAGGTTTTAAAATATATTAAAATAGAAAACAGATATTTTAAATTGTCATAATACTGTACAATATTACTGTTTTTTATTTATTTTTTTTATCCAAAACTATTGACTGGTAGTGTAGATCAATTCTTCAAAAACACATCTTAAAGCGTAATTTATATCTTTAACTTCAAATTAAAAGCAAATTCATTGCATTATGATTTTAAAATGTACTTGTTTTTCTATTGGTGGTAGTTGAAACCATTTTGTTCTGGTGAAGATGAGAGTTTCTCATATCATCTCTGATCACCTTTTATTATCATCTGTTTAAATGCATACTGTTTTTTTTTTTTTAGTTCACCAGGAATCCAAAATACAGTGGATTTTAAGTTAACAAAGTATAAAAAAAAGTTCATATCATTTTTCTATCAACTGTTTTTTTTTTTTTTTTTAGGTCTGTTTGACAAAGTGTTTTTCACATGCACATCAAATGACACACAATTGTCACAACAAACACGTTATGTTCACATTTCTAATGTTATTAACATTAAAAAATAATGTATAAATGGTCAGTTTTTCTGTGCTGGTGTTTCCACCACAGTGCTTGATGCTGTTTTAACTGCTAGTTCTTCAAAAACACACAAGATGCAGCTATTCACCAGTTAAATCAACATCATACAACTGATGACCAAAGTAGAAACGTGTAGAAATAGATATCAGACAAAAATACTGTTGAATTTGAATTATCAGTCATTTTGTAAATAACAATGACTGTCTGTCTTTGGCTTTTCAAGGTCTGACTTCATTCATGCCAGGAATAGAGGCAGCTGTTCAATCCAATGAGACGCCTACATAACGCATACAGATAGGTGGATGGAAAAATTGCTAATGAAAAACAGACAAGAAAACAAAAACATGCATGCAAACAGGTAAAAATCTACACTAAAACTAAAAAAAAAAAAAAAAACATAACCTTGACACAGAAATTAAATACATTTTATCAAACGTTGAAGCAGCATTGAAGCAGCTCAGTAATTAAGTGTGTCACATTAAGTAAATCTTAAAACACTTGCAGTCTTAATAGGGGTTTAGAGGAACTATTGGCAGAAGTAGGCTTCCGGTTTTTTGGCGTGTTCACACCGCAGGAACTAGAAACGATTTTAGTTCTAGGAACTCATTTTGGTGGAATGTCTACTTGAACACTTTTGCCAAACTAAATACGTCATGTAGCCTAAATAGACAAATGGTCAAGTGCAAAGATCAGCAAGTGAGAGTGTTTAGACAGACTCAGACTCTCGTATGTTTCGCTAAACCGGATTGATTAGTCTGGAACTATTTACTTAAAGTAACATAAAAACAAGCAGGACAGACTCATTTCTAAGCCAGCTCTTAGTTAGCACCCGCTGCATTTACATTTTTCACCACAGATTTATGTAAAAAATATGGGGTGCTGTTGAGCTATCATTCATTAGCTCCACAACAATTTGAATACATACAACTCACTTTACGTCTTAAAATAGTCCAGAAACTCATTTATTTGTCACATAATGCTAAACACATTAACGAGATAACAAGGTAGGATTGATTCAGTTCATATCGAGGTCCTGATGTGTGACATCACATATCTTGGAGTTTTAATTTAATTTAAAATAAATAAAATCAACAGGAGGTTTATAACATGTGGGTGCAAATGGATTTTAGGCCAATATGTTTACAAAAATGATTTTTTATTTTATTTGGAAAAAAATAAACCACAACATTTGAGGATATAAATATAATAGCATAACAAATATTTTAATAATTCGATTTAGTTTTAGTATTGCCAACATAAAAAAATAACTAATTGTAAGCAGTATTTTTATCTAGTTCGAATATATAATAATTGCTATACCGGTAGTTCTGTTAAACTATCTTTTGGGACCAATCCTAGATTCAATATAAGTGTCAAACGGGGAGATCCGTTATGTCCTCTGTTTTCTTTATTGGTCATGCAAGTAATCTTCAAAAATCAAAATCAATCCTTTCAGCATGCCAATAATGTAATTAAATATTCCCAATTAGCAGATGATATGAGAATTTTTATAAAAGACATATAATAATTAAAACCAGCACTTGAGTGTCTTAACAGGTTCTATAGTATCAGGGTTATCTATAAATATGAAATATTGTGAATTGTTTGCATTAAAATAAAGACTCAGTAACTTGTCAGGATTATGTGACATTCCAATTAAAAACATTTTTTCTTATTTAGGAGTTAATATATACAAGGACCAAACATAAAGAATACATTTTAATTATACCCCATTAATTAATAAAATGAAAAATAAATTCAACACATGGCTAATTAAAGACTTATCTTTAAACAGGGGGATTTTATTATTTGAAGGGTTATCTAGACTAGTTTACGCAGCGATTGCAATAAATATCCCATGTAAAACAACATCAGAATGTCCTGAAACTTTGCAGGGGACACGTTGAGAAGGTGTCCTCTCCATCTGAGGTGGAATTGGTCTGTGGAAATTAGGACTTTTATTTTTATGATTTTCTGAATGTATGCAGACAACAGGTGATATATGAGTTTTGGGGGCTCTTATTTTGTAAAACAACATCAGAATGTCCTGAAACTTTGCAGGGGACACGTTGAGAAGGTGTCCTCTCCATCTGAGGTGGAATTGGTCTGTGGAAATTAGGACTTTTATTTTTATGATTTTCTGAATGTATGCAGACAACAGGTGAAATATGAGTTTTGGGGGCTCTTATTTTGTAAAACAACATCAGAATGTCCTGAAACTTTGCAGGGGACACGTTGAGAAGGTGTCCTCTCCATCTGAGGTGGAATTGGTCTGTGGAAATTAGGACTTTTATTTTTATGATTTTCTGAATGTATGCAGACAACAGGTGAAATATGAGTTTTGGGGGCTCTTATTTTGTAAAACAACATCAGAATGTCCTGAAAGTTTACAGGGGTCACGTTGAGAAGGTGTCCTCTCCATCTGAGGTGGAATTGGTCTGTGGAAATTAGGACTTTTATTTTTATGATTTTCTGAATGTATGCAGACAACAGGTGATATATGAGTTTTGGGGGCTCTTATTTTGTAAAACAACATCAGAATGTCCTGAAACTTTGCAGGGGACACGTTGAGAAGGTGTCCTCTCCGTCTGAGGTGGAATTGGTCTGTGGAAATTAGGACTTTTATTTTTATGATTTTCTGAATGTATGGAGACAACAGGTAGGCCTAATATATGAGTTTTGGGGGCTCTTATTTTGTAAAACAACATCAGATAGATAGATAGATAGATAGATAGATAGATAGATGGACGGACGGACGGGCGGACTAACTGAAATAGCCTTCGCTGGAAGAATGGTTGACTGAATGGTTTCAGAATGGTTGACGGTCTTACCGTAATACCTAGTGTATAAGCGCATAGAGAAATATAGGGGCGGCTAGTTTGACCGCTCATTTCGAGGTGGAGGCTGGCTTGACTGCAGTAGAGAACCTGGAAAGGTACCACTTTTTTCTCTTGGTTGCCTTTGCCATCGGGACCGGAATTAACCTACTATGATGAGCGAGGACATGCAGCAATTCTGCTTCCTTTATTGAATGGTTGATTTTTTTGTTCTTATAAGCCAACTTGGGATTTATACACATATTTGTCTTCAAATGAAAACACTGGTTTCATAGTTATTTTGTTTGAGCAAGGCCAGGTTTCGTGGCCATTAGAATTTCGAGTTTCGCTTTTTTATTTTTTTTTCTACTAAGTTGCCTATACGCGGTTTCTCCTACCACCTGTTCTTGTAATCTCACTTATTTTTGTGGATCACTTTTCACTTTCGTTCTGTCATTGTTACTCTAAATGCCAGGGGGTTAAGGCAACATATTAAACGGAAAGCTTTATTTTTATTTGCTAAACAACATAGGACTGATTTTTGCTTTTTTCAAGTCTCATTCGATTCCTGATGATGTGCGTTTCTGGAGGACTCAATGGGGTAACGACATCTGGTGTGCGCATGGATCTGAGCGCTCCGCCGGTGTCATCACTTTAAAGAACAGATTCACCGGGGAGATTTTGCATACACAACGTGACGGATCTGGACATTTTTTGTGCCAAACTCTCAAAATTCATGGTTCTATATTGCTCATTGCGAATGTTTATGGATATAATTCTAAAAGCGAAAACGATCATTTATTTGAAACTTTAGAAGAGCATATCCTTCATGGACTGTCGCAATTCCAGGATCTTTCTCTTATCATAGGGGGTGATTTTAATACTGTTATGGACTGTTCTCTCGATTGTTTACCAGCAAGACCATCTTATAATCAAAATACAAACCTTAAACGTTGTATGGAGAGATTCAATTTGGTTGATATATGGAGGTCTACATTTCCTGATTCGTTAACATATAGGCCTACTTGGAGCAACAAATCTGGTAACAGGCAATCTCGAATAGATTATTGGTTAGTGTCTGCGAGTATACAATCTTTAGATGTCTCTGTTAATGTGATTCCTTCACCGCTCAGTGACCATAAAGCTGTTCTTATCTCTATTAAGTTCAGCAGTTCTCCACACACCATGTGTTACGGATAGTGAACAGAGGAGACAAGTGCAAGTAAAACTGGTCTTTATTGAACAACAGGTCCGTAGCCAGCCTATTAAAGGGGGGGTTCTTTTTTTTCAAAAAGTGGACCTTTTGCCGTTTTTTTCCTCCTTTTGTATTTAATTATGAGGTTCAAATACTTCATTTTGGTGACCTTTTATGCACTAATTTGTGCTGGATTAGCTTGTCTGCTGGTTAACGATATTAAAATATTTTTTTATTATAATTACACTACGTTTATATGGCTATTATATTGTAGTCTATTGAGTGGATAAAATATAGAAATCCTTTTAATTAAAAAATAAATAAATAAACACACACACACACACACATATATATATATATATATATATATATATATATATATATATATATATATAGGCCCTATATATATATAAATAACTCCTCCCCCAGGTGAGAGGGATATTACCCCTCTAGGGGGGTCCGGGGGCATGCTCCCCCGTGAGAAATTTTTAAATATTCCATATTTTAAAGCATCAATCTGATGCATTTTGAGATGCATTTTTTGCCATCTATCTATACAATAGTTTATTGAGCCTTTTCTTTTAACAGTTTTAAATTTCAGTTACAGTGCGCGTGAAGAATGATAGTGCTCTCCTGTGTTCTAACAGACACACGGTAGAAAGGAACATGGTTAAGATACAGCAATACAGTCCAGCAATATAGTCATTTTATGCGAAACCATAGAGCTTTATCTACAGATCAAGTACAATAATAGTAACAGTGAATCATCTTGGAGAGAGTTTCATCATGTTGACTGTCGTAACCGAACACGACGCGCTGTTTGAACGCTGAATGGAGAATGACTGACAGCCGCAGCGGAGGGAAACGTTTACGTCAGAGCCATAGAGAGAAAGAGTTGCGACACTCCCATAGACCGCCATCGGAACTTTGGAATGCGGAAGTAACGCGTGTCGTGGAGCGGCCAATAGTTCCAAACACTGATAGTTCCCCCATTGAACCCCATTCATTTTCAGTGCTTCCGAAGTACGTTCGCTGGTAAATTAATGAAATTACTGTATTTTTTTACTTTTACACACATTAGCCGACCTCTCGTGAATCTAGTCTGTAGTTATATTTTATGTAGCCAGTTTTAGTAAATGTTTATTGGAAGATAATAGGTTATTGCAGCGATAGCTTACGTGACCAACACTTCACTAACGTTAGCTAACTGGTAACCTGATGTATATAATATATAATATTTTTAATAATATTTTATATGTATATATATATATATATATATATATAATATTATATACATACACACACACACACACACACACACAATTCATTTATTTAAATGGGTTTAGGGCTATGTATGTGCTTATATGTATTTAGGAACATAGTTAATTCACTCATTAACTATCTCTCCGGTTTAATTTTATGAAGAATATTTTTCGGTTGAATATTTACCGAACATTGCTGTATATAGTCGTTGCTTTCTACGTTATGGGAGCAGTCTATTTCCCTCCTAAATCATTCATTTGTACATGCACAGCGTAATTATTTATATTTTATGTTGGTTGGAATTCTGAACGGACTGCAGACCTCTTTGCGTGATCACGAAGGTAGGCTAATGGCTGAATCAGACCTTATTCGCAAACACCGGAAGTAGCTGACCGCGGCCATATTGTTGACATGACATCTGTCCTGCTGCCCCTAGCCGCGCGCAGATTTGAGTTGAGGGGAGCAGTAGCCTGGCTTCATCTCGTCGGTATCAAGAGAAGATAATGCTATTATTTGATGTGGGTTCACACCAATCAAGCTTAAGTAAAGATCCGTCCTTATTGCCACCTTTGCCAGCCGTAACTTATCCGGATATTTATAACGATCTCGTTCATACAGTATCCGTATAGCTACAAACTACAATGCACCTCAACAAGGCAACATAATGAACGACACTCGTCTCATTCGTGGAGGTGGAAAAACAAGTTCTTTGTGACATGCAAGATTTGTTGTATTAAAATGTAAATGCAAAAGAAAAGGCATGAGAGTCGGTTGTTTTTGTCAATTTTAAGTTTTCATTTAAAATGTTTGCGATTTTAATATAAGTACATGGTTACATATTTGACTACTTGCTTGAGCAACTTATATAGAAGTAATGCATGATTGGCTTACGTTGTTGAAATAGTGAGTATGTGTTAAAATAAAAATAGTGAGTACCAGGGTGTTTGTGGTAACAGTTACAGCCACGGATCAGTTAGCTACGCACTGCAAACGCAGCATATAAAGTATTGCGCCGTGTCCTGCTTCTGTACTGTATACACACCGCACACGCATTGCACACGGATTATGTGTGAAACCTGTGGTAAAATGATGGGAATAGACTTTTCTATGGGGAGTTGGCTGAAAGTTTAGCCTATTTATCATAGCTAACGTTAGCCTCTCCTGCGCTGGCTCAACTCTGTCTCCTTCCCTTCACGTTTTCTGACAGTCGGTAACTTATCGCAATCATAAAAACTAACTCCGGGGTTCTTATTGCTGTTGTTAGAACAGCCGTGTATTACACAACACACCATCACGCTGTTTAAAAAAAAAAAATACAGTGATAATACCATGGATAATGCCGACGCTGCCTCGCTTGTCAATTGACAGACTGACAGTTGCCGTGGTTTCTATGTCAACAATATGGCCGCCGCAAACATTGATGACGCAGATCGAATAACATCTATAGCCTAATACAGCCCAGTTGTGCTAAAATAAATATCATGAGACGTCCATCATCAGATGAATGACATGGAAAAGTTAAGTTAGAGCCGCTAAAGCCAGTGCTATTACTACCCATGCGAACATGAGGTGCGTTCCATTCGACAGGGTCCCTACACAAGTGTTCACTGCTCCCTACTCCCTGAGCACGGTATATCAGTTGAAGTGGACTTCACTGACTTCCTGTGAAGTGATGTATCGATGTTCCCTTATTCCCTATGCCGTTTGCAGTGCCCTTCGAACTGAACATGTTCGTTCCCTTCGTTTTGGAATCTCACTTAAGATGGCGAAATACCCTGTGAAGTCCACTTCACAGTCCACTTACGGTCGAATGGAACGCACCTATGAACACTAAGCTTTTCCCTCCAAAAATATAGCCTAAAACTTATCTAAGTTGTCACCCTGCCTCTCCAAATGCAAAACTGACATTAACAAAACGAAATAACAGCTTAAAAAGTACTTGGGTGTGTGTTTTATTTTATATTTACCGTTTAATAATGCAATCGCTGCTGTCTGTCCATAGAAGAACATGACAGCCCGCGTACGTTTTGGAACTATTGGAGCTTACATGAACCACGTGACAGCCGTCGCGGCGACATCAAAGAGTGTCGCAACTCTTTCTCTCTATGGCTCTGGTTTACGTGAACTTGAATTTAATGACTTAATGATTTTGATTGTTTTTGTCGATTGATTTCATAAATCAGATGTATTACTTGTCCTAAACTACAACGAGTAAGATCATTCCCCGGAATCGATTCCAACCATTGCATTTTGAACCTTTGGAATCGACTCTCAATTCCCAACGCCTCGGAATCGAGGAATCGATTCTTTTTGGACTCAATCCCCAGCCCTATCATTCAGATGCGATGCTTCTTCACCGTTGCTTTGAAAAGTGTATTGCGAGAACACTGCACGCGCGGCGCGCGCACACACACACACACACACACACACGTCCAGCTACAATAATCATATTAATTTGAAACAGCAACACAGAATATTTGTCACAAGCATTGATTAAAACAATGATGACAATAATCACATAAAAAAATAAAATAAAATAAAAAACGACTTAAATTCTGGACCTTTGGCAGTGAGGGGGGGGGGGTTCGTTCGAACCACCCGAACCCCCCCTGCCTACGGGCTTGAACAATAAGATAAGCCAGCCTCAGAAACGTGAAGGAAGATAACCGGAACAAAGTCTCAGTCTGATGTAGTCGATCTCTAGCCTGGCTCCGCCCTCCTACGCACTTCCGCTCAATTTCATTTTCCTTCAGTACTACCAAAGCCCGTCTACGGAAAGCCTGACCACTCCCTATTAAAGCTCCAGTCGGCAAGTCTGGCAGATTGAGTGGATTTAGTCAAATTTTGAATGTTTACAACTCTCATGCCCCTCCCCCACTATCAACGGATACTAGTGATGGGCGGATCGATCCTGAAGTATCGATACTTCGATACTGACGTGGTATCAAAAAGGATCGATCCTCACATAAAAATATCGATCCAAATGTGTATTTTTTTTTACCAGTAATTTTTTATTAATTTAGCACACAATTCAGTGCGTAAAATAAGCTTCTAAGTGGAAAAATAAGCGAATGTTAGCGAGTGTGTAGGATAGAACCTTTTCTCCTAGTCATCTGTATACAAGACGAAACCAATCAATCACAGAGAGCGTTCACTGCTGGTGCTTCGGCTGAGCTCACAGGCCCAGTGCGTTTGGGAAACGAAGGCTTGCTTAGATGTCAGAGAAACAATCGGGAGTTATTTCGCAATAAACAAACCAAAACTGTACATAACGGTTTAAAATGTTGACGTCAGTAAGATCTTTTTTATGAAATTAATATTTTTATTCAACAAGGATCGATGCATTAAATTGATCAAAAGTGACAGTCAAGGGTTTTACATTGTAAAAAAAAAATCTACTTCATATAAATGCTGTTCTTTCAACTTTGTTCATCAAATAATTCTGCATAAAATGTATCATGGTTTCCAACTAAATATGAAACTGTTTTCAACATAAAAAATTAATTATCATCATGACTGGAGTAATGATGCCCAAAATTCAGCTTTGATCACATAAATAAATTACAGTTTACTATGGCATAGAAAACAGATAGCCTATGTTAAATTGTTAAATTGTAATATTACAGTTTTTACTAAGAGAAATAAAAATCTTACAGACCCCAAACTTTTGAACACTAGGCTAGTACTAGTAGGCTATTACTATAATTAGGGTAGTTTTGTAAAAGTCACTGACTAATTAAAGGGGAGTTGAGAGCACAAATCACAAAATATTTAGGCCTAGTAGTCATGAAAACGTGTTTAGATTTAGCATATTAATGATGCATTCACCTCATAAATCATGACACACTGCTCTAGCACAGGAAAGTGCATACAAGTTCAAATGCATGCTTTTAAAATGAAAAAGTATCGGTATCGGTATCGATATCGGCGATACTGGCCCTGTATTTACTTGGTATCGGATCGATACAGAAATTTGCAGTATCGCCCATCACTAACGGATACCCTCCCGAGTCCCACCCAGTTCATGCTCGTCAGTGCCAGCTCTGGTCAGTGCGTGTGCACCAGATTTTCAGTGAACGCCAGGGCTCTCAAGTGTCACGCATTGAGCGTGACAGTCACTCATTTCGGTCTTTTGTCACGCTCTCCCGCCACACATTGTATTTCTCACGCTGAAAAACTATTTGTAATATATTTAATATGCAGCAGCGCCCAAAATGAATCAATGAACCATGAATCAAGCGCGTTTCCTCTGGTGTTGTTCGTCGAGCTACACAATAGCCAATCAGAAAATAGCACTATTGTATCTGGGTAAGATTTAACGCAACAACCAATGACAAAAATGTATCCAACCCCCCGTCGGCTGGGTGTCACTCTCTTACCTGTCTTCAAAACTTGAGAGCCCTGGAACGCGCCCGTCTCATCAGCATCCATCAACACCATGGAGTATTTGGAGGTATGCTGTCCTGGCTAATGTACCGATAGATTGCATTTGCTGACGTCATTTATACTCTAAATGAGCTTACTTGATTTTCCGCCATCACTCTTCGTTACTGCGCGAACTTCAGGCGTGTGCATGTGATTGTAACGTGCGCGAGGGGTGGCGTGTGCCCGATCTGTGATTGACAGTCAGATCTCACACCCCCCTACGCTGATTGGACATGATGAACCGGGAGCTGTGGATTTTTGCAAAACAAATAACAAGCTCCAGGTGGAGTTAGAAGCTCGGGTTTTTTTCTAAAACCACTTTATTTATGTTGTTCTGTCAGATTATAGTGTCGATTTCACTGAATATGATCAAAAAAATGTTGCCGACGGCAGCTTTAAAGGGATACTCCACTTTTTTTGGAAATAGGCTCATTTTACAACTCCCCCAGAGTTAAACTGTTGAGTTTTACCGTTTTTGAATCCATTCAGCCGATCTCCGGTTCTGGCGGTACCACTTTTAGCATAGCTTAGCATACATCATTGGAGTGGACAAGACCATTAGCATTTCTCAAAAAAAAATGACCAAAGAGTTTCGATATTTTTTCCTATTTAAAACTTGACTCTTCTGTAGTTACATCGTGCACTAAGACCGACGGAAAATGTAAAGTTGCGATTTTCTAGGCTGATATGGCTAGGAACTATACTCTCATTCCTGCGTAATAATCAAGAAACGTCACTGCCGTACCATGAGTGCAGCAGCCGTAATGATATGACGCAGCGCCTGAAAATAGTTCCGTTGTGTTGACGGCCTATTTTCAGGCGCTGCGTCATATCATTACGCCTGCTGCTCTCATGGTACGGCAGTGACGTTTCTTGATTATTACGCAGGAATGAGAGTATAGTTCCTAGCCATATCAGCCTAGAAAATCGCAACTTTACATTTTCCGTCGGTCTTAGTGCACGATGTAACCACAGAAGAGTCAAGTTTTAAATAGGAAAAATATCAAAACTCTTTGGTCATTTTTCTTTTAGAAATGCTAATGGTCTTGTCCACTTCGATGATGTATGCTAAGCTATGCTAAAAGTGGTACCGCCAGAACCGGAGATCGGCTGAATGGATTCAAAAACGGTAAAACTCAACAGTTTAACTCTGGGGGAGTTGTAAAATGAGCCTATTTCCAAAAAAAGTGGAGTATCCCTTTAAGTCCTATTGTACCGACTTTTTGGTTGTAGTTCCACCAGAGTTCCACTGGGGGCAATAGTCCGAGTGCAAAATGAATGGGAGTCTATGGGGCTAAACGGCTAAATTTGTCTTTTTCACCCGATTGTCATTGAGAAATCTTAGATTTGAATGTAGGTTTTGCAAGTCCAACATGGGTTATAGGTCGAAAGTTGAATGAACGAGTACGTATGTCCTTTCGATTTCTTACAGGTTGAGTTGTTGTTGCCCATAACACGCTAGCATTCTGCTAATGGACGCTGATTGGTCAGTGAAGGACTGATTACGACCAGAGATACCGCTTGATGGCATCCGAAGCGGGACCACACATGTATTTACCTGTGTCAGTTGTGTAGTAGATGCCTCGAGAGAAAAGAAAGTGCAGAACGCAAAAGCATAGACATAATAAATACATAGACGCCCTATTGGCCGCTTTGGAGCGTTGCTGCGATAGTTTTCTTATTGTGGAAAAAGCATTTTCTGTGATTGACCCGATTTTAGCAATAACAAAGATAACTGATGGATCCTTTATCTATGGTAGCCTAATACGATATGGTACAACTACAGTGCAGTCCAAATAGTAACTATAAGATAAAGTGAGAAGTAATAGTAAATAGTTTAGTCAATAAAATAAACAAACAAACAGTACAGCAAATAAAATAGTAATGAAAAGGCTATATAAAATATAGGATATAAAAAAAATGACACAACCCTGTCTATTTTTTCAGTTTTATTGATCAGTAAGAGACATTATAATAACAGTATAAGTAGCCTAAAAGGTATAAGAAGAGTTATACAAGACAATAAATAAAGTAAACGATTCAGACACAGCAGGATAGGCTACAACGTTAAAATAGCCACAATATAAAGTTATGAAACTTCACTTTGCCGTCAGCCAAAACGATTTGCCAGGGAACAAGATTAATGAGACCAAAGATCGCCCGTTAGATATACACAAGACGAATTATATGTCATGTTTAACCACAAACGTCAGAAGCACCGAGGAAAGGCTGTTCCAGGCGGGGTGCAGAGCGCTGAGACCCCGGTAAAGGCTTGGATATCACTTCTCCGAAAACGTCAGATCAAATTTTTAAATAAGCGCTATCTTTATAAATAAACCACATATTTGAGCTTTCAACAACTACATTGTCGACTGAAAAACTATTAAAACTACATTTCGTGATACAATAACAGTAGTATTTTTTAATTTCGCGGCTTCTCTCGTCTGTCTATGCGCGAAAGCACCAGTGAATGAAGGATTGCCGTAAAGCAGGTCTCTGGTCGTACGATGTGTATGACGTCATTGACATTTTAAAAGACTTTTTAAAGCAAATAAGTGACTCTAAAAAATCTAACACCCAGCAATGTGTAATTTCTTTGCATCTTCTTTCGAATACAACATTCAAATTACTAGACAAAAAATTATATCCTGAGAAAAGTGGATTTTTAGGGGTATTGCTCCATAGACCTCCATTCATTCTGCACTCCGCCTGTGAGCGCCCTCATATGGACCCAGAGTGGAACTGCAACAGTTCAGAACCCGGAAGTTTATTGTGAGTGGGAGTTCTCCCCATATTAGACTTTCTCTGGTACTACGTCTGGGACAAGATGGCGGATCGGGTGCATTGCATGGTTTGAGCTCTCTAGGCCTGTCCCAGATTTTAACACATATTTCGCTATCCAATGGACATATTGTGCTCCTTTTGAATCTACAAATAAAACGGAACCTCCGGAAAAGTTTGTACACCATGACGTCGAAGAAACAGAATCTGGCTTTATCACGCAGCAACGTGACACCTGTCGACCACGAGTATGCTGGAAGGATGGAGGTGGATTCCACCGAGAAACCTAAAAGAAAAGACCCGTTCTCACCACTAAAGATCACACCAGCTGCGAAAAAGCAGGATACTGGGACAGAAGGGAATGAAGCTATGAATACGGTCCTGGGAGCCATAAAGCAGCTAACTGATAAGGTGGATACACTAGGCACTCAGCTGCAACATAACTCCATCATGTTGACCAGCATTGCAAAGGCTGTCGAGTTCAACGCAGCAGAAATTAAAGATTGTAAAATGCAGTTACAATCGACTGTTCGTGATGTGTCGGCTGTAAAGAAAGACAACTCGGAGCTAATGGAGCGTGTCTTGGAGCTAGAACGATACAAACGCCGGTGGAATCTTAGGATTCGTGGATTAAAGGAAAAAGAAGGTGAAGACATTTGTCAGGCGGTCGCTGATTTACTCGTTAAAGGGATACTCCACTTTTTTTGGAAATAGGCTCATTTTACAACTCCCCCAGAGTTAAACTGTTGAGTTTTACCGTTTTTGAATCCATTCAGCCGATGTCCGGTTCTGGCGATACCACTTTTAGCATAGCTTAGCATACATCATTGGAGTGGACAAGACCATTAGCATTTCTCAAAAAAAATGACCAAAGAGTTTCGATATTTTTCCTATTTAAAACTTGACTCTTCTGTAGTTACATCGTGCACTAAGACCGACGGAAAATGTAAAGTTGCGATTTTCTAGGCTGATATGGCTAGGAACTATACTCTCATTCCTGCGTAATAATCAAGAAACGTCACTGCCGTACCATGAGAGCAGCAGGCGTAATGATATGACGCAGCGCCTGAAAATAGTTCCGTTGTGTTGACGGAAGGTGGCCTATTTTCAGGCGCTGCGTCATATCATTACGCCTGCTGCTCTCATGGTACGGCAGTGACGTTTCTTGATTATTACGCAGGAATGAGAGTATAGTTCCTAGCCATATCAGCCTAGAAAATCGCAACTTTACATTTTCCGTCGGTCTTAGCACGATGTAACTACAGAAGAGTCAAGTTTTAAATAGGAAAAATATCGAAACGCTTTGGTCATTTTTCTTTTAGAAATGCTAATGGTCTTGTCCACTTCAATGATGTATGCTAAGCTATGCTAAAAGTGGTACCGCCAGAACCGGAGATCGGCTGAATGGATTCAAAAACGGTAAAACTCAACAGTTTAACTCTGGGGGAGTTGTAAAATGAGCCTATTTCCAAAAAAAGTGGAGTATCCCTTTAAAATCTCACCATCATGGTCCTCGAGTATCAATCAGATTGTGGACTCAGTTCATCGAATAGGGAGACGTGAAGAAAACACAACAAGACACGTCATAATTCAGTTCACTCAGAGATTCCATCGAGATGCGTTGTGGAGATTGACCAAGGATCACGCGATCTGCAAAGAACTTCGTATCAGCTTCATCGAAGACCTCTGCAAAGCCGACAGGGAGACCCGAGCTGCACTGTGGCCTAAAATAAAAGAAGCAAGAGATGCTGGAAAGCGTGCATACTTCAGAGGGGGTGCTGGATACATTAACGGACAGCGAGTCACTTAGGAGCACACAAGGTAACGTCTAGGATCAAGAGGTCTGTTTTGTTCAAGGCTTGGAAAGGCCGTTTGACTTTAAGATCTTTTTGGATGGTTTCATTAATCCAATCTGAAGGGACACTGCCTATTTGAGCCTTTTCTCTTTCTCACTTTTCTTCAAAGTTTAGTCTGTTGGACATTTATATTTACTGACGGTTGTCAATTTTCGTTTTTTGTTTTTGTTTGTTTGTTTTTGTTATGGATGTTTCTTTTTCATGTATTTCACTTAATGTTAGGGGCTTAAGAGAGAGCACTAAGAGAAAATCAATATTTTTGTTTTGTAAGGGCGAAAAAGCGCACTTCACTTTGTTGCAAGAAACTCACTCAACACCAGAGGATGAAAAGTTTTGGGTAAACCAATGGGGTGACAAAATCATCTTTGATCATGGGTCTACTAGATCAGCAGGTGTTGCCATCTTGTTCTGTAACTCACCAGGTAAAATAGTGACATCTAGATTTAGTAATAATGGTCACTGGCTAATTTGTGTTATGAAAATAGATGATCTCTATTTTATTCTGGTCAATGTTTATGGGTTCAATAATTTAATTCAAAATAGACAGTTGATTTCGGATGTTTCTAATGTCATTGCTACCCTTAAACTCAGTTATCCCACTGCGAATATAGTTATGGGTGGTGACTTTAACATGGTTAATGATGAATGGCTTGATAGATGTCCATCCAGATGTAATCACAGTTGTTACAACCCTGTTTTAATGGATATTTGTCGCACTCACAATCTTTTGGATCCCTGGAGATTTAAATATCCTAACATGAAGCAATATTCTTGGTTTAAACCAAACAATGTAGCAAAGTCGAGAATAGATTTCTGGTTACTCTCTGTCTCCATTATAAACTCCATCAGTGACTGTAGTATGTCAGCAGCTCCTCTCACAGATCACGCTGTTATTAAATTGTGTTTTAATCCTCCTGGTGTTAGCCGACAGAATAAAGGGTACTGGAAATTCAATTCTAGTTTATTAAAAAGCCATTCATTTTATGAAGGTATCAAAGCCACGATTGCTAATGTGATGTCTGATAATTCAATAGTATCTTATATCTCCAAATGGGAATTCTTGAAATTTAAAATGAGAGAATATTCTATTCATTTTGGAAAAACAACTAATAGTAGTAACAGATTATCTGAAATTAATATTATTAAAGAGATAAATATTTATTATAATAAAATTTCACCTACTGATAATGATAAACAGAAATTACAAAATCTTCTAAACAAGCTTGATGATATCTATCTTCGTAAAGCGGAAGGGGCCTTTATCAGGTCCAGAGCTAAATGGATTGAGGATGGGGAAAGAAGTACCTCATACTTCTGTCGTTTAGAAAAAAGAAGGCAAGAGAAACTTTCAATTAAAGCTTTATCACTTCAGGATCAGGTAATTACAGACCAAGTTTCAATTTCTAAAGAAGTTGTTTCTTTTTACAGTAAGTTATATTCCTCAACATTTTCTCTGGACGATGAAGTTTTATTTTTCAACCATATTAAAGATCTTATTCCCCATATAGATGATGAAGATGTAGCACGCTGTGATGCTGTTATTTCCCCTGATGAGTTAGATAAAGTAGTAAGTAGCTTGGCTTTAGACAAATCTCCAGGATGTGATGGCCTTACGGCGAATTTTTATAAACACTTTTGGAATTTACTAAAAGACCCTTTTTTGCTTATGTTAAAGGAAGCAACTGAAAGTTTGACTTTCCCTCTCTCTATGAAACAAGGGGTCATAACCTTAATCCCCAAACCTGATAAGGACCCAAAAATTTTAGATAACTTTAGACCAATCACATTATTAAACACTGATTATAAAATTGTTACCCTCATATATGCTAACAGATTGAAATTATTTTTACATAAAATTATTAGTGATTCCCAATCCGGTTTTATGAAGGGGAGATCCATACACAACAATATTCGTTTAGTGCTTGATCTTTTGGATTACAGACATCTAATAAAAGATGATGGCTTTATTCTCTTCATTGACTTCTACAAGGCTTTTGATTCAATCGAACACCCATTTATTTTTGATTGTTTAAAATTGCTTGGTTTTGGAGATAAATTTCGAAATATTATTAAATCCCTTTATGAAAATTCTAATAGTTCGGTTTCCTTACCAGGAGGTACATCACCAAGATTTCCAATCAATCGTGGCATAAAACAGGGTTGCCCTATTTCCCCATTTCTTTTTATTATAGCAACAGAGATGCTTTCTATCTTTGTCAGGAACTCATGCATAGCCCCATTAGATATACTTGGCCAGCCAGTAATCATCAGCCAATTTGCAGATGATACGACCATTTTCTTAAAGAAGCTAACTGAGGTCCCAAAAATTTTACAATTAATTAACACCTTCTCTAAAGCCTCCGGTTTGAAAATGAATTTGAACAAGTGTGAATTAATGCCAATTCATCAATGCCACTTAACTGAGGCCTATAACATCCCTATAAAATCAAAAGTCAAGTACTTAGGAATGCTTATTTCAAAAGATTCTGTTGAAAATGAAAATATGAATGTGTGGAAAGTATTAGATAAATGTCAAATGAAACTTAACTCCTGGCTTTTGCGGGATATAAGCTTATTAGGTAGAGTATTTTTGACAAAGATGGAAAGCATATCAAGATTAATCTATCCTGCATATACAATAGCTATTTCAAACAGAGCCATTAAAAAAATTAATCAGGTCAACTTTGGTTACATCTGGAGAAAGAAAACCCATTACATCAGAAGGGTAGAGATGACAAAAGACTATAAAGATGGTGGGTTACAAGCCATTGATTTTGATGCTATAAATGGGACCCTAAAAATTAACTGGTTGAAATCCTGTTTAAACCACAATAATTTTTGGTTTCATATTCCCAGAGAATTGTTTAAGAAATTAGGAGGTATAGAATTTTTACTAAATTGTGATTTCACCGTTCAACGTCTGCCGATAAAATTATCCAAATTTCATCAACAGGTTTTGTTATACTGGAAGATTTTTTTTAACCATAATTTTACACCACACAATACACCATTATGGAACAATAGATATATTATGGTCAGGAATAAATCACTGTTTGACAAGATTTGGATGGAGAAAGGTATTTGGGCTGTGTCCCATTTAATTGACAGCAATACTGGAATTATATCATATGAGCATTTTTGTGTTAAATATAATTTCAATTGCAATCGGGCCAGTTTTGAATCTATTACTAAAGCCATCCCTAAAGCTGTCGTATGCCAAATTAAAGAAATTCTCTCTTATTCTGTCTCTATAATCCCACATCTTCCAGTACTGTTAGTTGAAGGCCGTGATTTTAAAGGAAGCCAACTTTCAAATAAAACTGTTAGAAATAAATTCAATCACATTTCTTATCCTTTATTAGTGTATAGAAACTCAATTTCACATTCTTTCTCAAAAGATAGCATTCACAGACTTAGAACTGGGTATTTAAAATTCCCGTTACCCCCCAAAGTTAAAGAAGTACATTTTAAAATTTTAAATGGCATATATCCATCGAGTGAATATTTGCGACATAGATTTGGTTTTGACTCAAATAAATGTTTATTTTGTGATGATATTGAAACCACGGAGCATCTGTTTTTTCACTGTATGTTTGTGGAGGCCTTATGGTCTGATATTTACGACTGGCTCTACCCAAAGATACCTCACCTCGAAGACCTCACTGAAAAGGACATTATTTATGGACGTTTAATGAATAATAACAAAGATAACTTCCTGGTTAATAATATCCTTATGCTGGGGAAATTTTTTGTACACAAATCAAAATACCTTAAGGTGAAACCAATGTTCTGTGCATTTCATGGTGAATTTGTTTCATTTACAAAAGCCCTCAAAGTGATAAAAAAGACAAATGCAATTAGTCTTTTATCTGTCATAGAAGAGTATGATTTAACAAAAAAACCTTAGCCCCTACTTTATTTTTAATTTATTTATTTATTTGAAGTTTATTTTATTTCATGCACCTGTGCTGTAATTATTTGTTTGTATTATGTAAAGAATTGTTACTATTGCCTTACTGTTTGTACATGAATAATTGTTCAAAAAAAAAAAAAAAAAAAAAAAAAAAAAAGGACCGCAAAAAAAAAAAAAAATATTTAATGATATTTATAATGAATGGCGTCAACTCTGGTCAATACAATGAATCAATATGCCATTGTATGCAGTGAAGGATCAGCTTCAGCGTTGCTCAGCTGAGCCCTGTAAAGTGGAGCTTAAAAAATCTAATTAAATATTAAAATAATAAACAGCTTGTTTCATTATCTATCTTTGAATGAATCCGGATTTTTTTTTTTTTTTTTTTTTTTACATTTCCGTTTAATGACTCACTCAAAGACAGTCGCTTGCCGCCATCTTGTGGTGTAACAGTGTAACTGCACTGAGTGACAGGACAGCCCGTCGAGAATGTGCAAAGACGAGTAATGCCGATACTGGAGAAATATCAGCAGAAAGCCTCTCATAAAGTGAGATTTGAGGATCGCAACTAACTGTTATATATCAATGGCATAACAAGCTTATTGTCAGGTTACCGTTTATGTTCTGTTATTATATTATGTGGATGGACCCTTATTTTGACATTGTACATCTTCTGTTTACTCCACTTTAGTTTCGGTTTCATTACTGAACATGTTCTCGTCTTCGTGGCTTCTGACCACAGCGTAACACTTGTTTATTTAGCAATAAATAAATAAATAAATACAGATAATAGAGTCACTCAAAATGACCTCAAGGGAATTTCCTTCACAGCCCTACTTGTTTCTTGGCTATTTTGACTGTAGCCTAGCCTACTGACGTAATCACAGTCTTGCTCATCCCGATTTAAAATCCTAAATATCAAACATGTTTGAACTTGAACTTATTTTTTTTTTAAATGATAATACTGGTGAATATTTTTTTTGTTATTGTGAATTTACTAAAAAAAAATATTTATCCACAAATGAAAATGGAGCGGAATAAAAAAACTAATCTTACTCATTTAAAAATAGAAATAGGTCACTACTTGTATGTTAAAAACAATAAAAACAATAATAATAATCTAAAAGCCTTAAATCTAATCTTTGAATATCAATAATCTTTGAAATCAACTCTTTGTAGGCCTACTTATTTGTATTTAAATCTGAATTTCTTTCTGCTTTCTCTTTTTTCTTTTCTATTCTATTTGTTTATTATTATATTTAATTGTATGTTATTGCCCTTGTATGTTTATCGTTCAAAAGATTGCAATAAAAATATATTTTTTTAATGAGTTTTAGTTTCTTTCTTCTGCTGAACACAAAATAAGATATTTTGAACAATGTTGGTAATTAAACAGTTGATGAACCCCATTGACTTCCATACACAGGAGTTTTATTTTACTATGGAAGTCGATGGGGACCAGAAAATGTTTGGTTACTAACAACATTCTTCAAAATATCATCTTTTGTGTTCAGCAGAAGAAAGAAACTCATACAGGGTTTGGAACAACTTGAGGATGAAAAAATGATGACAGAATTTTGAACGTAAACAGATCTTAATTCATAAACATTTCATTTCAAACACCAGTTTTTTATATAGCTTATCGCTGCCTGCCATTAATCATATTTCTTACCAGCGCTAGCCGTGACGTCACTTCCTGTGTATGGCGCCTCACTGTGGCCAAACCACGAACATCAACAGTTACTGTAACCAACTTTGAAATGTTCACGTGCTGTTATTTTTAATATACGTTTTTAGTTTTCTATTAACCCGTTGTAAAGGTACAATAACTGAGAGAGAATAATGTGAAAAGGTTATCAGGTGGAGGAGCAAACAGAGCGACTGGTGAATTAAACACGATGACAGACACTGGAGCGCCAACTAGTGGAGGAGTGCCCGAACAACTCATTCTCTGCAATTAGACTTTAAAAAAAATAAAAAGCAAAAAGACCTGCTTAAAATGTTGTTTATACTTCACATTCACACACAACTCACAAATTGAGAATTAATACAGTATAAATCTACTTCAAACTAAAAAAATGGAAGTTGATAGTGTAATTCTAATATAAGCAATTTAAGTTTTCTTAAAAAATAATATTAATAACTAATATTTTTTGCTCTTTTTCTTTATTGTCAGTGTCATTTGTTTGAGATTGTACCAGTCAAATGTTTTTATTCTAAGCAACTTTATTACTTTACACACAAGTGTGACTTTCTGAAGAACCAAAATGGTGTTTTTACAATTGTACAGTCCGGGAGGATCAGGATGAGCATAAAGCAGACAAGAGCCTCAAGATTATTCATTTTTTTTGTGGTTTATTTGTATTGTTTTATTCAGTAACAGCATGAAGTGAACGCTGTGCGTCCGGCTCAAATCAGCAAATACAAAAGATTCAAGCTGAAGCTTCTCTAATAAAATGAAATAAAAGAACAATCAGAAATCATTAATTTCACTCAACACTGAAAATCATCAACAGAATATCAGAGTTTATAATTTCACATTCACATCTGATCTGAGAGACACAGATGGGCAGATTCAATTCAGATTATACAAAATATAGATTGATAAAAATATAAGTGCAATTATGTAACATAAAAAGACAGACTATAATATAAGAAAATAGAGTAAGGCAAAATAATACTCGAGTAATATAATGTTCAGATAATGTCTGCAATAACACACATCAGAGTTTCACACACAGATGAACAGTCAAACTCACACTGGAAACTTCTTCAGTTAAACTGTTTCTAGAAACTTCTAGACTGTTAAAGCATCTAAAGCTCAGGATTAAACATGCTTGTTATATAAAACACACACATTAGTCTGAGAAATACTGGTTTAGCACACACACATTATTCTTATATAGTCTATACATGACATTTCTCATCAGATATTGGTCTAATAGATGCAGAAACAGAAACTGTTTTTTCCAGGATGTATTATATGCAATGAGTAACAGGTGAAATGTGAGATTTTGATTAGATTTACATTAGAGGATCAAATAAAGATGAGAGTTAGTCTAAAGATCAGTATGAAGAACATAGTAAATGAAATATGTCTGTATGTTATCCTGTTGTTAAACTGCAGCTCAACATCACACACACACACACACACAGAGAGAGCTAGATCTCCTTCATACGGGGTTTAGAGACTCACATCAGGAGAAATATGAGTTTGGAGTGATTTTGAATGTTGATAATGTCACAGTCTGGAGTCAGCGTGTACACCCATCAAAGCCACACTCTCCTCTGGGTTATTTACTGAGAGAAAACACACGAGACAGATCATATTAATGGAAAGCTTTGCTTTATATATATATATATATATATATATATATATATATATATATATATATATAAGTAAGGATAAGTTGATTTTGAATGTATTATTTGCATTTAGATTTCTTAATACTAACACAATCATTTACAATTATACACACACAGTGACAGAGTCTGTTCTGACAGAAATCAGTGTGTCATCATACAAACTCAGTCTTTCATCTAAATGTCTGACAGAGTTGATCTAGAATAAGAGTGTTATTATACTGACATATTTGATTTACTCACCGACTTTGACCCTGAATAAATCAGTTATGAGATTTCCTCGTTCAATTTTGTATTGCATATAAATTCCAGCATCTGTGGGTCTGATCTTCTTGATGGTCAGTGATCCGGTCTGACGATTCAGGTCCAGTCTGCCTTTGAATTTTTTATCAGCTGATGGTGAGATTTTCTTAGTCCCTCTTTTGACTTTAGCTAACAGAGTATATCCTAACTTCCACTGGATCTGTCCATCTTTCTGTATGTCAACATCACCAGTCTTCAGTGTGACAGGTCCTCCCTCCTTCACTGACACTGTCTGTATATCATTTGTCTGATCTACACATACAGAGAAACACAGAACAGAAATCAGAAAAAGAAAACTAAGTAGTAAAAGCAACATGAATAAATTCCAAGAATCCAAATTCCAAAAATTTTATAAATAAAATGAATGTAATTTCTCATTATATATACACAACTAAATGATGGTATAAATCTATAAAGAAGTCAAATGGCCTCATTCTCATGTTTGTTGTGATGTGTGTGTGTTGGACCAATCATATTCTCTGATTCATGTGTGTCAACACATCAGTGTTTAATTGTGTTTATACCAGAAACAATATATATTTTTATTGAATATCATGTTTCATTGTGGTTTGTTTTACGTTCCTCTTTGTTTTCTCTTCTTATTGTTCCAGTAATAATGGTTTAATGCTGATTAACTCTACACTTTATATATTTAAAGTGTTGAGCTTGAGAAACTGCAGATTTTTTAAACTTTCTATCAAAACACTGATGCGATTTGATTGAATGATTTTCCTGTGCTAATGTGTTTATGATTAATAATGTGCCGTCACTGCATGTTTCACTGTCAGATAGTTGTCGAGGTCTTCAGTGACTCACAAACACACAACAAACTGATCAAGTTTAGTGCAAAATAATTAAAACATTAAATCAATACTCGTTTGATTTTAAAGTGATTTGAAATGAAACTGTGACTTTAGATACAGCATAATAGAATACATTATGCTTCAATACTTGTGCTGAAGATGTGCATATAAGAAGAAATAACTAAATAAAGCCCATAGTCCTTAATTTAATAAATTCAGCTGATTTAAAATAAAATCATTATTATGTAAAGATTTGAGTTACTCACCAAAGACAGACACACTGAATCTCTTTATTGAAATATCTCCTGGTCTGATGATCATTAGTTCATAAACTCCAGTGTCTGTGGTTCTGGTGTCTGTGATGGTCAGAGATCCAGTTTGATGATTCAGCTCCAGTCTGCCTTCAAATCTCTTATCACGAACATCATCATATACAGTGAAACTATGAGCAGCGCTTTCCCTTTCAGCAATACAAGAGCCTCTAAATATCCACAGTAATTTGTCGTCTTGATGTACTTCAACAGGGTTTAGAGTGATAGATTCTCCCTCCATCACTGACTGTATACCCCATTTATAAACCCCTTCACATCAGCAAACAAAGACAGAGAAACACAGAACAGACATTAGCTGGAGAAGAAAAGCAATAAAAGCAGAAAGGAACAAAATCATCATGATCATTCGCTCCACATCTGACTCCTGCTCAATGACTGATCATTAAACCTGGAAACACTGAATCACATTCACAGCAAAAGACAATATAAACACATTATCTGATATACTTCAACATTATTCATAATCTGTGTTTTTTTTAAATTTGTGTTTTGTGTTGTATTCATCATTAATTAAAAGGGTTTTTTTTAAATAAAAGTATCTGCTAAATCTGTAAATATGTAAATGTTGGGTAGTAGGGAAGGCCTTTTTTTCTTTCTTTTTTCCCCCTCTGATTTTAATCACAGGTTTTGTTTGATTATGGTTGTTTATTATTTTAGCGTCTGTGACACTCTGAAGCTATTGCTCTGTATTTCCTTTAAATCTATATCTTTTCTATTAAGAGTTTCCATCTCTATGGTATGAAAAGCATCATAAACTACTCTGAGCTTGTTTAAGATGACCTTTGACCCTGACCAGATGAAGAGTGCACAGAACCTGTGTGAGAGCAGTCAGGATCAGATCAGTTATGATTGAGACACGTCTACTCAGCGATCTGAATGTGGACATTGCACAGAAGTCTGTTGTTAAAGCTGGTTATAAATTAAACTTAAATTATTTAAACACACACCAACACTAACAGAAAACTTCATGCATTTAAAAAAAAGTGTGGACTAGCTATACATTTCATTGCCACACAATAATAAAATAGATGTCTAAAGTTGTATAAAAATGCATTCAGAGCCCTTCATTATAAATTATAGCCCTGTGTATTGATTGTTTCTTTCTAACACTGCTTTTATGAGCAAAACTACAACACACACATAAAAATGTAAAATGTTTGAAACATGATTATGAACAAACATTTTACACTTTTAATCTCTACTGTATCATAATAAAGCTCAGTATTTCTCTTGCTTTATCAGCTGTAATACTCACATGCTTTTAGTTCAGAGATCTTGCAGCGCTGGTAAAACACACCAGCTCCAGCTACACACGCCAGCAGACCAGCAACAACAGCAACACAGATCCCTGCTATAGCTCCTGTAGACAGACCTGGATGTGTGATGATAAAGAGAGAGTCATCAGTGTGAGTGAATCTGTCAGTCTGATCTATTTAAATATGAATCTGATTCCGTTGAAGGATCATAAATGAGCCTCTAATGTAATTTCAGAAATCATGATTCTCCTTTTCACTGTTCATCTTCTGTATTACTGTGTTACAGCAGGAGTTTGATATGAACACAGGACTAATCTCAATGAAAATATTACAAACAGTAATTCAGATTAAACAGTTTAAAAACCTTCAAAACATGCCAACAGTGTTAAAGCATTTACTGCAGATACAGATGAGCTCTGACATGTTCCTAACTAACTCACATAAATGATAAGTGTATTAGTGTCTTCTATATTACATTTTACTTTCTTAGTTAGGAGTCTGAGGAAACTATAAATTGTATTAACTCTTTCCCCGCCAGCGTTTCTGAAGAAAAGTTGCGAGCCACTGCCAGTGTTTTTTCATTTTCACATGGCCCGATTAATATTTTGTTGTACAAATATCTGAACATGAAATATATCGAAAGAAAGAATAGCTTACACCCCTAAAGCTTCAGTCCTGTAGCTCGTCCTGGGTCGACATTTCATTCAGTAACATTAGCCAGTTTAGATTTTTGATATGTGGTTTAATATTGATGATTGCGTTATTTTACATATGCATCTGATTACATATGATATATCTCGTTTTTGCATCTGCCTCGCATGTGTTTTAATCAGGAGATTCTGCACTCTTCAGAAGATGTGTAATAGCGCCCCCTATCGTACAACAGTGAAATGGTGGATAAGAGAAATACATTAAAAAACATGAAACTTAGATGTGATCATCGTGGTAATAAACTATATTAATGTTATCAATTAGTGCTGCCCAAAATTGAAGAAAAATGTGATGTGTGAGAAATTGTTAGATAATGTGATATTCGATACGATGCTTTCTTTTTAAAATCAATTTAACGTTTTGAAGTAGCCTATAAAAATCATTCAAATATCTCAAGCCATTGCATATGCATATCGCAATATGCACATTTGCAATTTTCCGATATATGGTGCAACCCTATTATCAATCATTTAAATAACTAAAATATTAATTTTAAAAAGAGTGCTTGTCTCAATAAAATGTTGACAACTCGTTAGTTATTGTAATAAAGTGCAGTCAACATAATTATTAGGACCCTTGGTAAATATGAGCAAAGGCGACTGCATTGTTTATCTTTTTCATCTTTCATTCAAATAATTTGCAAAAATCTAACGTATCATTAAAGTAAAACAATTGAAAATGAAAAATGTTTTTCTCTATTGGGATCTTGGCCCACTATTGTTCATCATCTATATCCACTTGGTAACATCATACGCAGGCATGGACTACAGTTCCATTGCTATGCTGACGACATTCATCTCACCACCAGCTCTGATAGGCCATCCCTGCCTGACTCACTCACTGCATGTATCAGGGACATCAAGCACTGGGTGTCTCTTCATTTCCTCAAATTAAATGATAAAAAACAGAGATATTAGTGATTGGCTCTTCTGCATCAGTCAAAAGGATGGACCAGGCCTTTGATATTGATGGAATTCATGTTAAGCCTTCGTCATTGATTCGTAACCTTGGTGTCTTATTCGACTCAACTCTATCTTTTGGCTCTCATATTTCTTCTCTTGTTAAAAACTCTATTTTTCCATCTCCATAATATTGCTCGTCTACGATCTTCTCTCACTTTAGCTGATGCTGAAACTATAATTCACATCAATTACATCAAATCACGTCTGGATTATTGCAATGCTTTATTTCTTGGTCTGCCCAAAAAACTATGTTCAAAACTCAGCAGCAAAAGTTCTGCTCACATTACTCCTCTGCTTCATGAGCTTCACTGGCTACCCGTGGCATCACGTATCCACTTTAAGGTCTTGCTTCTAACGTTTAAGGCATTTAATAGTCTTGCACCTCCATATCTGTCTGATCTACTTCACATCTATCGCCCTGGTCTCTTAGATCAGCTGAACTTGATTTATTGTCCATCCCTCGTTTCCAGTTGTCTACAGTAGGTGGAAGGTCATTTAGTGTTTATGATCCAAAATTATGGAATTCACTACCTCTTACACTTCAAAATATCTCATCTGTACATTCAAGACTAAGTAAAAAACATATCTATTTAACATGTATTTCGTATAATGTGACTATGTATCATATGTGACCGTAATGTGTGTGCGGGTGTGTAAATGACTGGCTCTGTTTTATCTAAAAAGAATTATACAAGCTTTAGCCCACAATGATCTGTCAGGTATACATCTAGACTGTGGAGACATTGGCGCTCCTGTTTGTATATTACAAGTGAAAGTTATTGACCTTTTATTAATTTATTTTTATGTATTGTATATTTATTGCTATGCTGTAACTATTGTCATCTTTTTTTTTTACTATGGAACTTTTCATTTTGAGTCCTGAATAAAGTCATTATTATTATTATTATTATTAAATGTATTGTAATGTACAATGTAAAGCGACCTTGAGCTACGGAAAGGCGCTATACATTATAAATAAAACTTCTTATTCTTCTTCTAATTCACTTTTGACATAATTATTGGCATCCCTGAAGTATATTCCCACAGTAGGGTGACGGAACATGAAATTGTCCAGCTTTTTTGCTCGCTTCTGCTAAAAAGTATGTTTTATAACAGCGGTTCTTAATCCAGGTCCCTGATAACATGAACGTGATTTAAACCCACAGCAACAACCGGCACAGGCCGTGAACACAGTTTAACACGAGTGTAGATCTCATACTGTAATCATACAGTCATTATTGTGAGTCAATGAGCATTTCACTGTCCGATGGTCATGCCTTAACTGCAATTACTAGTATTACATTAGTATTGCATCCTTTTCATGGGCATTTAATCATTTTTGACTTTTCAGTATTTTGATTTAGTCTGTTTAAATGTCTTTTTTGGCTTGTTTTATCTGAAAAGAAAACATGCCTAATAATTATGCACACCTGAATATAAGGCGTTTCACATTTCCAGCCTTCATGAACGATTATATATCACTTATAAATAATTAAATACAAAATGAATAGTCGTTATTAAGATAAATGTGGTTTGGAATGGGTAAAATGTGCCTAAAAAAATTTTGATCAGAAAATCATCTTGCCAAATATTTCTGCACACACTGTATAGCTAAAACAGTAAATATGAATCTGGTTCTGTTTAAATTAAGTCATTAATGAGCATGAGAGCCTCTAATGTCATTTCAGTTATTATGATATTCTCCTTCACTGTGTTGATCTTCTGTATTACAGTGTTACAGCCGGAGTTTGATGCAGGACTGTTTTCAATAAGAACATTACAAACAGTAATGCAGATTAATCCATTTAAAATCAGTTGGAAACATGCAGCAATTATTGTCAATTAGCATTAGTGTCTCCCAACTTACTTCAATACCTTAATGTTACTCTCTTCATTGAGAATCAACTGAGACAATTATAAAAATATTCAAAAAACAAACCAAAAAGAGAAACAAGTAGGCAAAATTGCTTTGCTCCTTGATAATATAAATGTAATCAATGTTACAGAATGTTAAATAAAACTAAAACATTAAGTTTAACAAAAAAGAGGCTCTTAATTACCAAATATTAAGACTAAATGTTAATGACAATAAAAGTTTTTTTCTCACAAATATCTTGTAGTCTTCTGCACCAAAATTGTTTGAAAGAAACCACAACAGTCTAAAGGACGTCCCAAGATTCACATTTTTTGTTTAAGTGTTCAAAATAAGTTTAGACGTGTTCTTTTAACTTTAGGATTTAAATAAGAACACTTTTACATTGACATATTTGATCTACTCACCGGTGACAGTAACAGCGATTCTCTTGTTTATGGTGAATCTGCTGCTGCTGATCTTCAGCTCATAAAGTCCAGAATCTGTGTATGTGGTCTCAGTGATGGTCAGAGATCCAGTCTGGGGATCCAGCTTCAGTCTGTCTCTGTATCTCCCATCAGGAACATCAGATGTGTTGAATCGTTGTTGTGCTTTAATGATTTCAGCGAGGACAGAGTCTCTAAACATCCACTGCATTACATCATGTGTCTGTATGTCAGTGAGACCAGTGTGTAGAGTGACAGACTCTCCCTTCATCACTGACACTGACTTCATTTCCCCTGTAACAACAAACACATGAAGATCATTGAGTAACAGCTGCTCAGACATTACTTCAAGCTACACTATGTGAATGACGTATGCATGCAATTTCCTAAAAAGCCATACCAACTGCTCTAAAATATGAATAATACCTCATAGAATAATACCCTAATAGTTTTGTCAAAGTGTATGTTGGTAAAGACATGCTTTATCAATAATATTTTTTTCAGCTTTAGATGCATGCTTGACAATTTTTAACTGTCAATAATTTCAGTTAACAAATGTATACTGTAATAATCAAGTCTTATATAATAATGCTAATTTCAATTGTTCTGTAAAGGGCTTGAATATGTCTGATTTATGCACAAAATGAGCAATAAACAAATTAGTGTTTCATCTCCCATGCACAAGTATATGCATACCGCTTTTATCCAAAGTGATTTACTAATAAGGACACACTCCTGACGGCACTTTTACTGGTGTGTGTGAACTGATGAACAGAATGATTCAAATCTCCACTTTTCATTTAATTCACCAAATGATGTATGAAATTAAGCACTCAAAGCTGAACATCACTTCAGCATAATGATCAAGTGTTTGAGGAGAACTAAACTAATAGTCCCACATACATATTGTCGGTCCCACATACATCTTAGCTTTTTTGTGCAAATACGTGTTAATTTAAACTATTCTAGGGTGCTGATCTATATAAATTCATTATTACTATAAAAGAGTTGATAAACTCACCGCTGGCAGTCACGTTGTATGACTTGTGTATGGTGTGTCTGCTGCTGCTTTTCCTAATACCAGCTTCATAAACTCCAGAGTTTTTGGTTCCGATGTTCATGATGGTCAGAGATCCAGTCGTATAGTCCAGCTGCAGTCTGTGTCTGAATCTCCCATCAGGACCATCAGATGTTGAGAAGTCTCCAGTCTTTCTATTGTTTTCAGCTATAAGAGAGTTTAGATCTCCAAACCTCCACTCTATCACATCATCTCTCTCTATATTAGTACCAGAGTTTAGAGTGACTAAATCTCCCACTATCAGTGGCACTGACTTCACTTCATCAACATCAGACAGAACTGAAGAAGAAAGAGAAAAAGATTTTCTGTCAGAGAAATACATCAGTCTGTTGTTCTTGTGATAGTTGTGGTTCCCAAACTTTTTAAAAGCATGGAAGCCCTTTGGAGCCTTTTTCTGCCCACGGCACCCCAACCCAATTAAACTAAACATACATGTGTAGATACATATGTTTAATAGTATTATGAAAATAGTATATAAAAGGATCACATTTATCCACTTTTTACACTCACTGAAGCTGAGCAGCGAGTGGGACATGTCAAAGTCACATGGCTACATCCAATCAAAGAAAATGGTATAAAATGAGAAAAACACATTTCAAGAGATTTATCATTGTACTTCTATGTGTGTAAATGTTTGTAGATTTATCATATAACCTCAGAATATAATATCATATAACGCGATGCCGCGACACGCGATAAAAGTATCTTTTCCATGTTAATCAGAGTTTTTGTCCTAACCAGCCGCGACGGCGACACGCGATGATTTCATTTTAGAAACGGTTTCTATTTTTTTGCAACGTCGCGGATGAAACAAGTATGAAAGGAACAGAAAGAAAAGAAAAATCTCAGGTAGCCTACTGTTTATGTGCTTTATTTAATGTTAAAAGCGTCTGTGTGAGTTTAAATATCATTTTGTGTGTTTTTTATAGCCGTGGCCCTACTGAAAGCAACAACTGACCTCAGATCTTTAAAGGGGTCATATCATGGTACATGCACTTTTACAAGTTGATTGTACTGAAATGTGTGTTGGCAGTGCCTGTACAGAACCATCATATAATGATAAAAATCCATCCAGTGTTTTTGTTTTAATCTCCTTATATGTTTTCCCCTGCCTCAAATTGAGTCGTTCGTTTTTGTGACGTCAATAAAACGGACGCCCATCCCGCAATTGATGATTGACAGCTTGTGATTCAACACAGACCCGCCCTCGCTCGTCCTGTCAATCATAGTCTGCGCGGACCGGCGCGGTCATTGTTGATATGCTGGAGCACTGTCTATGAGCAGAATGGCGTCTAAGCGATTGTGGTGTTCTGTTCTTGGGTGTAATAACGAACACAGCAGTCATTTTAATGTTCCTAAATCCGACCGCTGAAGACGCAGTGGCTGAGTTCTGTTTTCGAAGGGAACATTCCCCACGAGCAACGTCAATGCTTTCATGTTTGCGCGAATCATTTCTCAGTGGACTGCTTTATAAACGAGGATCAGTATGAGCTCGTTTTGCTAAGAAGCACCTGAATAAAGGATCGGAACCTATTCGTGTTCCTGCTGAACCTTCAGAAGAACTAAAGTGAGTGTAACGTTTTATTAATCTTTATATTAATATTTATATTAATCTTTGCAAATCGCCAGCTGCACTGCACGCTTCACGATGAATGCGTCGGTTTACACTCAGGGTACATTACAGCATGTTTTCTATGTACAACGTTCTCAATATAATTCATAATCCCACGTTTGTAATGAACAACGCGTTATGGTATTGTGTTATTGTGTTACAAACGGTGTATGCGCAGAACAGAGGGGCGGAGTCAGCAAAGCTCATGATCATTTAAAGTCATATGCACTGAAACGGCGTGCTGAAAACAGAGCTGTTTTTGACCAGGTAAAATAAGTGTTTTCTTACAATACTAATGAGAATTTTTAATTAAAGTATATTACAAACTTTTAATTTAGACCCTAAAGAATCATATTAGCTTGTACAAAAAGGGCATTATATGACCCCTTTAAAATAACGTTCAAACTCAATGTTAACAGACAACTTAAGTGTATTTTATGACAACGATTGTTTCAGTAAGTGATTTGAACCAATTACTTTATGTGGGAATCATTGGGACAAAACACATTTAAAGATTGACTGAGATTGATTCTCATTTGCCTTGTTCAAACCTGACCTTATGTAAATGAAACTAAAATATCTGTGCATGAAACTGTGTCGCGAGCATTTTAACGGGATACATGTGCCTGCTTTTGTGAGGATTGAGAGGATAGTGCAACTCGTAGATCGTGCTCCACTGACAGGCGCTGCTGTTTTTCACGTACATGCCATGGATGAGAATATTAGCTCCATCTTTGCCCTACCCTGTCAATCTCTGCGTGAAATATAAAATTGAGCACACACCAGTAGAGAGGCTGGAGCGGGCGATTTAAACTTTAAATAGGCTATAATGAAATATATCGTTGTTGTTTCGCTTATTTAGGCTATAATCGTTTGGACATGCTCATATGTTGGCGTTTAGATATATGTTTTAAAATATATGCTATAAAAAAAAAGTTATTATATGGTAGGATACTAATTTTAGGCTGTTTTAAAAAGTTGGAAAAAAGCTGAGATTCTGCGGCACCCCTAGCCAGTTGTCATGCCACCCACTTTGGGAACTACTGCCTTACATAACTATCTTGAAAGAAGAAAGCAAACTCAGTCTAACTGATGAGTTTGAGAAACAGACCCACAAACAGGAGCTCAGCTGTAGAAGCTTCATTGAACAGGACACAGAGCCCAACGAAAGCAAACTGATCACCATAATGATGTCTTCAAATTAAACAAACATCTAACCTCAGTTAATTCTCAATAAAAGCTTCTGTAGATATCTGTATTTCTATCTGTACAAATAAAGTCAGTTTGGTTAGTAATAAGTGAAGCTGGTAATGCTGTTTGTGGAGTTGTTTAATCGTCCTCTGCTGAGATCTTGCGAGACTTAATGTATTTTATCTTCAGTTGATTTCATCTGTAGTCAGTTGAAGTTTTTGTGTGTCTCTTTTTGTCCGTTCTTGTTGCTTCTCTTTCCTTCAGTGATTTCATATGTTCATCACTAATTAACTTTAACACCGCATCAGTATTACTTTAACACTCTGAGTGTTAAAAATATAAACATTGACAGTGTTCATTTAACACTGGGGTTTTTTCTGTGTTCTGGAAATTTTCTATTTTTAAAAGTTTACAATTTCATTTTCAGGTTTGCTGGCAAAGCCCTGGACCTTTTTCACTATTTCTGTTTCAGTTGCTGAAGAATATTACACAGTAAACCCCAGCTTCATCTGCTATGAAGAGAGACTCCGATCTGCTGCTGGATGAATAAACGTATGTTTGTGTCTTTCCGGACAGAAACATATATGGCCAAGTACAGCTGAATATCTTAATAAACTGAATGCAAAAACACCTAAGAACTGCACAGCTGCCAATGCTGCATGTGAAGGACAGTTAATGAGTAACAGCATCAATTTATTTTAAAAACTTGTGCATTTCTTGGTTATTCCAAACAGTAGTGTATGTATAGGCTTATATGTAATTCTGTCACACTTACAGTTCCATTAGACTGAAGTCATATAAATCTGACTAATATACTGTACACTACAGTTTAAAAGTTTGGGGTCACTATGCTCTTTTTTTATTAAATAAATAAATATTTTTATTTAGCAAGGACACCTTAAATTGATAAAAAATTACAGTAAAAAATGTATAATGTAACAAAAGATTTCAAATAAATGTTTCTGTGCAATCTTTCTGTTCATAAAAGAATCCTGAAAAAGCAACACTGTAACGCAGTTTCCACACTTTCAGCACAACCATTTTCAACTAGTACTAATCAGAAAAAAGGCCATTATAGAAATGAAAAATACAATTTAAAATATTTGTAAAAAGTAAAACAACATAAATAATAATATTTGGCAAACAGGACGAGGCCAAGGGCCGTGAGAGAACGGTGCGTGATTAATGATGAGCGGCTCCTGCATTACTCACTGTTCTCGTATCTCACGGAGGAGCGGAAGCATAAAGGACGACAGCGAAGGACGAAACAGGACCAGGGCTGGACTATTTCTATTGTGTTTTGTTTATATGTGGCGGCAGTCGTCCATTTAGTTGTTTGTTTATTTTACGTTATTAAAGTATTTAAATGTTCACTGCTTCCGCCTCCTTCCCACAACAACGAACTGTGTTACATAATGATTTAATTTAGGCATTAATACAACATTAGTTATTAAATGTGACAGTCCAGTGGGATTACTGCCCTGTACAACAGAAACAGAGAGCAGGAATGATACTCTACATTGATTATAGTATAACAAACAAGAGATGTAATTCGTGGAGAGTAGTTAAATTTAAATGAAAAGCAAACAATGTCTTCATGTTCATAACCTAAAACTGTTTATTTTATTCTGTTCTATTTACAATTAATATTTCATTTTATAGTGAATGCTTATTATATTATGCTTTAATAAAGCATTATCAATTGTTGAGTTTTTGTTGACTGATGAAGTATGTTGTAACAAACATTAATATGGAGTCATACACACATCCACAAATGAACTTCTTAACATGTAAAAGGTCTATTTTATTTTAGATTTTTAGGGCCCAAGCCTTGAAAAGGCGAAGGCCCTATTGTTTTCCTTAGGATTATTATTAGGGCCCAAGCCTTGAAAAGGCGAAGGCCCTATTGTTTTCCTTAGGATTATTATTAGGGCCTAAGCCTTGAAAAGGCGAAGGCCCTATTGTTTTCCTTAGGATTATTATTATTAGGGCCCAAGCCTTGAAAAGGCGAAGGCCCTATTGTTTTCCTTAGGATTATTAGGGCCCAAGCCTTGAAAAGGCGAAGGCCCTATTGTTTTCCTAAGGATTATTAGGGCCCAAGCCCTGAAAGGGCGAAGGCCCTATTGTTTTCCTTAGGATTATTAGGGCCCAAGCCTTGAAAAGGCGAAGGCCCTATTGTTTTCCTTAGGATTATTATTATTAGGGCCCAAGCCCAAAGGGCGAAGGCCCTATTGTTTTCCTTAGGATTATTAGGGCCCAAGCCCAAAGGGCGAAGGCCCTATTGTTTTCCTTAGGATTATTAGGGCCCAAGCCTTGAAAAGGCGAAGGCCCTATTGTTTTCCTAAGGATTATTATTAGGGCCCAAGCCTTGAAAAGGCGAAGGCCCTATTGTTTTCCTTAGGATTATTTATTATTAGGGCCCAAGCCTTGAAAAGGCGAAGGCCCTATTGTTTTCCTTAGGATTATTATTTTTAGGGCCCAAGCCTTGAAAAGGCGAAGGCCCTATTGTTTTCCTTAGGATTATTATTATTATTATTAGGGCCCAAGCCTTGAAAAGGCGAAGGCCCTATTGTTTTCCTTAGGATTATTATTATTATTATTATTATTATTATTAGGGCCCAAGCCTTGAAAAGGCGAAGGCCCTATTGTTTTCCTTAGGATTATTATTATTATTATTAGGGCCCAAGCCTTGAAAAGGCGAAGGCCCTATTGTTTTCCTTAGGATTATTATTATTAGGGCCCAAGCCTTGAAAAGGCGAAGGCCCTATTGTTTTCCTTAGGATTATTATTATTATTATTATTATTATTATTAGGGCCCAAGCCTTGAAAAGGCGAAGGCCCTATTGTTTTCCTAAGGATTATTATTTATTAGGGCCCAAGCCTTGAAAAGGCGAAGGCCCTATTGTTTTCCTAAGGATTATTATTTATTATTAGGGCCCAAGCCTTGAAAAGGCGAAGGCCCTATTGTTTTCCTTAGGATTATTTTTAGGGCCCAAGCCCAAAGGGCGAAGGCCCTATTGTTTTCCTTAGGATTATTTATTATTATTATTATTATTCTTATTATTTTTCTGCTACCTTTTGGACACTTTTGGAGGCCTTAACATGCTCAAAAACTCCTGAAACTTTGCACACTGGTCAGAACCCGCGGCCATCAGGGCCGGGCTGAAGATGGTACCCGGGCGTGGCAGGGGGGCTCGACAGCGCCCCCTGGAACGGGGTCCGAAAACATGGTCCATAAATCAAACACGCTTGCATGTAATAATATGAAACTCGGTACACATGTAGATCTCCTCGTTTCATATATACTTCACACTCTTACTTTTTACCCCAGCCCAACAGGAAGTCGGCTATTTAGGGTTGTTGGTAAAACACACGCAATGGAATGTGAAATACTCCTCCTAGAGAATTCAAACAAACGGCACGAAACTCGGTCAGCATGAAGTCAAGACATTGAGGATGAAAGTTTGCGAGGGGATTTTTGATATCTCGAACGGTTTGGCCGTGGCGAGGAAACAAAATTATGGCGAGAAACGTGAAACAGGAAGTGTGTCATAACTACTGCATACATTAACTGATCTTGATGAAACTTCACCAGTGTGTTCGTTGTAAGAGCCCGATCACATGGATGTGACTATTGTGAGTCAAAGTTATAGCGCCACCAACTGGCAGAAGGAAGTGTGTCACTTCCTAAATGCTTTGAAATCACCCTCTTATTTTTACCCGATTTGCTTCAAACTTCACTACTATAATGTAAACACACGGCAGATGTAGACCTGTGAATGGATTCTTGATATCTTAGATACTGTTGTCGTGGCAACGCATCAAACTTTAATATTCTTTTTTTATGCTTTTGAGACTCTTAGCATGCCTGAAATTGCTTAAAATTGCATGAAACTCGACAGACACATCTCATTTATTAGCCAGTAGACATGTGCAAAGTTTCAGAAACGGGCGTGTTGAGGGCTCAGTAGCGCCACCTTTTGTCAAAAGTGGGGGGATTAATTTTATCTACAGTAATAAAAATCGGTATGTGTATTGTTCTCCTCCAGCCAGACAAGTTTCTAATTTACACTCAATAGCTCCAACCAACAGGAAGTCAGATATTTTGGTTTGAAAATTGTCATTTTATGTCTCTCTCTCTCTCTGAGCCTACGTCTCTGTGTGTGTGTGTGTCTGTGAGTGTGGGGAGGGGGAGGGGGGCTAGATTAACCATTTGACTGCTGTGTTGTTTGGCCTGCATTAAAAAAGAAAATAAATGTCTTACGCCTTGTATTTTTTAAATAAGTTGTATTAATAAGTAAAGGCATATAACCAGTTGAATTGTAGTGCATTGAAAATAGTTTTATATAATTAGTTTATTAATTAAATTAACTTGGTCCATAAACTTCGTCAGAAAATTTGGTCCATAAATCAAACACACTTGCATGTAATATTATGAAACTCGGTATATAGATCTCATCGGGCCAAACAACTTTAAGCCAGCCCAACAGGAAGTGGGCTATTTTTGTCTTAATGTGGATGTTTTGCAAAACCAGGCTCTACATTTTTACCCACTCCTCTTAAGTGGTTTATTTTATTCCCACCAAACTTTTTCAACATGATGAAAATACATTAAAGAAGCATAATTGTGAATATCTATTGAATATCTCTAATTGTTTTGCTATGGCGAGGGATTAAAATCATGTAAAAAAAAAATAAACACTAAAAGCCTCATATCTTCTAAAAATTTAATTATACACCATTTATTTCTAGATAAAATTATACAAATATCACAACTAAACCCATTTTATTCTTGTTTTCAATTTAAGAGTAATGTACAAGTTTAAAAACAGCCAGGATGCACTATTCAGTTAAAAAAATAAATATATCAAATAATACATAGGGCTATACTGCCCTCTTGTGTTCAAAATCAGGTAGGCCTATTGTATTTAAATATATTAGGTAGCCTATGTGACTCCGAGAATATTTTCTCACCGGTTATTTGACGTGTAAAACGTGTTAAATCGCTAAGTTAAAAGTGAAAGTAAAGTAAGGACGTCCGCACGGACATTTATAGTGGTGGCGCTCACAGTGCGCTCGAATGAATTTCTATGGAAGTAGAAATGAAAAAACATTCGCTCTGTTTTGCTCGCTCGTCGCCATGGACGCGCACCGTTATGAATTCCAGTGCAGCCGCATACTTTTTAGTGTCACTAAAATTAGCGCCATATCGGGGACCGATTGCTTCCGGTTTTCAGGGAAAAGACAACAACAAAAGAGTAAATGACAGATTCGCTTATATAGGCGCTTTTACACAAAATATTCCGTCATAATTTTTCCAGTCAGCTCTTCACTCTCGTGATTAATGAATTTTGACTCCTGTTGCTGATCTTTGCTGCAACTTTCGTTCTGCTCACAATTTAGTAAGCAAATACGTTCAAGTTTTAATTGTAGTGACTAAATGATTTTATTATACACACACCAAATTGACGGTGGGGGGCCATGGTATATTTAAATCTGCCAATTGTAATATCTGCTGGGCACCCCTAGTCTAGTCTTATTAAATGTATGCTTCATCTTTCATTTTTAATTTGTAAATTTGATCAATAAATTCAATTATTTAGAATAATAAGACACTATATGGCTGTTACTCTAGGTAGGGGTGATCAAATTAAATCGTTTACACTGAAAAATAACAATGCATTAAATAATGTGAGATTGTTTTAAATATGAGTTGGAAAGAATGATACTTTTAAACATAACACTAAACCGTCATTAGGTGTCGCCAGGCGACCGTCTTAATGAGTGAGTCATTGATTCATTCGTTCAAATGATTCGTTCGAACGACTGAGTCATTCATGAATGAGACAATACATGTTTATGGATTGGTCATTGAATCTTTGAGTCAATCGATTCGTTCAAAATGCTGAATCATTGTGTCTCTTACAGCGACAAGAGTTTAACCCTTGTTCAAGTTTAAGGCCTTGTCTTTTTGGATATATATCTTTTTTTTAAATTCCAAAATATGCATACAACCCATATATTTTAAATGTATCGTTTGCTTTAAATTAAATTAAGATTGTATGTTTGGTAATTTAACCTGAGATGAATGTGCTATATTTCAGATCAATATATTTGTTTTCCTTAAAATTTGAACTAACACTAACTTTATTCTCATCTGAATTATAAATAACTTATTCCTGTATAAAATAAAAACACATTAGAATTTTCTTTTTTAATCAATGTAGAATGTGTAATTGAAAAATAAACAGATTAGGGCTCTGAGGACAATAAATGAAAATCAATGCGATATGGTGAATGTCCAAAAGATGGCTCCCACAGACTGTTTTAAATGGGGTTGGATAAATATTTTTTGCTTTTAGACAGTGTGTGCGTGTGATTTTAGTTGGGTGACAGTTGTAGGTTACAGTTTGACAAGAGTTTATAGTTTGACAAAAGCACTTTGTTGTGTTTTATTGCGAGTGTACACAAATATAAGTAAACACTTTGCAGTTTGAATGATGTCCTCTATGAACAAAATGACGGAGTATGTTTTTATGTGTAACAGTTCAATCGCACCCGCACCCGCACCCGCACCTCACCCACACACACACACAGACACACAGACACACACACACACACACACACACACACACACACACACACACATATTGAAACCTGAGTGAAGTACAAAGCCCATAATGAAGAATAGTTTAGCATCCAAATACATCGCAAATGTTGAAACAGTTTGATTCTAATGAGAGAGTTACGTGAGCCAAACACCACCTACTTTCACTTTCGCTTTCAATTATTTCGGTTATTTCTTAATTATAGTTTTTTTTTATTCTTGTTCTGTTCTGAATATCATTACATTTAAAGAATTGCTTGTGTAATATTTTGAGTGTATCATCAAAACAGATTAATTCTCTCGGTTTAGTGATTCCCTAGTTATTTTTTTATTGTTTTCATTGTTCTAATCCGGTAAGGCAAGTGATATATATATATATATATATATATATATTTTTTTTTTATATATATATATAATTTATATATATATATATATATATATATATATATATATATATAAATATAGCTGCGAGCAGCGATGAAGGGCCAAAGCCGGCGGCACCGCCACCCCGGTGCCTTTAGGTAACTAAAGGAACCGGGGTTGCGGTGCCACCGGCTTGGGCCCGTAATCGCTGCTCGCAGCTATATATTTTTTTTTTTTTTTTCTCTTTTATTTTTCTTACGACTATTCGGGCACTTTTGGGGCTCTTAACGTGCACGAAAACTCTTGAAACTTTGCACGCGGGTCAGAACCCGCGGCCATCAGGGTCGGGGTGAAGATGGTACCCGGGCGTGGCAGGGGGGCTCGACAGCGCCCCCTGGAACGGGGTCCGAAAACTTGGTCCATAAATCAAACACGCTTGTATGTAAGAATATGAAACTCGGTACACATATAGATCTCATCGGTTCATATATACTTCATGCTCTTACTTTTTACCCCAGCCCAACAGGAAGTCGGCTATTTAGGGTTGTTTGTAAAACGCATGCAATGGAATTTAAAGTACTTCTCCTAGAGAATTCAAAGAAATGCCTCGAAACTCGGTCAGCATGAAGTCAAGACATTGAGGATGAAAAATTGCGAGGGGATTTTTGATATCTCGAACGGTTTGGCCGTGGCGGGGAAACGAAATTATGGCGAGAAACGTGAAACAGGAAGTGTGTTATAACTTCTGCATACATTAACTGATCTTGATGAAACTTCACCAGTGTGTTCGCTGTAAGAGGCCGATCACATGGATGTGACTATTGTGAGTCAAAGTTATAGCGCCACCAACTGGCAGCAGGAAGTGTGTCACTTTCAAAATGCTTCGAAATCACCCTCTTATTTTAACCCAATTTGCTTCAAACTTCATCTGTATAATGTAAACATACGCCAGATGTAGACCTGTGAATGGATTCTTGATATCTTTGATACTGTTGCCGTGGCAACACATCAAACTTTAAAATTCTTTTTTGATGCTTTTGAGACTCTTAGCATGCTTGAAATTGCATGAAACTCGACAGACATGTCACATATATTAGCCAGTAGACATGTGCAAAGTTTCAGGAACGGGCGTGGTGCAGGGACTCAGTAGCGCCACCTTTTGACAAAAGTGAGAGGGTTAGTTTCATAGTTTTACCTGCAATCTTAAAACTCGGTAGGCATATTGTTCAGATCAAGCCGGACAACTTTCTAATTTACAGTTTTTGGTTCCGAACAACAGGAAGTCAGATATTTTGGTTTGAATGGGATGTTTTGGAGTAATCTCTGTCCCTCTCTCCCTCTCTCTGCATACCTCTGTGTCTGTGGGGGGAGGGGGATGTGTCTGTTTGAGTGACAAAGCTTTTAATTATTGTTGATCAAGGTTTCGGGGGCTTTTGGGGCCCTTAACATCCTCTAAAACTCTTGAAACTTTGCACACGGGTCAGAACCCGTGGCCATCAGGGCCGGACTGAAGCTGGTACCCGGGCGTGGCAGGGCGGACCGACAGCGCCCCCTGGACTGGGATTCGAACACTTGTCCATAAATCAAAGACACTTGCATGTAATAATATGAAACTGTGTACACTTATAGATCTCATTGGGTTAAACAACTTTCGTGCTCTAAGTTTTACGACATCCCAACAGGAAGCCGGCTATCATGGTTTGTTTGGAAACGCATACCCCTGAAATTCTATTTAATTCTCCTTGGGAATTGATCGGATTTCAAGCAAACTCGGTCAGCATGACGTCAAGACATTGATGATGCTAAATTCCGGAGGGATTTTTGATATCTCGAACGGTTTGGCCGTGGCGAGGAAATTAATTTTATGACTAAAAAAGGACACATAAACTGTGTTATAACTTTGCTCGTTTTACCTACAGTTACAAAACTTGCCACGCATATTGTTCTCATCAAGCCAATCGACTTTCTAATTTAAAGTCATTAGCTCAGAGCAACAGAAAGTCAGATATTGTAGTTTGAATGGATTTCTTGTCCCCCTGCCATTCTGTTTGTGTGTGTGTCTGTGTGGGGAGGGGAGCAGAGGGGAGGGGAGGGAGGGAGGGTTGGTGTCTGTGTTTATGTGTGTGTGTGTGTGTGTGTGGCTGGCTGCTTGATTTTTCCTGCATTAAAGGATAAAGAAATCTCTAAGTCCTTGTCTTTTCGCATAACAATTTTTGTATTTTTTTTTAAATGACAAAATATGCATCACTCCTCTTAAGTGGTTTATTTTATTCCCACCAAACTTTTTCAACATGATGAAAATACATTAAAGAAGCATAATTGTGAATATCTATTGAATATCTCTAATTGTTTTGCTATGGCGAGGGATTAAAGTCATGTAAAAAAAAAAAAAAAACACTAAAAGCTTCATATCTTCTAAAAATGTAATTATACACCATTTATTTCTAGATAAAATTATACAAATATCAGAACTAAACCCATTTTATTCTTTTTTTCAATTTAAGAATAATGTACAAGTTTAAAAACAGCCAGGATGCACTATTCAGTTAAAAAATAAATATATCAAATAATACATAGGGCTATACTGCCCTCTTGTGTTCAAAATCAGGTAGGCCTGTTGTATTTAAATATAGGTAGCTGCTATGTGACTCCGAAAATTTTTTCTCACCGGTTATTTGACGTGTAACACCGGGGGCTTTTATATCGCTAAGTTAAAAGTGAAAGTAAAGTAAGGACATTTATAGTGGTGGCGCTCGCAGTGCGCTCGAATGAATTTCTATGGAAGTAGAAATGAAAAAACGTTCGCTCTGTTTTGCTCGCTCGTCGCCATGGATGCGCACTGTAATGAATGCCACTGCAGCCGCATACTTTTTAGTGTCACTTTAAAATTAGTGCAATATCGGGGGCCAATTGCTTGAATTGTGAGTTCAATAGTCTATTATTTTTCACGGAAAACACAACAACAAAAGAGTACAATGACAGATTCGCTTAAATAGGCGCTTTTACATAAAATAGCCTATTCCGTCATCATCTTTTCAGTCAGCACTTCACTCTCGTGATTAATGAAATTTATTGCTGATATTTGCTGCAACTTTCGTTCCGCTCACAATTTAGTAAGCAAACACGCTTCAAATGTGTTTTTATTTTATTTTTGTGTATATATATATGTGTGTGTATATATATATATATAGCTTATGTTTCAAATATGAGTTAATTAACAATCGTTTGAAAGAATGATACTTTTAAACATATCACTAAACCATCATTAGGTGTCGCCAGGCGACCGTCTTAATGAGCGAGTCATTGATTCATTTGTTCGAACGATTCGTTCGAACGGCTGAGTCATTCATGAATGAGACAGATTATGGATTGGTCATTGAATCTTTGAGTCAACCGATTCGTTCAAAATGCTGAATCATTCAGTAATGAGAACGCGTTGCTGCATACCTGCCAACTTTTGATTTTTGCTCGGCGTGAGATTTGTTGACGGGGGGGGGTCTCGCTCGCGCAAGGTCTCTCGCTCGCGCAAGGTCTCTCGCTCGCTCTACGCGGTTTGGAGCACAATCTCTGTCTCGCATGCACGCTCGCTCTAGATAACGGGAGATTTTTAACGAATTTGCGGTATAACTAGTCGATCACGAGTGGCTCAACAGGTAGATATATAGATAAACTCATCTTCCAGGCATTTGACCGCCCGGGTTGACACTTCAGCGTGAGAAATCGGGAGTGTGGCGTGTGAGCGTGTGAAACCAATCAAATGCGGGTGTCTCACGGCCAATGCGTGAGAGTTGGCAGCTATGTTGCTGTGAGATGCTCGATGGTTCTGCTGTGATCTTTGTTTAACTATTTTCGCTGCTGAAACAGAAAAAAGTCAATATTGCATCTAAAATGTAAGTGATTTGACTTGTGTGTGTCTGTGTCTGTGTCTGTGTCTGTGTGTGTGTGTGTGTGTATGATTGTGTCTGTTACAGTGATTGTTTAACCCTTGTTAAAGTTTAGGCCTTGTCTTTTTGGATATATATCTTTTTATATAAAAAAAATAGGCATACAACCCATATATTTTAAATGTATTGTTTGCTTTAAATTACATTAAGATTTGTATGTTTGGTAATTGAACCTGAATGAATTTTAAATGAATGTGCTATATTTCAGAGTTTTCCTTAAAATTTGAACTAACTTTATTCTCATCTGAATGATAGACTATTTATTTTTGTATAAAATAAAAAAGAGATTTTGGTTGGGTGACAGTTGTAGTTTACAGTTTGACAAAAGCACAATGTTGTGTTTTATTGCGATTGTACACAAATATAAGTAAACACTTTGCAGTTTGAATAATGTCCTGTATGAACAAAAGGACGGAGTATGTTTTAATGTCTACATTGTTCAATCACGTTTCACACACACACACACACACAAACACACACACATACACACACACAAACTTTTTTCTAATCAGATCAGGCAAGTAATATTCTGTCTTGGCACACTTGATTTAACTTTCAATCTTGTGTACTTATTTCATGTGTTTATTAAGTCCATGAGACCGTAGGGTGTCTCATTTTTCATTTTAGGTTTCAGAAGTTTGCTCACGCATATGATATGTGCCCTCAATGCACACTTTTGCAGAGCCCACACCAATGCAAGCTCTACAGTACACATCTTCTCAACAGTCAAAGCGGGGTTAAGTTATTGCCCGTCATGCACAGTAACCCTAAAGGCACCAGGGTGGCGGTGCCACCGGCTTGTTTATATATATATATATATATATATATATATATATATATATATATATATATACATATATATATATAAATATAGCTGCGAGCAGCGATGAAGGGCCAAAGCCGGCGGCACCGCCACTCCGGTGCCTTTAGGTTACTAAAGGCACAGGGGTTGCGGTGCCACCGGCTTGGGCCCGTAATCGCTGCTCGCAGCTATATTTATATATTTAGGGCCCAAGCCTTGAAAAGGCGAAGGCCCTATTGTTTTCCTAAGGATTATTATTTATTATTATTATTATTATTATTATTATTATTTTACTACCTTTTGGGCACTTTTGGGGGCCTTAACGTGCTCGAAAACTCTTGAAACTTTGCACACATCTCAGAACCCGCGGCCATCAGGGCCGGGCTGAAGCTGGTACCCGGGCGTGGCAGGGGGGCTCGACAGCGCCCCCTGGAACGGGGTTTGAACACTTGGTCCATAAATCAAACACGCTTGCATGTAATAATATGAAACTCAGTACACATATAGATCTCATCGGTTCATATATACTTCATGCTCTTACTTTTTACCCCAGCCCAACAGGAAGTCGGCTATTAAGGGTTGTTTGGAAAACACATGCAATGGAATGTGAAATACTCCTCCTAGAGAATTCAAACACACGGCACGAAACTCGGTCAGCATGAAGTCAAGACACTGAGGATGAAAAATTGCCAGGGGATTTTTGATATCTCGAACGGTTTGGCCGTGGCGAGTAAACGAAATTATGGCGAGAAACGTGAAACAGGAAGTGTGTTATAACTACTGCATACATTAACTAATCTTGATGAAACTTCAGCAGTGTGTTCGTTGTAAGAGCCCGATCACATGGATGTGACTATTGTGAGTCAAAGTTATAGCGCCACCAACTGGCAGCAGGAAGTGTGTCACTTTCAAAATGCTTTTAAATCACCCTCTTATTTTTACCCGATTTGCTTCAAACTTCATGTGCATAATGTAGACACACGCCAGATGTAGACCTGTGAAAGGATTATTGATATCTTAGATACTGTTGCCATGGCAATGCATCAAACATTAATATTCCTTTTTTTAAGCTTTTTCATGCTTTTTTATGCTTTCGGGCACTTTTGGGGCCCTTAACGTGCTCGAAAACTCTTGAAACTTTGCACACGGGACAAAACCCGCGGCCATCAGGGCCAGGCTAAAGCTGGTACCCGGGCGTGGCAGGGGGGCTCGACAGCGCCCCCTTGAACGGGTCAGACAATTTGGTCCATATATCCAACACGCTTTACCCTATTTGCTTCAAACTTGATGTGTATAATGTAGACACAAGCCAGATGTAGACCTGTGAAAGGATTGTTGATATCTTAGATGCTGTTGCCGTGACAACGCATCAAACTTTAATATTCTTTTTGGATACTTTTGAGATTCTTAGCGCACTTTTGGGGCCCTTAACATGCTCAAAAACTCTTGAAACTTTGCACACGGGTCAGAAACCGCGGCCATCAGGGCCGGGCTGAAGCTGGTACCCGGGCGTGGCAGGGGGGCTCGACAGCGCCCCCTGGAACGGGGTCCGAAAACTTGGTCCATAAATCAAACAGGCTTTACCCGATTTGCTTCAAACTTGATGTGTATAATGTAGACACACGCCAGATGTAGACCTGTGAAAGGATTGTTGATATCTTAGATGCTGTTGCCGTGACAACGCATCAAACTTTAATATTCTTTTTGGATACTTTTGAGACTCTCAGCGCACTTTTGGGGCCCTTAACATGCTCAAAAACTCTTGAAACTTTGCACACGGGTCAGAACCCGCGGCCATCAGGGCCGGGCTGAAGCTGGTACCCGGGCGTGGCAGGGGGGCTCGACAGCGCCCCCTGGAACAGGGTCCGAAAACTTGGTCCATAAATCAAACACGCTTGAATGTAATAATATGAAACTCGGTACACATATAGATCTCATCGATTCATATATCCTTTGTACTTTTACTTTTTACCCCAGCCCAACAGGAAGTCGGCTATTATGGTTTGTTTGGAAGCGTATGCCCCTGGAATTCGATATACTCCTCCTAGAGAATTCAACCAATCGCCACGAAACTCGGTCAGCATGAAGTCAAGACATTGAGGATGAAAAGTTGCCAGGGGATTTTTGATATCTCGAACGGTTTGGCCGTGGCGAGGAAACGAATTTATGGCGAATAAAGGAAACAGGAAGTGTGTTATAACTTCTGCATACATTAACTGATCTTGATGAAACTTCAGCAGTGTGTTCGCTGTAAGAGTCCGATCACATGGATGTGACTATTGTGAGTCAAAGTTATAGCGCCACCAACTGGCAGCAGGAAGTGTGTCACTTCCTAAAGGCTTTGAAATCACCCTCTTATTTTTACCCAATTTGCTTCAAACTTTATGTGTATAATGTAGACACACGGCAGATGTAGACCTGAGAAAGGATTATTGATATCTTAGATACTGTTGCCGTGGCAACGCATCAAACTTTATTATTCTTTGTTGATGCTTTTGAGACTCTTAACATACTTGAAATTGCATGAAACCCGACAGACACATCACATTTATTAGACAGTAGACATGTGCAGAGTTTCAGAAACGGGCGTGGTGAGGGGCTCAGTAGCGCCACCTTTTGTCAAAAGTGGGGGGATTGATTTTATCTACAGTAATAAAAATCGGTATGTGTATTGTTCTCCTCCAGCCAGACAACTTTCTAATTTACACTCAATAGCTCCAACCAACAGGAAGTCAGATATTTTGGTTTGAAAATTGTCATTTTATGTCTCTCTCTCTCTGAGCCTACGTCTATGTGTGTGTGTGTGTGTCTGTGAGTGTGGGGAGGGGGAGGGGGGCTAGATTAACCATTTGACTGCTGTGTGGTTTGGCCTGCATTAAAAAAGAAAAAAAAAATGTCTTACGCCTTGTATTTTTTAAATAAGTTGTATTAATAAGTAAAGGCATATAACCAGTTGAATTGTAGTGCATTGAAAATAGTTTTATATAATTAGTTTATTAATTAAATTAACTTGGTCAGAAAATTTGGTCCATAAATCAAACACACTTGCATGTAATATTATGAAACTCTGTACACATATAGATCTCATCGGGCCAAACAACTTTAAGCCAGCCCAACAGGAAGTGGGCTATTTTGGTCTTAATGTGGATGTTTTGCAAAACCAGGCTCTACATTTTTACCCACTCCTCTTAAGTGGTTTATTTTATTCCCACCAAACTTTTTCAACATGATGAAAATACATTAAAGAAGCATAATTGTGAATATCTATTGAATATCTCTAATTGTTTTGCTATGGCGAGGGATTAAAGTCATGTAAAAAAAAATAAACACTAAAAGCCTCATATCTTCTAAAAATTTAATTATACACCATTTATTTCTAGATAAAATTATACAAATATCAGAACTAAACCCATTTTATTCTTGTTTTCAATTTAAGAATAATGTACAAGTTTAAAAACAGCCAGGATGCACTATTCAGTTAAAAAATAAATATATCAAATAATACATAGGGCTATACTGCCCTCTTGTGTTCAAAATCAGGTAGGCCTGTTGTATTTAAATATAGGTAGCTGCTATGTGACTCCGAGAATTTTTTCTCACCGGTTATTTGACGTGTAACACCGGGGGCTTTTATATCGCTAAGTTAAAAGTGAAAGTAAAGTAAGGACATTTATAGTGGTGGCGCTCACAGTGCGCTCGAATGAATTTCTATGGAAGTAGAAATGAAAAAACGTTCGCTCTGTTTTGCTCGCTCGTCGCCATGGACGCGCACCGTAATGAATGCCACTGCAGCCGCATACTTTTTAGTGTCACTTTAAAATTAGTGCAATATCGGGGGCCAATTGCTTGAATTGTGAGTTCAATAGTCTATTATTTTTCACGGAAAACACAACAACAAAAGAGTCCAATGATAGATTCGCTTAAATAGGCGCTTTTACATAAAATAGCCTATTCCGTCATCATCTTTTCAGTCAGCTCTTCACTCTCGTGATTAATGAAATTTGACTCCTGTTGCTGATATTTGCTGCAACTTTCGTTCTGCTCACAATTTAGTAAGCAAACACGCTTCAAATGTGTTTTTATTTTATTTTTGTGTGTATATATGTGTGTATATATATATATATATAGCTTATGTTTCAAATATGAGTTAATTAACAATCGTTTGAAAGAATGATACTTTTAAACATATCACTAAGCCGTCATTAGGTGTCGCCAGGCGACCGTCTTAATGAGCGAGTCATTGATTCATTTGTTCGAACGATTCGTTCGAACGGCTGAGTCATTCATGAATGAGACAGATTATGGATTGGTCATTGAATCTTTGAGTCAACCGATTCGTTCAAAATGCTGAATCATTCAGTAATGAGAAAACACGTTGCTGTGAGATGCTCGATGGTTCTGCTGTGATCTTTGTTTAGCTAGTTTCGCTGCTGAAACAGAAAAAAAGTCAATATTGCATCTAAAATGTAAGTGATTTGACTTGTGTGTGTGTGTGTGATTGTGTGTGTGATTGTGTCTGTTACAGTGATAAGAGTTTAACCCTTGTTAAACTTTAGACCTTGTCTTTTTGGATATATATCTTTTTATATTAAAAAATAGTCATACAACCCATATATTTTAAATGTATTGTTTGCTTTAAATTACATTAAGATTGTATGTTTGGTAATCGAACCTAAATGAATTTTACATGAATGTGCTATATTTCAGATCATATATTTGTTTTCCTTAAAATTTGAACTAACACTAACTTTATTCTCATCTGAATGATAGATTATTTATTTCTGTATAAAATAAAAACACCTTTGATTTTTCTTTTTTAATCAATGTAGAATGTGTAACTGAAAAAATAAACAGATTAGGGCTCTGTTTGATGACAAGAAATGAAAACCAATGCGATATGATGAATGTCCAAAAGATGGCTCCCACAGACTGTTTTTAAATAGGATTGTTTGATATTTTTTGCTTTTAAACTGTGTGTGTGTGTGTGTGTGTGTGTGTAAGAGATTTTGGTTGGGTGACAGTTGTAGTTTACAGTTTGACAAGAGTTTATAGTTTGACAAAAGCACAATGTTGTGTTTTATTGCGAGTGTACACAAATATAAGTAAACACTTTGCAGTTTGAATAATGTCCTGTATGAACAAAAGGACGGAGTATGTCTTTATGTCTACATTGTTCAATTACGCCACACACACACACACACACACAAACACTATTTTTCTAATCAGATCAGGCAAGTAATATTCTGTCTTGTCTCTTAAAAAAACAATATATATATATTTATGTATATATATATATATATATATATATATATATATATGTGTGTGTGTGTGTGTATATATATATATAAATATAGCTGCGAGCAGCGTGAAAGGGCCAAAGCCGGCGGCACCGCCACCCCGGTTATAGCGCCACCAACTGGCAGCAGGAAGTCTGTCACTTTCAAAAAGCTTTGAAATCACCTGATTGCTTCAAACTTCACTACTATGATGTAAACACACGGCAGATGTAGACCTGGATGTAGACCTGACCTTTCAGAAGGTTGCTCTCGCATACTTTGTGGTTGATATGTGCCCTCGATGCACACTTTTGCAGAGCCCACACTGATACAAGCTCTACAGCACACTTCTTTTCGACAGTCAAAGCAGGGTTACGTTTTTGCACGTCGTGCACAATAACCCTAAAGGCACCAGGGTGGCGGTGCCACCGGCTTTATATATATATATATATATATATATATATAAATAAATATAGCTGCGAGCAGCGATGAAGGGCCAAAGCCGGTGGTACCGCCACCCCGGTGCCTTTAGGTAACTAAAGGCACCGGGGTTGCGGTGCCACCGGCTTGGGCCCGTAATCGCTGCTCGCAGCTATATTTATTATTATTATTATTATTTTACTACCTTTTGGGCACTTTTGGGGGCCTTAACGTGCTCGAAAACTCTTGAAACTTTGCACACATCTCAGAACCCGCGGCCATCAGGGCCGGGCTGAAGCTGGTACCCGGGCGTGGCAGGGGGGCTCGACAGCGCCCCCTGGAACGTGGTTTGAACACTTGGTCCATAAATCAAACACGCTTGCATGTAATAATATGAAACTCAGTACACATATAGATCTCATCGGTTCATATATACTTCATGCTCTTACTTTTTACCCCAGCCCAACAGGAAGTCGGCTATTAAGGGTTGTTTGGAAAACACATGCAATGGAATGTGAAATACTCCTCCTAGAGAATTCAAACACACGGCACGAAACTCGGTCAGCATGAAGTCAAGACACTGAGGATGAAAAATTGCCAGGGGATTTTTGATATCTCGAACGGTTTGGCCGTGGCGAGTAAACGAAATTATGGCGAGAAACGTGAAACAGGAAGTGTGTTATAACTACTGCATACATTAACTAATCTTGATGAAACTTCAGCAGTGTGTTCGTTGTAAGAGCCCGATCACATGGATGTGACTATTGTGAGTCAAAGTTATAGCGCCACCAACTGGCAGCAGGAAGTGTGTCACTTTCAAAATGCTTTTAAATCACCCTCTTATTTTTACCCGATTTGCTTCAAACTTCATGTGCATAATGTAGACACACGCCAGATGTAGACCTGTGAAAGGATTATTGATATCTTAGATACTGTTGCCATGGCAATGCATCAAACATTAATATTCCTTTTTTTAAGCTTTTTCATGCTTTTTTATGCTTTCGGGCACTTTTGGGGTTCTTAACGTGCTCGAAAACTCTTGAAACTTTGCACACGGGACAAAACCCGCGGCCATCAGGGCCAGGCTGAAGCTGGTACCCGGGCGTGGCAGGGGGGCTCGACAGCGCCCCCTTGAACGGGTCAGACAATTTGGTCCATATATCCAACACGCTTTACCCTATTTGCTTCAAACTTGATGTGTATAATGTAGACACAAGCCAGATGTAGACCTGTGAAAGGATTGTTGATATCTTAGATGCTGTTGCCGTGACAACGCATCAAACTTTAATATTCTTTTTGGATACTTTTGAGATTCTTAGCGCACTTTTGGGGCCCTTAACATGCTCAAAAACTCTTGAAACTTTGCACACGGGTCAGAAACCGCGGCCATCAGGGCCGGGCTGAAGCTGGTACCCGGGCGTGGCAGGGGGGCTCGACAGCGCCCCCTGGAACGGGGTCCGAAAACTTGGTCCATAAATCAAACAGGCTTTACCCGATTTGCTTCAAACTTGATGTGTATAATGTAGACACACGCCAGATGTAGACCTGTGAAAGGATTGTTGATATCTTAGATGCTGTTGCCGTGACAACGCATCAAACTTTAATATTCTTTTTGGATACTTTTGAGACTCTCAGCGCACTTTTGGGGCCCTTAACATGCTCAAAAACTCTTGAAACTTTGCACACGGGTCAGAACCCGCGGCCATCAGGGCCGGGCTGAAGCTGGTACCCGGGCGTGGCAGGGGGGCTCGACAGCGCCCCCTGGAACAGGGTCCGAAAACTTGGTCCATAAATCAAACACGCTTGAATGTAATAATATGAAACTCGGTACACATATAGATCTCATCGATTCATATATCCTTTGTACTTTTACTTTTTACCCCAGCCCAACAGGAAGTCGGCTATTATGGTTTGTTTGGAAGCGTATGCCCCTGGAATTCGATATACTCCTCCTAGAGAATTCAACCAATCGCCACGAAACTCGGTCAGCATGAAGTCATGACATTGAGGATGAAAAGTTGCCAGGGGATTTTTGATATCTCGAACGGTTTGGCCGTGGCGAGGAAAAGAATTTATGGCGAATAAAGGAAACAGGAAGTGTGTTATAACTTCTGCATACATTAACTGATCTTGATGAAACTTCAGCAGTGTGTTCGCTGTAAGAGTCCGATCACATGGATGTGACTATTGTGAGTCAAAGTTATAGCGCCACCAACTGGCAGCAGGAAGTGTGTCACTTCCTAAAGGCTTTGAAATCACCCTCTTATTTTTACCCAATTTGCTTCAAACTTTATGTGTATAATGTAGACACACGGCAGATGTAGACCTGAGAAAGGATTATTGATATCTTAGATACTGTTGCCGTGGCAACGCATCAAACTTTATTATTCTTTGTTGATGCTTTTGAGACTCTTAACATACTTGAAATTGCATGAAACCCGACAGACACATCACATTTATTAGACAGTAGACATGTGCAGAGTTTCAGAAACGGGCATGGTGAGAGCAATTAGAGAATAATGTTTAAGTTTAAAAACAGCCAGAATGGTTGTTTAGTCAAAAAAATTTTTTTTTCCAAATCATACATAGTGTTATACTGCCCTCTTGTGTTCAAAATCAGGTAAAAAGCGAAAGTAAAATAAGGACGTCTGCACAATTCATTAATAATGGTGCAGAGTAGAGTGAGCTTTTTCAATTAATTCCTATGGAAGTAGGAATAAACTAAACAACGTTCGCTCTGTTCTGCTCGTCCCTCACCGTGGGCGCGCAGAGTTATGAATGCCCGTGCAGCCGTGAGCATTTTAGTTTCATTTTAAAATTAGCGCCATTTCGGGGGACGTATTACTTTAATTTATTTAACAAAAACACAATGTTGTGTTTTATTGCGAGTGTACACAAATATAAGTAAACACTTTGACGTTTGAATGATGTCCTGTATGAAGAAAATGACGGAGTATGTTTCACTGTTCAATCGCGCTGAGCCACCCAGACCCCCACACACACACTGACACACACACACACACACACACACACACACACACACACACACACACACAAACACACACACACACACACAATAATAAAACATTCAACCTAACATATACAAATTACACTGCTATGTTGAAATAGTCAGTAGTACAATTTGTATCATTCACAGTAAGCACCGCTCCACTGTGATTTTTCCAAGCACATTTTTGCACAAGTGAAGAGGATGATTTTTTCCGTCGATATTGGAACGTGAGTGAAGTACAAAGCCTGTAATAAAGAATAGTTTAGCATCCAAATACATCGCAAATGTTGCAACATTTAGATTCTAAAGAGAGATTTACGTGAGCCTAACACCACTTACTTTTACTTTTGTTTTAAATTATTTCGTTTTGGCTTTATTATAGTTATTTTTTTATTCGTGTTCTGTTCTGAATATCATTAAATTTAAAGGATTTGTTGTGGAATATTTTGAGTGTATAATCAAATAACACTAAACCGTCACTAGGTGTCGCCAGGCGACCGTCTTAATGAGCGGGTCATTGATTCATTCGTTCAAACGATTCGTTTGAACGACTGAGTCATTCATGAATGAGACAGATGTTTATGGATTGGTCATTGAATCTTTGAGTCAACCAATTTGTTCAAAATGCTGAATCATTCAGTAATGAGAAAACACGTTGCTGTGAGATGCAATGGTTCTGCTGTGATCTTTGTTTAACTATTTTCGCTGCTGAAACAGAAGAACAGTCAATATTGCATCTAAAATGTAAGTGACTTGACACGTGTGTGTGTGTGTGTGTGTGTGTGTGTGTGCGTGTGAGTGCGTGCGTGCGTGCGTGTGTGTGTGTGTGTGTGTGTGTGTGTGTGTGTGTGTGCAATCAATCCCAGGTAAGAGGCATGAATAATGAGAATTGGACTTCTAGGAGTGAGGTTAATATTCCGGAGACGGTTCCCTCGGATTGTGAAAAGGAGGCGGCGCGGGAGTGGCCAGGCATTGCGCTACTTCTATTTCAAAGTTTAAAACAATGCTAATATCATTTTTTTGAACGATTTCATTACAAATGTTTATTTTATATATTTATAAAATATTATAAAATATAATAACTATGTTTTGTCCTATTAACAAAAGACAGGCAATGTACTATTAACAAATGTTAATAGTTTTTTAAAAGTTAAAATGATACTTTATGCATTTGTTTTGTGTCAGATGATTAACAATATAAATTAAACAAAGCTTAAAACAAACAAAATAATAAAACGAAAACAAAGCTTGAACATTTTATTTAATTGAAAAGCCTTTTTGAAATAAAATGTGTTTTTTTCCCTCTGAAATAGCAAAAGCATCGCACACTTAGCTGTACCTGCTCTAAATAAATAATAGTATTTAAATAAAAATACAAAATCGAAATAAATAAATGATATAAAGCAAATCAAATCAAAGAAAATAAATCTTATTAAAGTTATGCAGGCACACATTTAACAATAATTTTCAAGTGACAAATAAAATCAATCAAAATTCCTTACACATGGAGTTAATCCTGACGATTCCTGAGGCGCCTTTCCTCATGACACTCGCTTTTTTTTTCGAAGATATATTTTCTTTGGTTTGATTTTGTTTTTGTAATAATTTATTTTATTTAGTTCGATTTTGTATTTTTATTGAATTACTATTTTTTATTTAGAGCAGGTACAGCTAGTGTGTGATGCTTTTGCTATTTCAGAGGAAAACAATAATTTTATTTAATTAATAATTTTTGTTTCAGTCCACCATATAATTATGTTGTGTTTGATCTATGGAAAAAAGTTAGTTGTGAAATGGTTGAATATTAACAAAAGTTAATAGTTTTTTACAAGTTAGAATAATACGATATATATATATAAACAAGCCGGTGGCACCACCACCCCGGTGCCTTTAGGGTTACTGTGCATGACGGGCAATATCGTAACTCCGCTTTGACCTTTGAGAAGATGTGTGCTATAGAGCTTGCATTGGTGTGGGCTCTGCAAAAGTGTGTGTGTGTGTGTGAGGCGTGATTGAACAATGTAGACATATATATATATATATAAAGGCACCGGGGTGGCGGTGCCACCGGCTTGTTTATATATATATATATATATATATATATATATATATATATATATATATGAATATAGCTGCGAGCAGCGATGAAGGGCCAAAGCCGGCGGCACCGCCACTCCGGTGCCTTTAGGTAACTAAAGGCACCGGGGTTGCGGTGCCACCGGCTTGGGCCCGTAATCGCTGCTCGCAGCTATATTTATTATTATTATTATTATTATTTTACTACCTTTTGGGCACTTTTGGGGGCCTTAACGTGCTCGAAAACTCTTGAAACTTTGCACACATCTCAGAACCCGCGGCCATCAGGGCCGGGCTGAAGCTGGTACCCGGGCGTGGCAGGGGGGCTCGACAGCGCCCCCTGGAACGGGGTTTGAACACTTGGTCCATAAATCAAACACGCTTGCATGTAATAATATGAAACTCAGTACACATATAGATCTCATCGGTTCATATATACTTCATGCTCTTACTTTTTACCCCAGCCCAACAGGAAGTCGGCTATTAAGGGTTGTTTGGAAAACACATGCAATGGAATGTGAAATACTCCTCCTAGAGAATTCAAACACACGGCACGAAACTCGGTCAGCATGAAGTCAAGACACTGAGGATGAAAAATTGCCAGGGGATTTTTGATATCTCGAACGGTTTGGCCGTGGCGAGTAAACGAAATTATGGCGAGAAACGTGAAACAGGAAGTGTGTTATAACTACTGCATACATTAACTAATCTTGATGAAACTTCAGCAGTGTGTTCGTTGTAAGAGGCCGATCACATGGATGTGACTATTGTGAGTCAAAGTTATAGCGCCACCAACTGGCAGCAGGAAGTGTGTCACTTTCAAAATGCTTTTAAATCACCCTCTTATTTTTACCCGATTTGCTTCAAACTTCATGTGCATAATGTAGACACACGCCAGATGTAGACCTGTGAAAGGATTATTGATATCTTAGATACTGTTGCCATGGCAATGCATCAAACATTAATATTCCTTTTTTTAAGCTTTTTCATGCTTTTTTATGCTTTCGGGCACTTTTGGGGTTCTTAACGTGCTCGAAAACTCTTGAAACTTTGCACACGGGACAAAACCCGCGGCCATCAGGGCCAGGCTGAAGCTGGTACCCGGGCGTGGCAGGGGGGCTCGACAGCGCCCCCTTGAACGGGTCAGACAATTTGGTCCATATATCCAACACGCTTTACCCTATTTGCTTCAAACTTGATGTGTATAATGTAGACACAAGCCAGATGTAGACCTGTGAAAGGATTGTTGATATCTTAGATGCTGTTGCCGTGACAACGCATCAAACTTTAATATTCTTTTTGGATACTTTTGAGATTCTTAGCGCACTTTTGGGGCCCTTAACATGCTCAAAAACTCTTGAAACTTTGCACACGGGTCAGAAACCGCGGCCATCAGGGCCGGGCTGAAGCTGGTACCCGGGCGTGGCAGGGGGGCTCGACAGCGCCCCCTGGAACGGGGTCCGAAAACTTGGTCCATAAATCAAACAGGCTTTACCCGATTTGCTTCAAACTTGATGTGTATAATATAGACACACGCCAGATGTAGACCTGTGAAAGGATTGTTGATATCTTAGATGCTGTTGCCGTGACAACGCATCAAACTTTAATATTCTTTTTGGATACTTTTGAGACTCTCAGCGCACTTTTGGGGCCCTTAACATGCTCAAAAACTCTTGAAACTTTGCACACGGGTCAGAACCCGCGGCCATCAGGGCCGGGCTGAAGCTGGTACCCGGGCGTGGCAGGGGGGCTCGACAGCGCCCCCTGGAACAGGGTCCGAAAACTTGGTCCATAAATCAAACACGCTTGAATGTAATAATATGAAACTCGGTACACATATAGATCTCATCGATTCATATATCCTTTGTACTTTTACTTTTTACCCCAGCCCAACAGGAAGTCGGCTATTATGGTTTGTTTGGAAGCGTATGCCCCTGGAATTCGATATACTCCTCCTAGAGAATTCAACCAATCGCCACGAAACTCGGTCAGCATGAAGTCAAGACATTGAGGATGAAAAGTTGCCAGGGGATTTTTGATATCTCGAACGGTTTGGCCGTGGCGAGGAAACGAATTTATGGCGAATAAAGGAAACAGGAAGTGTGTTATAACTTCTGCATACATTAACTGATCTTGATGAAACTTCAGCAGTGTGTTCGCTGTAAGAGTCCGATCACATGGATGTGACTATTGTGAGTCAAAGTTATAGCGCCACCAACTGGCAGCAGGAAGTGTGTCACTTCCTAAAGGCTTTGAAATCACCCTCTTATTTTTACCCAATTTGCTTCAAACTTTATGTGTATAATGTAGACACACGGCAGATGTAGACCTGAGAAAGGATTATTGATATCTAAGATACTGTTGCCGTGGCAACGCATCAAACTTTATTATTCTTTGTTGATGCTTTTGAGACTCTTAACATACTTGAAATTGCATGAAACCCGACAGACACATCACATTTATTAGACAGTAGACATGTGCAGAGTTTCAGAAACGGGCGTGGTGAGGGGCTCAGTAGCGCCACCTTTTGTCAAAAGTGGGGGGATTGATTTTATCTACAGTAATAAAAATCGGTATGTGTATTGTTCTCCTCCAGCCAGACAACTTTCTAATTTACACTCAATAGCTCCAACCAACAGGAAGTCAGATATTTTGGTTTGAAAATTGTCATTTTATGTCTCTCTCTCTCTGAGCCTACGTCTATGTGTGTGTGTGTGTGTCTGTGAGTGTGGGGAGGGGGAGGGGGGCTAGATTAACCATTTGACTGCTGTGTGGTTTGGCCTGCATTAAAAAAGAAAAAAAAAATGTCTTACGCCTTGTATTTTTTAAATAAGTTGTATTAATAAGTAAAGGCATATAACCAGTTGAATTGTAGTGCATTGAAAATAGTTTTATATAATTAGTTTATTAATTAAATTAACTTGGTCAGAAAATTTGGTCCATAAATCAAACACACTTGCATGTAATATTATGAAACTCTGTACACATATAGATCTCATCGGGCCAAACAACTTTAAGCCAGCCCAACAGGAAGTGGGCTATTTTGGTCTTAATGTGGATGTTTTGCAAAACCAGGCTCTACATTTTTACCCACTCCTCTTAAGTGGTTTATTTTATTCCCACCAAACTTTTTCAACATGATGAAAATACATTAAAGAAGCATAATTGTGAATATCTATTGAATATCTCTAATTGTTTTGCTATGGCGAGGGATTAAAGTCATGTAAAAAAAAATAAACACTAAAAGCCTCATATCTTCTAAAAATTTAATTATACACCATTTATTTCTAGATAAAATTATACAAATATCAGAACTAAACCCATTTTATTCTTGTTTTCAATTTAAGAATAATGTACAAGTTTAAAAACAGCCAGGATGCACTATTCAGTTAAAAAATAAATATATCAAATAATACATAGGGCTATACTGCCCTCTTGTGTTCAAAATCAGGTAGGCCTGTTGTATTTAAATATAGGTAGCTGCTATGTGACTCCGAGAATTTTTTCTCACCGGTTATTTGACGTGTAACACCGGGGGCTTTTATATCGCTAAGTTAAAAGTGAAAGTAAAGTAAGGACATTTATAGTGGTGGCGCTCACAGTGCGCTCGAATGAATTTCTATGGAAGTACAAATGAAAAAACGTTCGCTCTGTTTTGCTCGCTCGTCGCCATGGACGCGCACCGTAATGAATGCCACTGCAGCCACATACTTTTTAGTGTCACTTTAAAATTAGTGCAATATCGGGGGCCAATTGCTTGAATTGTGAGTTCAATAGTCTATTATTTTTCACGGAAAACACAACAACAAAAGAGTACAATGATAGATTCGCTTAAATAGGCGCTTTTACATAAAATAGCCTATTCCGTCATCATCTTTTCAGTCAGCTCTTCACTCTCGTGATTAATGAAATTTGACTCCTGTTGCTGATATTTGCTGCAACTTTCGTTCTGCTCACAATTTAGTAAGCAAACACGCTTCAAATGTGTTTTTATTTTATTTTTGTGTGTATATATGTGTGTATATATATATATATAGCTTATGTTTCAAATATGAGTTAATTAACAATCGTTTAAAAGAATGATACTTTTAAACATATCACTAAGCCGTCATTAGGTGTCGCCAGGCGACCGTCTTAATGAGCGAGTCATTGATTCATTTGTTCGAACGATTCGTTCGAACGGCTGAGTCATTCATGAATGAGACAGATTATGGATTGGTCATTGAATCTTTGAGTCAACCGATTCGTTCAAAATGCTGAATCATTCAGTAATGAGAAAACACGTTGCTGTGAGATGCTCGATGGTTCTGCTGTGATCTTTGTTTAACTAGTTTCACTGCTGAAACAGAAAAAAGTCAATATTGCATATAAAATGTAAGTGATTTGACTTGTGTGTGTGTCTGTGTGTGTGTGTGTGTGTGTGTGTGTGTGTGTGTGTGTGTGTGTGTGTGTGTGTGTGTGTGTGTGTGTGTGTGTGTGTGTGTGTGTGTGTGTGTGTGTGTGTGTGTGTGTATGATTGTGTCTGTTACTTTTTGGATATATATCTTTTTATATAAAAAAAAATAGGCATACAACCCATATATTTTAAATGTATTGTTTGCTTTAAATTACATTAAGATTTGTAGGGCTGTGTTGAAAAAATCGATTCACCAATTCTGAATCGATTTTCATATTAATTTCTAAAGATCGATCCGTAACTCAGAGGATCGATTTAATAATAGGCTTACATTTTCCCCGTGAACTTTAACTTGCCGCGACTGGAGATCCCTGTATGCGCTTTGAAAGGCTTTCACTCAGCGCGCACATTGTTACGACAACGGGCTTTGAGTGAGTCATTAAACCGTTCATTCAACGAACATGTTCAAAAAAGCTGATTCATTAAAAGAGATGTAATGAAACAAGGTGTTAATTATTTTTAACTTTGAGTTCCACTTTTCAAGGCTCAGCTGAGCAGCAATGCGTCGCATGGGTAACGCTGAAGCTGATGCTTCACTTATTAGAGACCAATATGGCATTGATTCAGTGCGTGACTCGCTGATTTTATTTCCCCGCGGCTTCCTCGCGCTGTGGAATGCTGACCAGCGCTGCTCCTGACGCGCATTTATGGTAAATACCCGTGACGTGAACGTTAAAAGGATGATACGACAAATATTTCGCTTTCCTTTGACACGGCAACCTTTTTCACGAATACATATGACTTCAAAGACAGACGCAGGTAATCGCACGCGCTCTGCCGATCCCTCTCATTCACTGTCTGTGCGAAGCCTCTGTAGGCTACACATCACCACGATAAACAGTCTTGTTTGTTATCATTATGAACTTGTTTAACATTCAATACACATGCATGAAGTTCAAAACAAGCAGTTAAATGTCTATAATAGCCTAATAGTATCAATATGTTGCACAACTACAGTCCTGTAATTCAGGTAACAGCTGGAAAAAACAAAAACACTTATCTAAATCTCGAAAATCGGATCAGATCGGATCGAATAATGATAATCGATTCAAGATCTTGAGAATCGGAATCGAATCGATTCTTGAAATTTGAATCGAAACCCAGCTCTAAAGATTTGTATGTTTGGTAATTGAACCTGAATGAATTTTAAATGAATGTGCTATATTTCAGAGTTTTCCTTAAAATTTGACCTAACACTAACTTTATTCTCATCTGAATGATAGATTATTTATTTCTGTATAAAATAAAAAAGAGAGGTAACACTTTATAATAACTACACGCTAATAATCATTAGTTAAGCATGAGTAAACAGTTAATTCATCATTCATAAAGCATTAATAGACATTAATAAGCAGTTTATAAATACAGCTATAAATGCGTTCTTCTTGATTTACAAGCATATCTATAATTTATTTAATAATTGTATTTTCATCCTTTATTAATGATCAATTTATTATTTCTAAATGAATAATTACATTTTTTATAAACCAGTTATTTAAGAGTTTTCAGTGGTTCATAAGATTACTTAGAACGTGTAAGTAAATGATTAATAAACTATTTAAATGTACATTCATACATCTTATTATTCATACATATAGTGATGGTTACTTAGTGTGTTAATAAATGCTTTAATAACATGTATTTATGCTGTAATTCAGGGTTAATTCGGGTAGTTATAAAGCATTTAGTAGTGGTCAGTTAACTATGTTTGTGAGCTCATCTAAAGTGAGGACTATTCATGCCTTGTAAAGCATTTATAAAGGAGATTTAAAGACTGTTAAATATTTCTATGTTCTGTATCACTGTGTTGTGTTTGTTACATTTTTCTGTTTAGAAGATTGATGCGCCTTTAAATCTCCTTTATAAATGCTTTACAAGGCATGAATAGTCCTCACTTTAGATGAGCTCACAAAATAGTTAACTGACCACTACTAAATGCTTTATAACTACCTGTATTTACTACATTTACTTACACTTTCTAAGTGATCTTATGAATGACTGACAACTCTTGTTTGTAAATAATGCTATACTTCATTTAGAAATTATTAATTGAACATTAACAAAGTATGAAAATACAATTATTAAACGCATTATAGATATGCTTATAAATCAAGAAAAAAAGCGTTTATAGCTGTATTTATAAACTGCTTATTAATGTATATTAATGCTTTATAAATGATGAACTAACTGTTTACTCATGCTTAACAAATGATTAATAACATGCAGTTATTATAAAGTGTTACCAAAAGAGATTTTGGTTGGGTGACAGTTGTAGTTTACAGTTTGACAAAAGCACAATGTTGTGTTTTATTGCGATTGTTCACAAATATAAGTAAACACTTATGAGATAGATGTTTATGGATTGATTGGTCATTGAATCTTTGAGTCAACCGATTCGTTCAAAATGCTGAATCATTCAGTAATGAGAACGCGTTGCTGTGAGATGCGCGATGGTTCTGCTGTGATCTTTGTTTAACTATTTTCGCTGCTGAAACAGAAAAAAAGTCAATATTGCATCTAAAATGTAAGTGATTTGACTTGTGTGTGTGTGTGTGATTGTGTGTGTGATTGTGTTTGTTACAGTGATAAGAGTTTAACCCTTGTTAAACTTTAGACCTTGTCTTTTTGGATATATATCTTTTTATATTAAAAAATAGTCATACAACCCATATATTTTAAATGTATTGTTTGCTTTAAATTACATTAAGATTGTATGTTTGGTAATCGAACCTAAATGAATTTTACATGAATGTGCTATATTTCAGATCATATATTTGTTTTCCTTAAAATTTGAACTAACACTAACTTTATTCTCATCTGAATGATAGATTATTTATTTCTGTATAAAATAAAAACACCTTTGATTTTTCTTTTTTAATCAATGTAGAATGTGTAACTGAAAAAATAAACAGATTAGGGCTCTGTTTGATGACAAGAAATGAAAACCAATGCGATATGATAAATGTCCAAAAGATGGCTCCCACAGACTGTTTTTAAATAGGATTGTTTGATATTTTTTGCTTTTAAACTGTGTGTGTGTGTGTGTGTGTGTGTGTAAGAGATTTTGGTTGGGTGACAGTTGTAGTTTACAGTTTGACAAGAGTTTATAGTTTGACAAAAGCACAATGTTGTGTTTTATTGCGAGTGTACACAAATATAAGTAAACACTTTGCAGTTTGAATAATGTCCTGTATGAACAAAAGGACGGAGTATGTCTTTATGTCTACATTGTTCAATTACGCCACACACACACACACACACACACACACAAACACTATTTTTCTAATCAGATCAGGCAAGTAATATTCTGTCTTGTCTCTTAAAAAAACAATATATATATATTTATGTATATATATATATATATATATATATATATATATATGTGTGTGTGTGTGTGTATATATATATATAAATATAGCTGCGAGCAGCGTGAAAGGGCCAAAGCCGGCGGCACCGCCACCCCGGTTATAGCGCCACCAACTGGCAGCAGGAAGTCTGTCACTTTCAAAAAGCTTTGAAATCACCTGATTGCTTCAAACTTCACTACTATGATGTAAACACACGGCAGATGTAGACCTGGATGTAGACCTGACCTTTCAGAAGGTTGCTCTCGCATACTTTGTGGTTGACATGTGCCCTCAATGCACACTTTTGCAGAGCCCACACTGATACAAGCTCTACAGCACACTTCTTTTCGACAGTCAAAGCAGGGTTACGTTTTTGCACGTCGTGCACAATAACCCTAAAGGCACCAGGGTGGCGGTGCCACCGGCTTTATATATATATATATATATATATATATATATATATATATATATATATATATATATAAATAAATATAGCTGCGAGCAGCGATGAAGGGCCAAAGCCGGTGGTACCGCCACCCCGGTGCCTTTAGGTAACTAAAGGCACCGGGGTTGCGGTGCCACCGGCTTGGGCCCGTAATCGCTGCTCGCAGCTATATTTTTTTTTTTTTTATTCTCTTTTATTTTTCTTACGACTATTCGGGCACTTTTGGGGCTCTTAACGTGCACGAAAACTCTTGAAACTTTGCACACGGGTCAGAACCCGCGGCCATCAGGGCCGGGCTGAAGATGGGACCCGGGCGTGGCAGGGGGGCTCGACAGCGCCCCCTGGAACGGGGTCCGAAAACTTGGTCCATAAATCAAACACGCTTGCATGTAAGAATATGAAACTCGGTACACATATAGATCTCATCGGTTCATATATACTTCATGCTCTTACTTTTTACCTCAGCCCAACAGGAAGTCGGCTATTTAGGGTTGTTTGTAAAACTCATGCAATGGAATTTAAAGTACTTCTCCTAGAGAATTCAAAGAAATGCTACGAAACTCGGTCAGCATGAAGTCAAGACATTGAGGATGAAAAATTGCCAGGGGATTTTTGATATCTCGAACGGTTTGGCCGTGGCGAGGAAATGAAATTATGGCGAGAAACGTGAAACAGGAAGTGTGTTATAACTTCTGCATACATTAACTGATCTTAATGAAACTTCAGCAGTGTGTTCGTTGTAAGAGGACGATCACATGGATGTGACTATTGTGAGTCAAAGTTATAGCGCCACCAACTGGCAGCAGGAAGTGTGTCACTTTCAAAATGCTGTGAAATCACCCTCTTATTTGAACCCAATTTGCTTCAAACTTCATCTGTATAATGTAAACATACGGCAGATGTAGACCTGTGAATGGATTCTTGATATCTTTGATACTGTTGCCGTGGCAACGCATCATACTTTAAAATTCTTTTAGGATGCTTTTGAGACTCTTAGCATGCTTGAAATTGCATGAAACTCGACAGACATGTCACATTTATTAGCCAGTAGACATGTGCAAAGTTTCAGGAACGGACGTGGTGCAGGGGCTCAGTAGCGCCACCTTTTGACAAAAGTGAGAGGGTTAGTTTCATAGTTTTACCTGCAATCATAAAACTCGGTAGGAATATTGTTCAGATCAAGCCGGACAACTTTCTAATTTACAGATTTTGGCTCCGAACAAAAGAAAGTCAGATATTTTGGTTTGAATGTGGATGTTTCGGAGTAATCTCTGTCACTCTCTCCCTCTCTCTGCATACCTCTGTGTCTGTGGGGGGAGGGGGATGTGTCTGTTTGAGTGAGAATGCTTTTAATTATTGTTGTTCAAGGTTTCAGGGGCTTTTGGGGCCCTTAACATCCTCTAAAACTCTTGAAACTTTGCACACGGGTCAGAACCCGCGGCCATCAGGGCCGGGTTGAAGCTGGTACCCGGGCGTGGCAGGGCGGCTCGACAGCGCCCCCTGGACTGGGATTCGAACACTTTTCCATAAGTCAAACACACTTGCATGTAATAATATGAAACTCGGTACACTTATAGATCTCATTGGGTTGAACAACTTTCGTGCTCTAAGTTTTACGACAGTCCAACAGGAAGCCGGCTATTATGGTTTGTTTGGAAACGCATACCCCTGAAATTCGATTTAATTCTCCTTGGGAATTGATCGGATTCCAACCAAACTCGGTCAGCATGAAGTCAAGACATTGAGGATGCTAAATTCCAGACGGATTTTTGATATCTCGAACGGTTTGGCCGTGGCGAGGAAATGAATTTTATGACTAAAAAAGGACACATAAAGTGTGTTATAACTTTGCTCGTTTTACCTACAGTTACAAAACTTGCCACGGATATTGTTCTCATAAAGCCGATCAATTTTCTAATTTAAAGTCATTAGCTCTGAGCAACAGAAAGTCAGATATTGTAGTTTGAATGGATTTCTTGTGCCCCCTGCCATTCTCTGTGTGTGTGTGTGTGTGTGTGTCTGTGTGGGGAGGGGAGCAGAGGGGAGGGGAGGGGAGCAGAGGGGAGGGGAGGGGAGGGAGGGAGGGTTGGTGTCTGTGTTTATGTGTGTGTGTGTGTGTGTGTGTGTGTGTGTGGCTGGCTGTATGATTTTTCCTGCATTAAAGGATAAAGAAATCTCTAAGTCCTTGTCTTTTCGCATAACAATTTTTGTATTTTTTTTTAAATGACAAAATATGCATATAACCCCCATCTTTTAAATGTATAGTTTGCTTTAAATAAAAGTAAGATTGTTTTGGTAATTGAAGCTGAATGAATTTAAAATTCATGTGCTATATTTCAATATATTTGTTTTCCTTAAAATTTTAAAACACTAACCTCATTCTCATCTGAATTACAATTTTTTTTTTTCTGTATGAAATAATACTCTGACTAAAAACACTTTTGATGTTTCTTTTTTAATCAATGTAGAATGTGTAACTTAAAAATAAACAGATTAGAGCTCTGTTTGAGGACAATCCTGTGTGGGGAGGTGGCAGGGGGATTTATATTTTGGGTGAGATTTAATTTAAATTATTGTTTTTCAATGTAGCATTCTAATCAGGTAAAGCAAGTAATATTCTCTGTATCTTTATATAAATATACACACATGGTGGTAATGGCGCAGTGGATAAAACACATGCCTTTGGTGTGAGAGACCCGGGTTCGAATCCACTGTGAGACACCAATGTGTCCCTGAGCAAGACACTTAACCCCTAGTTGCTCCAGAGGTGTGCGACCTCTGACATATATGGCAATTGTAAGTCGCTTTGGATAAAAGCGTCAGCTAAATGAATGAATGTAAATGAATATGTGTGTGTGTGTGTGTATATATATATATATATATAGCTACAAGCAGCGATTACGGGCCCAAGCTGGTGGCACCGCAACCCCGGTTATAGCGCCACCAACTGGCAGCAGGAAGTGTGTCACTTTCAAAATGATTTGAAATCACCCTCTTATTTTTACCTGATTTGCTTCAAACTTCACTACTATAATGTAAACACATGGCAGATGTAGACCTGGATGTAGACCTGACCTTTCAGGAGGTTGCTCACGCATACTTTGTGATTGATATGTGCCCTCGATGCGCACTTTTGCAGAGCCCACACCAATGCAAGCTCTACAGCACACTTCTTTTCGACAGTCAAAGCAGGGTTACGTTTTTTGGCACGTCGTGCACAATAACCCTTAAGGCACCAGGGTGGCGGTGCCACCGGCTTTATATATATATATATATATATAAATATAGCTGCGAGCAGCGATGAAGGGCCCAAGCCGGCGGCACCGCCACCCCGGTGCCTTTAGGTAACTAAAGGCACCGGGGTTGCGGTGCCACCGGCTTGGGCCCGTAATCGCTGCTCGCAGCTATATTTATTATTATTATTATTATTATTTTATCGACTATTCGGGCACTTTTGGGGCTCTTAACGTGCACGAAAACTCTTGAAACTTTGCACACTGGTCAGAACCCGCGGCCATCAGGGCCGGGCTGAAGCTGGTACCCGGGCGTGGCAGGGGGGCTCGACAGCGCCCCCTGGAACGGGGTCCGAAAACTTGGTCCATAAATCAAACACGCTTCCATGTAATAATATGAAACTCGGTACACATATAGATCTCATCGGTTCATATATCCTTTGTACTTTTACTTTTTACCCCAGCCCAACAGGAAGTCGGCTATTATGGTTTGTTTGGAAGCGTATGCCCCTGGAATTCGATATACTCCTCCTAGAGAATTCAACCAATCGCAAGGAAACTCGGTCAGCATGATGTCAAGACATTGATGATGAAAAATTGCCAGGGGATTTTTCATATCTCGAACGGTTTGGCCGTGGCGAGGAAACAAATTTATGGCGAATAATGGAAACAGGAAGTGTGTTATAACTTCTGCATACATTAACTGATCTTGATGAAACTTCAACAGTATGTTCGCTGTAAGAGGCCGATCACATGGATGTGACTATTGTGAGTCAAAGTTATAGCGCCACCAACTGGCAGCAGGAAGTGTGTCACTTTCTAAATGCTTTTGACAAAAGTGGGGGGGTTAGTTTTATCTACAGTTACAAAACTCAGCGTGTATATTCTTCTCCTCAAGCCAAACAACTTTCTAATTTAAAGTAATTAGCTCCGACCCTCAGAAAGTCAGATATTGTGGTTTGAATAGGGTCATTTTCTCTCTCTCTCTCTCTGAGCCAATATGGCAAGCCGCTTTAACATTTAATCATTTTAACCTACTAGTCTCTATTTTCATGCTACTAGTACTTATTTTTAGATACTAGTATCTATTCCATTAAGTACTGGTACTTATTCATTAGCGACTAGTGCTTATTCTTTAGTACTAGTGCCTATTCTTTAGATACTAGTGCTTATTCTTTAGATATTCTTTTGAATACGTATTAGTAGCTAATGAATAAGTACTGGTATCTATTTAATAGGTACTAGTATCTAATGACTTAGTACTAGTATTTATTGAATAAATACTAGTATCTATTAATAGGTACTAGTATCTAAAAGGTCATTTTCTCTTTCTCTCTCTCTGAGCCAATATGGCAAGCCGTTTTAACATTTAATCATTTTAACCTACTAGTCTCTATTTTCATGCTACTAGTACTTATTTTTTAGATACTAGTATCTTTTCCATTAAGTACTAGTACTTATTCATTAGCGACTAGTGCTTATTCTGTTTAGAATATTCAAAGTGCTTATTTAATTGTTTTGCTTATTTATATTTTCAGAGCAGAAAATCCGATTTTTCTGCTTATTCAATATTGCATCTAAAAATGTAAGTGACTTGACGTGTGTGTGTGTGTGTGTGTGTGAGAGAGAGAGAGATGTGTCTGTTACAGTGACAAGAGTTTAACCCTTTAAGGCCTTGTCTTTTTGGATATATATTTTTTTTATTAAAAAAAATGTGCATACAACCCATATATTTTAAATGTATTGTTTGCTTTAAATTAAATTAAGATTGTATGTTTGGTAATTGAACCTAAATAAATTTTAAATTAATGTGCTATATTTCAGATCAATATATTTGTTTTCCTTCATTTTAATCAACACTAACTTTATTCTCATCTGAATTATAAAGAATTTATTTCTGTATAAAATAAAAAATCCCGAATAATCCAGACCAACCAGAGCGCACTATTTCTACAACATCATCAGTGCTGAAGCGAAACTACCAGAGCCGTTCGGCAGATAGCAAGCAGATATTTTGTGTCACGTCGTGCACTAAAACCCTAAAGGCACCAGGGTGGCGGTGCCACCGGCTTTATATATATATATATATAAATATATATATATATATAAATATATATATATATATATATATATATATATATATATATATATATATAAATATAGCTGCGAGCAGCGATGAAGGGCCCAAGCCGGCGGCACCGCCACCCTGGTGCCTTTAGGTAACTAAAGGCACCGGGGTTGCGGTGCCACCGGCTTGGGCCCGTAATCGCTGCTCGCAGCTATATTTATTATTATTATTATTATTTTATCGACTATTCGGGCACTTTTGGGGCTCTTAACGTGCACGAAAACTCTTGAAACTTTGCACACTGGTCAGAACCCGCGGCCATCAGGGCCGGGCTGAAGCTGGTACCCGGGCGTGGCAGGGGGGCTCGACAGCGCCCCCTGGAACGGGGTCCGAAAACTTGGTCCATAAATCAAACACGCTTCCATGTAATAATATGAAACTCGGTACACATATAGATCTCATCGGTTCATATATCCTTTGTACTTTTACTTTTTACCCCAGCCCAACAGGAAGTCGGCTATTATGGTTTGTTTGGAAGCGTATGCCCCTGGAATTCGATATACTCCTCCTAGAGAATTCAACCAATCGCAACGAAACTCGGTCAGCATGATGTCAAGACATTGAGGATGAAAAATTGCCAGGGGATTTTTCATATCTCGAACGGTTTGGCCGTGGCGAGGAAACGAATTTATGGCGAATAATGGAAACAGGAAGTGTGTTATAACTTCTGCATACATTAACTGATCTTGATGAAACTTCAACAGTATGTTCGCTGTAAGAGGCCGATCACATGGATGTGACTATTGTGAGTCAAAGTTATAGCGCCACCAACTGGCAGCAGGAAGTGTGTCACTTTCTAAATGCTTTTGACAAAAGTGGGGGGGTTAGTTTTATCTACAGTTACAAAACTCAGCGTGTATATTCTTCTCCTCAAGCCAAACAACTTTCTAATTTAAAGTAATTAGCTCCGACCCTCAGAAAGTCAGATATTGTGGTTTGAATAGGGTCATTTTCTCTCTCTCTCTCTCTCTGAGCCAATATGGCAAGCCGCTTTAACATTTAATCATATTAACCTACTAGTCTCTATTTTTCATGCTACTAGTACTTATTTTTAGATACTAGTATCTATTCCATTAAGTACTGGTACTTATTCATTAGCGACTAGTGCTTATTCTTTAATACTAGTGCCTATTCTTTAGATATTAGTGCTTATTCTTTAGATATTCTTTTGAATACGTATTAGTAGCTAATGAATAAGTACTGGTATCTATTTAATAGGTACTAGTATCTAATGACTTAGTACTAGTATTTATTGAATAAATACTAGTATCTATTAATAGGTACTAGTATCTAAAAGGTCATTTTCTCTTTCTCTCTCTCTGAGCCAATATGGCAAGCCATTTTAACATTTAATCATTTTAACTTACTAGTCTCTATTTTCATGCTACTAGTACTTATTTTTTAGATACTAGTATCTATTCCATTAAGTACTAGTACTTATTCATTAGCGACTAGTGCTTATTCTGTTTAGAATATTCAAAGTGCTTATTCAATTTTTTTGCTTATTTATATTTTCAGAGCAGAAAATCCGATTTTTCTGCTTATTCAATATTGCATCTAAAAATGTAAGTGACTTGACGTGTGTGTGTGTGTGTGTGTGTGTGAGAGCTAGTGCTTATTCTTTAGATATTCTTTTGAATACGTATTAGTAGCTAATGAATAAGTACTGGTATCTATTTAATAGATACTAGTATCTAATGACTTAGTACTAGTATTTATTGAATAAATACTAGTATCTAGTAAGTATCTAAAAGGTCATTTTCTCTTTCTCTCTCTCTGAGACAATATGGCAAGCCATTTTAACATTTAATCATTTTAACCTACTAGTCTCTATTTTCATGCTACTAGTACTTATTTTTTAGATACTAGTATCTATTCCATTAAGTACTAGTACTTATTCATTAGCGACTAGTGCTTATTCTGTTTAGAATATTCAAAGTGCTTATTAAATTTTTATGCTTATTTATATTTTCAGAGCAGAAAATCCGATTTTTCTGCTTATTCAATATTGCATCTAAAATGTAAGTGACTTGACGTGTGTGTGTGTGTGTGTGTGTGTGTGAGAGAGAGAGAGAGAGAGAGAGAGAGAGAGAGAGAGAGAGAGAGAGAGAGAGAGAGAGAGAGAGAGAGAGAGAGAGAGAGAGAGAGAGAGAGAGAGAGAGAGAGAGAGAGAGAGAGATTGTGTCTGTTACAGTGACAAGAGTTTAACCCTTTAAGGCCTTGTCTTTTTGGATATATATCTTTTTTTATAAAAAAAAATGTGCACACAACCCATATATTTTAAATGTATTGTTTGCTTTAAATTAAATTAAGATTTTATGTTTGGTAATTGAACGTAAATAAATTAATTAATGTGCTATATTTCAGATCAATATATTTGTTTTCCTTCATTTTAATCAACACTAACTTTATTCTCATCTGAATTATAAAGAATTTATTTCTGTATAAAATAAAAAATCCTGAATAATCCAGACCAACCAGAGCGCACTATTTCTACAACATCATCAGTGCTGAAGCGAAACTACCAGAGCCGTTCGGCAGATAGCGAGCAGATATTTTGTGTCACGTCGTGCACAATAACCCTAAAGGCACCAGGGTGGCGGTGCCACCGGCTTTATATATATATATATATATATATATATATAAATATAGCTGCGAGCAGCGATGAAGGGCCAAAGCCGGCGGCACCGCCACCCTGGTGCCTTTAGGTAACTAAAGGCACTGGGGTGGCGGTGCCACCGGCTTGGGCCCGTAATCGCTGCTCGCAGCTATATTTATATATATATATATATTTATTAGGGCCCAAGCCTTGAAAAGGCGAAGGCCCTATTGTTTTCCTAAGGATTATTATTTATTATTATTATTAGGGCCCAAGCCTTGAAAAGGCGAAGGCCCTATTGTTTTCCTAAGGATTATTATTTATTATTATTAGGGCCCAAGCCTTGAAAAGGCGAAGGCCCTATTGTTTTCCTAAGGATTATTATTTATTATTATTAGGGCCCAAGCCTTGAAAAGGCGAAGGCCCTATTGTTTTCCTAAGGATTATTATTTATTAGGGCCCAAGCCTTGAAAAGGCGAAGGCCCTATTGTTTTCCTAAGGATTATTATTAGGGCCCAAGCCTTGAAAAGGCGAAGGCCCCTATTGTTTTCCTAAGGATTATTATTAGGGCCCAAGCCTTGAAAAGGCGAAGGCCCTATTGTTTTCCTAAGGATTATTATTTATTATTATTATTATTATTATTTTACTACCTTTTGGGCACTTTTGGGGGCCTTAACGTGCTCGAAAACTCTTGAAACTTTGCACACATCTCAGAACCCGCGGCCATCAGGGCCGGGCTGAAGCTGGTACCCGGGCGTGGCAGGGGGGCTCGACAGCGCCCCCTTGAACTGGGTTTGAACACTTGGTCCATAAATCAAACACGCTTGCATGTAATAATATGAAAGTCAGTACACATATAGATCTCATCGGTTCATATATACTTCATGCTCTTACTTTTTACCCCAGCCCAACAGGAAGTCGGCTATTAAGGGTTGTTTGGAAAACACATGCAATGGAATGTGAAATACTCCTCCTAGAGAATTCAAACACACGGCACGAAACTCGGTCAGCATGAAGTCAAGACACTGAGGATGAAAAATTGCCAGGGGATTTTTGATATCTCGAACGGTTTGGCCGTGGCGAGTAAACGAAATTATGGCGAGAAACGTGAAACAGGAAGTGTGTTATAACTACTGCATACATTAACTAATCTTGATGAAACTTCAGCAGTGTGTTCGTTGTAAGAGCCCGATCACATGGATGTGACTATTGTGAGTCAAAGTTATAGCGCCACCAACTGGCAGCAGGAAGTGTGTCACTTTCAAAATGCTTTTAAATCACCCTCTTATTTTTACCCGATTTGCTTCAAACTTCATGTGCATAATGTAGACACACGCCAGATGTAGACCTGTGAAAGGATTATTGATATCTTAGATACTGTTGCCATGGCAATGCATCAAACATTAATATTCCTTTTTTTAAGCTTTTTCATGCTTTTTTATGCTTTCGGGCACTTTTGGGGTTCTTAACGTGCTCGAAAACTCTTGAAACTTTGCACACGGGACAAAACCCGCGGCCATCAGGGCCAGGCTGAAGCTGGTACCCGGGCGTGGCAGGGGGGCTCGACAGCGCCCCCTTGAACGGGTCAGACAATTTGGTCCATATATCCAACACGCTTTACCCTATTTGCTTCAAACTTGATGTGTATAATGTAGACACAAGCCAGATGTAGACCTGTGAAAGGATTGTTGATATCTTAGATGCTGTTGCCGTGACAACGCATCAAACTTTAATATTCTTTTTGGATACTTTTGAGATTCTTAGCGCACTTTTGGGGCCCTTAACATGCTCAAAAACTCTTGAAACTTTGCACACGGGTCAGAAACCGCGGCCATCAGGGCCGGGCTGAAGCTGGTACCCGGGCGTGGCAGGGGGGCTCGACAGCGCCCCCTGGAACGGGGTCCGAAAACTTGGTCCATAAATCAAACAGGCTTTACCCGATTTGCTTCAAACTTGATGTGTATAATGTAGACACACGCCAGATGTAGACCTGTGAAAGGATTGTTGATATCTTAGATGCTGTTGCCGTGACAACGCATCAAACTTTAATATTCTTTTTGGATACTTTTGAGACTCTCAGCGCACTTTTGGGGCCCTTAACATGCTCAAAAACTCTTGAAACTTTGCACACGGGTCAGAACCCGCGGCCATCAGGGCCGGGCTGAAGCTGGTACCCGGGCGTGGCAGGGGGGCTCGACAGCGCCCCCTGGAACAGGGTCCGAAAACTTGGTCCATAAATCAAACACGCTTGAATGTAATAATATGAAACTCGGTACACATATAGATCTCATCGATTCATATATCCTTTGTACTTTTACTTTTTACCCCAGCCCAACAGGAAGTCGGCTATTATGGTTTGTTTGGAAGCGTATGCCCCTGGAATTCGATATACTCCTCCTAGAGAATTCAACCAATCGCCACCAAACTCGGTCAGCATGAAGTCAAGACATTGAGGATGAAAAGTTGCCAGGGGATTTTTGATATCTCGAACGGTTTGGCCGTGGCGAGGAAACGAATTTATGGCGAATAAAGGAAACAGGAAGTGTGTTATAACTTCTGCATACATTAACTGATCTTGATGAAACTTCAGCAGTGTGTTCGCTGTAAGAGTCCGATCACATGGATGTGACTATTGTGAGTCAAAGTTATAGCGCCACCAACTGGCAGCAGGAAGTGTGTCACTTCCTAAAGGCTTTGAAATCACCCTCTTATTTTTACCCAATTTGCTTCAAACTTTATGTGTATAATGTAGACACACGGCAGATGTAGACCTGAGAAAGGATTATTGATATCTTAGATACTGTTGCCGTGGCAACGCATCAAACTTTATTATTCTTTGTTGATGCTTTTGAGACTCTTAACATACTTGAAATTGCATGAAACCCGACAGACACATCACATTTATTAGACAGTAGACATGTGCAGAGTTTCAGAAACGGGCGTGGTGAGGGGCTCAGTAGCGCCACCTTTTGTCAAAAGTGGGGGGATTGATTTTATCTACAGTAATAAAAATCGGTATGTGTATTGTTCTCCTCCAGCCAGACAACTTTCTAATTTACACTCAATAGCTCCAACCAACAGGAAGTCAGATATTTTGGTTTGAAAATTGTCATTTTATGTCTCTCTCTCTCTGAGCCTACGTCTATGTGTGTGTGTGTGTGTCTGTGAGTGTGGGGAGGGGGAGGGGGGCTAGATTAACCATTTGACTGCTGTGTGGTTTGGCCTGCATTAAAAAAGAAAAAAAAATGTCTTACGCCTTGTATTTTTTAAATAAGTTGTATTAATAAGTAAAGGCATATAACCAGTTGAATTGTAGTGCATTGAAAATAGTTTTATATAATTAGTTTATTAATTAAATTAACTTGGTCAGAAAATTTGGTCCATAAATCAAACACACTTGCATGTAATATTATGAAACTCTGTACACATATAGATCTCATCGGGCCAAACAACTTTAAGCCAGCCCAACAGGAAGTGGGCTATTTTGGTCTTAATGTGGATGTTTTGCAAAACCAGGCTCTACATTTTTACCCACTCCTCTTAAGTGGTTTATTTTATTCCCACCAAACTTTTTCAACATGATGAAAATACATTAAAGAAGCATAATTGTGAATATCTATTGAATATCTCTAATTGTTTTGCTATGGCGAGGGATTAAAGTCATGTAAAAAAAAAAAAAACACTAAAAGCCTCATATCTTCTAAAAATTTAATTATACACCATTTATTTCTAGATAAAATTATACAAATATCAGAACTAAACCCATTTTATTCTTGTTTTTAATTTAAGAATAATGTACAAGTTTAAAAACAGCCAGGATGCACTATTCAGTTAAAAAACAAATATATCAAATAATACATAGGGCTATACTGCCCTCTTGTGTTCAAAATCAGGTAGGCCTGTTGTATTTAAATATAGGTAGCTGCTATGTGACTCCGAGAATTTTTTCTCACCGGTTATTTGACGTGTAACACCGGGGGCTTTTATATCGCTAAGTTAAAAGTGAAAGTAAAGTAAGGACATTTATAGTGGTGGCGCTCACAGTGCGCTCGAATGAATTTCTATGGAAGTAGAAATGAAAAAACGTTCGCTCTGTTTTGCTCGCTCGTCGCCATGGACGCGCACCGTAATGAATGCCACTGCAGCCGCATACTTTTTAGTGTCACTTTAAAATTAGTGCAATATCGGGGGCCAATTGCTTGAATTGTGAGTTCAATAGTCTATTATTTTTCACGGAAAACACAACAACAAAAGAGTACAATGATAGATTCGCTTAAATAGGCGCTTTTACATAAAATAGCCTATTCCGTCATCATCTTTTCAGTCAGCTCTTCACTCTCGTGATTAATGAAATTTGACTCCTGTTGCTGATATTTGCTGCAACTTTCGTTCTGCTCACAATTTAGTAAGCAAACACGCTTCAAATGTGTTTTTATTTTATTTTTGTGTGTATATATGTGTGTATATATATATATATATATATAGCTTATGTTTCAAATATGAGTTAATTAACAATCGTTTGAAAGAATGATACTTTTAAACATATCACTAAGCCGTCATTAGGTGTCGCCAGGCGACCGTCTTAATGAGCGAGTCATTGATTCATTTGTTCGAACGATTCGTTCGAACGGCTGAGTCATTCATGAATGAGACAGATTATGGATTGGTCATTGAATCTTTGAGTCAACCGATTCGTTCAAAATGCTGAATCATTCAGTAATGAGAAAACACGTTGCTGTGAGATGCTCGATGGTTCTGCTGTGATCTTTGTTTAACTAGTTTCACTGCTGAAACAGAAAAAAGTCAATATTGCATATAAAATGTAAGTGATTTGACTTGTGTGTGTGTCTGTGTGTGTGTGTGTGTGTGTGTGTGTGTGTGTGTGTGTGTGTGTGTGTGTGTGTGTGTGTGTGTGTATGATTGTGTCTGTTACTTTTTGGATATATATCTTTTTATATAAAAAAAAATAGGCATACAACCCATATATTTTAAATGTATTGTTTGCTTTAAATTACATTAAGATTTGTATGTTTGGTAATTGAACCTGAATGAATTTTAAATGAATGTGCTATATTTCAGAGTTTTCCTTAAAATTTGACCTAACACTAACTTTATTCTCATCTGAATGATAGATTATTTATTTCTGTATAAAATAAAAAAGAGATTTTGGTTGGGTGACAGTTGTAGTTTACAGTTTGACAAAAGCACAATGTTGTGTTTTATTGCGATTGTTCACAAATATAAGTAAACACTTATGAGATAGATGTTTATGGATTGATTGGTCATTGAATCTTTGAGTCAACCGATTCGTTCAAAATGCTGAATCATTCAGTAATGAGAACGCGTTGCTGTGAGATGCTCGATGGTTCTGCTGTGATCTTTGTTTAACTATTTTCGCTGCTGAAACAGAAAAAAAGTCAATATTGCATCTAAAATGTAAGTGATTTGACTTGTGTGTGTGTGTGTGATTGTGTGTGTGATTGTGTCTGTTACAGTGATAAGAGTTTAACCCTTGTTAAACTTTAGACCTTGTCTTTTTGGATATATATCTTTTTATATTAAAAAATAGTCATACAACCCATATATTTTAAATGTATTGTTTGCTTTAAATTACATTAAGATTGTATGTTTGGTAATCGAACCTACATGAATTTTACATGAATGTGCTATATTTCAGATCATATATTTGTTTTCCTTAAAATTTGAACTAACACTAACTTTATTCTCATCTGAATGATAGATTATTTATTTCTGTATTAAATAAAAACACCTTTGATTTTTCTTTTTTAATCAATGTAGAATGTGTAACTGAAAAAATAAACAGATTAGGGCTCTGTTTGATGACAAGAAATGAAAACCAATGCGATATGATGAATGTCCAAAAGATGGCTCCCACAGACTGTTTTTAAATAGGATTGTTTGATATTTTTTGCTTTTAAACTGTGTGTGTGTGTGTGTGTGTGTAAGAGATTTTGGTTGGGTGACAGTTGTAGTTTACAGTTTGACAAGAGTTTATAGTTTGACAAAAGCACAATGTTGTGTTTTATTGCGAGTGTACACAAATATAAGTAAACACTTTGCAGTTTGAATAATGTCCTGTATGAACAAAAGGACGGAGTATGTCTTTATGTCTACATTGTTCAATTACGCCACACACACACACACACACACACAAACACTATTTTTCTAATCAGATCAGGCAAGTAATATTCTGTCTTGTCTCTTAAAAAAACAATATATATATATTTATGTATATATATATATATATATATATATATATATATATATGTGTGTGTGTGTGTGTATATATATATATAAATATAGCTGCGAGCAGCGTGAAAGGGCCAAAGCCGGCGGCACCGCCACCCCGGTTATAGCGCCACCAACTGGCAGCAGGAAGTCTGTCACTTTCAAAAAGCTTTGAAATCACCTGATTGCTTCAAACTTCACTACTATGATGTAAACACACGGCAGATGTAGACCTGGATGTAGACCTGACCTTTCAGAAGGTTGCTCTCGCATACTTTGTGGTTGACATGTGCCCTCAATGCACACTTTTGCAGAGCCCACACTGATACAAGCTCTACAGCACACTTCTTTTCGACAGTCAAAGCAGGGTTACGTTTTTGCACGTCGTGCACAATAACCCTAAAGGCACCAGGGTGGCGGTGCCACCGGCTTTATATATATATATATATATATATAAATAAATATAGCTGCGAGCAGCGATGAAGGGCCAAAGCCGGTGGTACCGCCACCCCGGTGCCTTTAGGTAACTAAAGGCACCGGGGTTGCGGTGCCACCGGCTTGGGCCCGTAATCGCTGCTCGCAGCTATATTCATATATATATTTATTATTATTATTATTATTTTACTACCTTTTGGGCACTTTTGGGGGCCTTAACGTGCTCGAAAACTCTTGAAACTTTGCACACATCTCAGAACCCGCGGCCATCAGGGCCGGGCTGAAGCTGGTACCCGGGCGTGGCAGGGGGGCTCGACAGCGCCCCCTGGAACGGGGTTTGAACACTTGGTCCATAAATCAAACACGCTTGCATGTAATAATATGAAACTCAGTACACATATAGATCTCATCGGTTCATATATACTTCATGCTCTTACTTTTTACCCCAGCCCAACAGGAAGTCGGCTATTAAGGGTTGTTTGGAAAACACATGCAATGGAATGTGAAATACTCCTCCTAGAGAATTCAAACACACGGCACGAAACTCGGTCAGCATGAAGTCAAGACACTGAGGATGAAAAATTGCCAGGGGATTTTTGATATCTCGAACGGTTTGGCCGTGGCGAGTAAACGAAATTATGGCGAGAAACGTGAAACAGGAAGTGTGTTATAACTACTGCATACATTAACTAATCTTGATGAAACTTCAGCAGTGTGTTCGTTGTAAGAGCCCGATCACATGGATGTGACTATTGTGAGTCAAAGTTATAGCGCCACCAACTGGCAGCAGGAAGTGTGTCACTTTCAAAATGCTTTTAAATCACCCTCTTATTTTTACCCGATTTGCTTCAAACTTCATGTGCATAATGTAGACACACGCCAGATGTAGACCTGTGAAAGGATTATTGATATCTTAGATACTGTTGCCATGGCAATGCATCAAACATTAATATTCCTTTTTTTAAGCTTTTTCATGCTTTTTTATGCTTTCGGGCACTTTTGGGGTTCTTAACGTGCTCGAAAACTCTTGAAACTTTGCACACGGGACAAAACCCGCGGCCATCAGGGCCAGGCTGAAGCTGGTACCCGGGCGTGGCAGGGGGGCTCGACAGCGCCCCCTTGAACGGCTCAGACAATTTGGTCCATATATCCAACACGCTTTACCCTATTTGCTTCAAACTTGATGTGTATAATGTAGACACAAGCCAGATGTAGACCTGTGAAAGGATTGTTGATATCTTAGATGCTGTTGCCGTGACAACGCATCAAACTTTAATATTCTTTTTGGATACTTTTGAGATTCTTAGCGCACTTTTGGGGCCCTTAACATGCTCAAAAACTCTTGAAACTTTGCACACGGGTCAGAAACCGCGGCCATCAGGGCCGGGCTGAAGCTGGTACCCGGGCGTGGCAGGGGGGCTCGACAGCGCCCCCTGGAACGGGGTCCGAAAACTTGGTCCATAAATCAAACAGGCTTTACCCGATTTGCTTCAAACTTGATGTGTATAATGTAGACACACGCCAGATGTAGACCTGTGAAAGGATTGTTGATATCTTAGATGCTGTTGCCGTGACAACGCATCAAACTTTAATATTCTTTTTGGATACTTTTGAGACTCTCAGCGCACTTTTGGGGCCCTTAACATGCTCAAAAACTCTTGAAACTTTGCACACGGGTCAGAACCCGCGGCCATCAGGGCCGGGCTGAAGCTGGTACCCGGGCGTGGCAGGGGGGCTCGACAGCGCCCCCTGGAACAGGGTCCGAAAACTTGGTCCATAAATCAAACACGCTTGAATGTAATAATATGAAACTCGGTACACATATAGATCTCATCGATTCATATATCCTTTGTACTTTTACTTTTTACCCCAGCCCAACAGGAAGTCGGCTATTATGGTTTGTTTGGAAGCGTATGCCCCTGGAATTCGATATACTCCTCCTAGAGAATTCAACCAATCGCCACGAAACTCGGTCAGCATGAAGTCAAGACATTGAGGATGAAAAGTTGCCAGGGGATTTTTGATATCTCGAACGGTTTGGCCGTGGCGAGGAAACGAATTTATGGCGAATAAAGGAAACAGGAAGTGTGTTATAACTTCTGCATACATTAACTGATCTTGATGAAACTTCAGCAGTGTGTTCGCTGTAAGAGTCCGATCACATGGATGTGACTATTGTGAGTCAAAGTTATAGCGCCACCAACTGGCAGCAGGAAGTGTGTCACTTCCTAAAGGCTTTGAAATCACCCTCTTATTTTTACCCAATTTGCTTCAAACTTTATGTGTATAATGTAGACACACGGCAGATGTAGACCTGAGAAAGGATTATTGATCTCTTAGATACTGTTGCCGTGGCAACGCATCAAACTTTATTATTCTTTGTTGATGCTTTTGAGACTCTTAACATACTTGAAATTGCATGAAACCCGACAGACACATCACATTTATTAGACAGTAGACATGTGCAGAGTTTCAGAAACGGGCATGGTGAGAGCAATTAGAGAATAATGTTTAAGTTTAAAAACAGCCAGAATGGTTGTTTAGTCAAAAATTTTTTTTTTCCAAATCATACATAGTGTTATACTGCCCTCTTGTGTTCAAAATCAGGTAAAAAGCGAAAGTAAAATAAGGACGTCTGCACAATTCATTAATAATGGTGCAGAGTAGAGTGAGCTTTTTCAATTAATTCCTATGGAAGTAGGAATGAACTAAACAACGTTCGCTCTGTTCTGCTCGTCCCTCACCGTGGGCGCGCAGAGTTATGAATGCCCGTGCAGCCGTGAGCATTTTAGTTTCATTTTAAAATTAGCGCCATTTCGGGGGACGTATTACTTTAATTTATTTAACAAAAACACAATGTTGTGTTTTATTGCGAGTGTACACAAATATAAGTAAACACTTTGACGTTTGAATGATGTCCTGTATGAAGAAAATGACGGAGTATGTTTCACTGTTCAATCGCGCTGAGCCACCCAGACCCCCCCACACACACTGACACACACACACACACACACAAACACACACACACACACACACACACACACACAATAATAAAACATTCAACCTAACATATACAAATTACACTGCTATGTTGAAATAGTCAGTAGTACAATTTGTATCATTCACAGTAAGCACCGCTCCACTGTGATTTTTCCAAGCACATTTTTGCACAAGTGAAGAGGATGATTTTTTCCGTCGATATTGGAACGTGAGTGAAGTACAAAGCCTGTAATAAAGAATAGTTTAGCATCCAAATACATCGCAAATGTTGCAACATTTAGATTCTAAAGAGAGATTTACGTGAGCCTAACACCACTTACTTTTACTTTTGTTTTAAATTATTTCATTTTGGCTTTATTATAGTTATTTTTTTATTCGTGTTCTGTTCTGAATATCATTAAATTTAAAGGATTTGTTGTGGAATATTTTGAGTGTATAATCAAATAACACTAAACCGTCACTAGGTGTCGCCAGGCGACCGTCTTAATGAGCGGGTCATTGATTCATTCGTTCAAACGATTCGTTTGAACGACTGAGTCATTCATGAATGAGACAGATGTTTATGGATAGGTCATTGAATCTTTGAGTCAACCAATTTGTTCAAAATGCTGAATCATTCAGTAATGAGAAAACACGTTGCTGTGAGATGCAATGGTTCTGCTGTGATCTTTGTTTAACTATTTTCGCTGCTGAAACAGAAGAACAGTCAACATTGCATCTAAAATGTAAGTGACTTGACACGTGTGTGTGTGTGTGTGTGTGTGTGTGTGCGTGTGAGTGCGTGCGTGCGTGCGTGTGTGTGTGTGTGTGTGTGTGTGTGTGCAATCAATCCCAGGTAAGAGGCATGAATAATGAGAATTGGACTTCTAGGAGTGAGGTTAATATTCCGGAGACGGTTCCCTCGGATTGTGAAAAGGAGGCGGCGCGGGAGTGGCCAGGCATTGCGCTACTTCTGTTTCAAAGTTTAAAACAATGCTAATATCATTTTTTTGAACGATTTCATTACAAATGTTTATTTTATATATTTATAAAATATTATAAAATATAATAACTATGTTTTGTCCTATTAACAAAAGACAGGCAATGTACTATTAACAAATGTTAATAGTTTTTTAAAAGTTAAAATGATACTTTATGCATTTGTTTTGTGTCAGATGATTAACAATATAAATTAAACAAAGCTTAAAACAAACAAAATAATAAAACGAAAACAAAGCTTGAACATTTTATTTAATTGAAAAGCCTTTTTGAAATAAAATGTGTTTTTTTCCCTCTGAAATAGCAAAAGCATCGCACACTTAGCTGTACCTGCTCTAAATAAATAATAGTATTTAAATAAAAATACAAAATCGAAATAAATAAATTATATAAAACAAAATCAAATCAAAGAAAATAAATCTTATTAAAGTTATGCAGGCACACATTTAACAATAATTTTCAAGTGACAAATAAAATCAATCAAAATTCCTTACACATGGAGTTAATCCTGACGATTCCTGAGGCGCCTTTCCTCATGACACTCGCTTTTTTTTTCGAAGATATATTTTCTTTGGTTTGATTTTGTTTTTGTAATAATTTATTTTATTTAGTTCGATTTTGTATTTTTATTGAATTACTATTTTTTATTTAGAGCAGGTACAGCTAGTGTGTGATGCTTTTGCTATTTCAGAGGAAAACAATAATTTTATTTAATTAATAATTTTTGTTTCAGTCCACCATATAATTATGTTGTGTTTGATCTATGGAAAAAAGTTAGTTGTGAAATGGTTGAATATTAACAAAAGTTAATAGTTTTTTACAAGTTAGAATAATACGATATATATATATAAACAAGCCGGTGGGACCGCCACCCCGGTGCCTTTAGGGTTACTGTGCATGACGGGCAATATCGTAACTCCGCTTTGACCTTTGAGAAGATGTGTGCTATAGAGCTTGCATTGGTGTGGGCTCTGCAAAAGTGTGTGTGTGTGTGTGAGGCGTGATTGAACAATGTAGACATATATATATATATATAAAGGCACCGGGGTGGCGGTGCCACCGGCTTGTTTATATATATATATATATATATATATGAATATAGCTGCGAGCAGCGATGAAGGGCCAAAGCCGGCGGCACCGCCACTCCGGTGCCTTTAGGTAACTAAAGGCACCGGGGTTGCGGTGCCACCGGCTTGGGCCCGTAATCGCTGCTCGCAGCTATATTCATATATATATTTATTATTATTATTATTATTTTACTACCTTTTGGGCACTTTTGGGGGCCTTAACGTGCTCGAAAACTCTTGAAACTTTGCACACATCTCAGAACCCGCGGCCATCAGGGCCGGGCTGAAGCTGGTACCCGGGCGTGGCAGGGGGGCTCGACAGCGCCCCCTGGAACGGGGTTTGAACACTTGGTCCATAAATCAAACACGCTTGCATGTAATAATATGAAACTCAGTACACATATAGATCTCATCGGTTCATATATACTTCATGCTCTTACTTTTTACCCCAGCCCAACAGGAAGTCGGCTATTAAGGGTTGTTTGGAAAACACATGCAATGGAATGTGAAATACTCCTCCTAGAGAATTCAAACACACGGCACGAAACTCGGTCAGCATGAAGTCAAGACACTGAGGATGAAAAATTGCCAGGGGATTTTTGATATCTCGAACGGTTTGGCCGTGGCGAGTAAACGAAATTATGGCGAGAAACGTGAAACAGGAAGTGTGTTATAACTACTGCATACATTAACTAATCTTGATGAAACTTCAGCAGTGTGTTCGTTGTAAGAGCCCGATCACATGGATGTGACTATTGTGAGTCAAAGTTATAGCGCCACCAACTGGCAGCAGGAAGTGTGTCACTTTCAAAATGCTTTTAAATCACCCTCTTATTTTTACCCGATTTGCTTCAAACTTCATGTGCATAATGTAGACACACGCCAGATGTAGACCTGTGAAAGGATTATTGATATCTTAGATACTGTTGCCATGGCAATGCATCAAACATTAATATTCCTTTTTTTAAGCTTTTTCATGCTTTTTTATGCTTTCGGGCACTTTTGGGGTTCTTAACGTGCTCGAAAACTCTTGAAACTTTGCACACGGGACAAAACCCGCGGCCATCAGGGCCAGGCTGAAGCTGGTACCCGGGCGTGGCAGGGGGGCTCGACAGCGCCCCCTTGAACGGGTCAGACAATTTGGTCCATATATCCAACACGCTTTACCCTATTTGCTTCAAACTTGATGTGTATAATGTAGACACAAGCCAGATGTAGACCTGTGAAAGGATTGTTGATATCTTAGATGCTGTTGCCGTGACAACGCATCAAACTTTAATATTCTTTTTGGATACTTTTGAGATTCTTAGCGCACTTTTGGGGCCCTTAACATGCTCAAAAACTCTTGAAACTTTGCACACGGGTCAGAAACCGCGGCCATCAGGGCCGGGCTGAAGCTGGTACCCGGGCGTGGCAGGGGGGCTCGACAGCGCCCCCTGGAACGGGGTCCGAAAACTTGGTCCATAAATCAAACAGGCTTTACCCGATTTGCTTCAAACTTGATGTGTATAATGTAGACACACGCCAGATGTAGACCTGTGAAAGGATTGTTGATATCTTAGATGCTGTTGCCGTGACAACGCATCAAACTTTAATATTCTTTTTGGATACTTTTGAGACTCTCAGCGCACTTTTGGGGCCCTTAACATGCTCAAAAACTCTTGAAACTTTGCACACGGGTCAGAACCCGCGGCCATCAGGGCCGGGCTGAAGCTGGTACCCGGGCGTGGCAGGGGGGCTCGACAGCGCCCCCTGGAACGGGGTCCGAAAACTTGGTCCATAAATCAAACACGCTTGAATGTAATAATATGAAACTCGGTACACATATAGATCTCATCGATTCATATATCCTTTGTACTTTTACTTTTTACCCCAGCCCAACAGGAAGTCGGCTATTATGGTTTGTTTGGAAGCGTATGCCCCTGGAATTCGATATACTCCTCCTAGAGAATTCAACCAATCGCCACGAAACTCGGTCAGCATGAAGTCAAGACATTGAGGATGAAAAGTTGCCAGGGGATTTTTGATATCTCGAACGGTTTGGCCGTGGCGAGGAAACGAATTTATGGCGAATAAAGGAAACAGGAAGTGTGTTATAACTTCTGCATACATTAACTGATCTTGATGAAACTTCAGCAGTGTGTTCGCTGTAAGAGTCCGATCACATGGATGTGACTATTGTGAGTCAAAGTTATAGCGCCACCAACTGGCAGCAGGAAGTGTGTCACTTCCTAAAGGCTTTGAAATCACCCTCTTATTTTTACCCAATTTGCTTCAAACTTTATGTGTATAATGTAGACACACGGCAGATGTAGACCTGAGAAAGGATTATTGATATCTTAGATACTGTTGCCGTGGCAACGCATCAAACTTTATTATTCTTTGTTGATGCTTTTGAGACTCTTAACATACTTGAAATTGCATGAAACCCGACAGACACATCACATTTATTAGACAGTAGACATGTGCAGAGTTTCAGAAACGGGCGTGGTGAGGGGCTCAGTAGCGCCACCTTTTGTCAAAAGTGGGGGGATTGATTTTATCTACAGTAATAAAAATCGGTATGTGTATTGTTCTCCTCCAGCCAGACAACTTTCTAATTTACACTCAATAGCTCCAACCAACAGGAAGTCAAATATTTTGGTTTGAAAATTGTCATTTTATGTCTCTCTCTCTCTGAGCCTACGTCTATGTGTGTGTGTGTGTGTCTGTGAGTGTGGGGAGGGGGAGGGGGGCTAGATTAACCATTTGACTGCTGTGTGGTTTGGCCTGCATTAAAAAAGAAAAAAAAATGTCTTACGCCTTGTATTTTTTAAATAAGTTGTATTAATAAGTAAAGGCATATAACCAGTTGAATTGTAGTGCATTGAAAATAGTTTTATATAATTAGTTTATTAATTAAATTAACTTGGTCAGAAAATTTGGTCCATAAATCAAACACACTTGCATGTAATATTATGAAACTCTGTACACATATAGATCTCATCGGGCCAAACAACTTTAAGCCAGCCCAACAGGAAGTGGGCTATTTTGGTCTTAATGTGGATGTTTTGCAAAACCAGGCTCTACATTTTTACCCACTCCTCTTAAGTGGTTTATTTTATTCCCACCAAACTTTTTCAACATGATGAAAATACATTAAAGAAGCATAATTGTGAATATCTATTGAATATCTCTAATTGTTTTGCTATGGCGAGGGATTAAAGTCATGTAAAAAAAATAAACACTAAAAGCCTCATATCTTCTAAAAATTTAATTATACACCATTTATTTCTAGATAAAATTATACAAATATCACAACTAAACCCATTTTATTCTTGTTTTCAATTTAAGAATAATGTACAAGTTTAAAAACAGCCAGGATGCACTATTCAGTTAAAAAATAAATATATCAAATAATACATAGGGCTATACTGCCCTCTTGTGTTCAAAATCAGGTAGGCCTGTTGTATTTAAATATAGGTAGCTGCTATGTGACTCCGAGAATTTTTTCTCACCGGTTATTTGACGTGTAACACCGGGGGCTTTTATATCGCTAAGTTAAAAGTGAAAGTAAAGTAAGGACATTTATAGTGGTGGCGCTCACAGTGCGCTCGAATGAATTTCTATGGAAGTAGAAATGAAAAAACGTTCGCTCTGTTTTGCTCGCTCGTCGCCATGGACGCGCACCGTAATGAATGCCACTGCAGCCGCATACTTTTTAGTGTCACTTTAAAATTAGTGCAATATCGGGGGCCAATTGCTTGAATTGTGAGTTCAATAGTCTATTATTTTTCACGGAAAACACAACAACAAAAGAGTACAATGATAGATTCGCTTAAATAGGCGCTTTTACATAAAATAGCCTATTCCGTCATCATCTTTTCAGTCAGCTCTTCACTCTCGTGATTAATGAAATTTGACTCCTGTTGCTGATATTTGCTGCAACTTTCGTTCTGCTCACAATTTAGTAAGCAAACACGCTTCAAATGTGTTTTTATTTTATTTTTGTGTGTATATATGTGTGTATATATATATATATATAGCTTATGTTTCAAATATGAGTTAATTAACAATCGTTTGAAAGAATGATACTTTTAAACATAACACTAAACCGTCATTAGGTGTCGCCAGGCGACCGTCTTAATGAGCGAGTCATTGATTCTTTTGTTCGAACGATTCGTTCGAACGGCTGAGTCATTCATGAATGAGACAGATTATGGATTGGTCATTGAATCTTTGAGTCAACCGATTCGTTCAAAATGCTGAATCATTCAGTAATGAGAAAACACGTTGCTGTGAGATGCTCGATGGTTCTGCTGTGATCTTTGTTTAACTAGTTTCACTGCTGAAACAGAAAAAAGTCAATATTGCATATAAAATGTAAGTGATTTGACTTGTGTGTGTGTGTGTGTGTGTGTGTGTGTGTCTGTTACTTTTTGGATATATATCTTTTTATATAAAAAAAAATAGGCATACAACCCATATATTTTAAATGTATTGTTTGCTTTAAATTACATTAAGATTTGTATGTTTGGTAATTGAACCTGAATGAATTTTAAATGAATGTGCTATATTTCAGAGTTTTCCTTAAAATTTGACCTAACACTAACTTTATTCTCATCTGAATGATAGATTATTTATTTCTGTATAAAATAAAAAAGAGATTTTGGTTGGGTGACAGTTGTAGTTTACAGTTTGACAAAAGCACAATGTTGTGTTTTATTGCGATTGTTCAAAAATATAAGTAAACACTTATGAGATAGATGTTTATGGATTGATTGGTCATTGAATCTTTGAGTCAACCGATTCGTTCAAAATGCTGAATCATTCAGTAATGAGAACGCGTTGCTGTGAGATGCGCGATGGTTCTGCTGTGATCTTTGTTTAACTATTTTCGCTGCTGAAACAGAAAAAAAGTCAATATTGCATCTAAAATGTAAGTGATTTGACTTGTGTGTGTGTGTGTGATTGTGTGTGTGATTGTGTCTGTTACAGTGATAAGAGTTTAACCCTTGTTAAACTTTAGACCTTGTCTTTTTGGATATATATCTTTTTATATTAAAAAATAGTCATACAACCCATATATTTTAAATGTATTGTTTGCTTTAAATTACATTAAGATTGTATGTTTGGTAATCGAACCTAAATGAATTTTACATGAATGTGCTATATTTCAGATCATATATTTGTTTTCCTTAAAATTTGAACTAACACTAACTTTATTCTCATCTGAATGATAGATTATTTATTTCTGTATAAAATAAAAACACCTTTGATTTTTCTTTTTTAATCAATGTAGAATGTGTAACTGAAAAAATAAACAGATTAGGGCTCTGTTTGATGACAAGAAATGAAAACCAATGCGATATGATGAATGTCCAAAAGATGGCTCCCACAGACTGTTTTTAAATAGGATTGTTTGATATTTTTTGCTTTTAAACTGTGTGTGTGTGTGTGTGTGTGTAAGAGATTTTGGTTGGGTGACAGTTGTAGTTTACAGTTTGACAAGAGTTTATAGTTTGACAAAAGCACAATGTTGTGTTTTATTGCGAGTGTACACAAATATAAGTAAACACTTTGCAGTTTGAATAATGTCCTGTATGAACAAAAGGACGGAGTATGTCTTTATGTCTACATTGTTCAATTACGCCACACACACACACACACACACACACACAAACACTATTTTTCTAATCAGATCAGGCAAGTAATATTCTGTCTTGTCTCTTAAAAAAACAATATATATATATTTATGTATATATATATATATATATATATATATATATATATATATATGTGTGTGTGTGTGTGTATATATATATATAAATATAGCTGCGAGCAGCGTGAAAGGGCCAAAGCCGGCGGCACCGCCACCCCGGTTATAGCGCCACCAACTGGCAGCAGGAAGTCTGTCACTTTCAAAAAGCTTTGAAATCACCTGATTGCTTCAAACTTCACTACTATGATGTAAACACACGGCAGATGTAGACCTGGATGTAGACCTGACCTTTCAGAAGGTTGCTCTCGCATACTTTGTGGTTGACATGTGCCCTCAATGCACACTTTTGCAGAGCCCACACTGATACAAGCTCTACAGCACACTTCTTTTCGACAGTCAAAGCAGGGTTACGTTTTTGCACGTCGTGCACAATAACCCTAAAGGCACCAGGGTGGCGGTGCCACCGGCTTTATATATATATATATATATATATATATATATATATATATATATATATATATATATATATATATATATATATATATATATAAATAAATATAGCTGCGAGCAGCGATGAAGGGCCAAAGCCGGTGGTACCGCCACCCCGGTGCCTTTAGGTAACTAAAGGCACCGGGGTTGCGGTGCCACCGGCTTGTTTAAATTATTGTTTTTCAATGTAGCATTCTAATCAGGTAAAGCAAGTAATATTATAAGCAAGAAAATGACTCCTCTCCCTCCTCCTCCTCCTCCTCCTCTCCCTCCTCCTCCTCCTCCTCCTCTCCCTCTTCCTCTCCCTCCACCTCCTCCTCCTCCTCTCCCTCCTCCTCCTCCTCCTCTCCCTCCTCCTCCTCCTCCTCTCCCTCCTCCTCCTCCTCCTCCTCCTCTCCCCCTCCCCAAGGTCTTTGTCCTTGTCCCTTACGCACAGAGATTTCTCCAGTTTCTCTGAATCTTTTGATGATGTTGTGCACTGTAGATGATGAAATTTGCAAAGCCTTTGCAATTTGACGTTGAGGAACATTGTTTTTAAAGTGTTCCACAATCTTTTTACGCACTCTTTCACAGATTGGAGAGCCTCTGCCCATCTTTACTTCTGAGAGACTCTACCTCTCTAAGACATCCCTTTTATAGCTAATCATGTTACAGACCTGATATAAATGAACTTACAGTTTTTCTCGATTGCTTAAACACATTTCTTGAAACTATGCCTCGTATTCTCAAAACAGTAAACACAAATCCATAACGTCTCACCCAATTCCCCAAACATCCTATTTTCAGTTTAAAATGAAGCTCTACACTCAAAACCATTCACTCTTGCTGAAAAACCAAACTTTGCCCTCAGACAAGACACACAAGCCCTCAAAAATACACACACTACAACATAGTCTTACACACTGGTGCTATAAATTCAAAACAACATTTCCAAAACTGGTAATTCATGTAGCTTGTGGTCCCCCGCCCTCCCTCCCCCATCTTCTTTTTTTCCTCTCTCCTACTCGTACGTAAGATGTGTGTGAGCATCATATGACAGTAAAAGAGCACACACAATCCTTATTCAAATCTGGAATTGTATTGGAATGGTAAAGAGTGTTGGTACATGCCTCCACTCAAGGAGACAATATGATGAACAAGTCTAAGAATGTTCCACATATGGTTGAAATACCATCATTGGCCTAGAAAGATAACATTCTGGGAGTCAAGACTATAAAGGAGAAAGGATGCCCTCCCTTCACTGTCACACTCTGCAGCCACTCTGTGTGACTGTACGACTGCTGGCCTTTTCTTGCAAGAACATAAACCTCATCAAAGACAATTGGAAATGTTTGTCTCTTATTCAGTTATATAAATTTGTTTGCCACCACACCTCCCTGAAGGTTCTGATGATGGAGGCGACGGTGAAGCGACTCAAATTTGGCTGTACTCTTTGCCTAGCCTCCCTCATAGTCATACCATGGCAGCCTGTTCTCATCCTTTGGCGTCATACATGTGACGCTTTGGACATTTCGTTGAAATCTTACGCACATGGCATCCTTTAGCATCAATATGAGACGCAGAACCCAAGGCGTCATACAGGTGACGCTCGTCTAAATCCAACGCACATGGCATCGTTTAGCGTGAATATGAGACGCAGATCCCAAGGCGTCATAACCGTAACCCGACCCCAGACCTAAACCTACCCATAACAGTGCGTGTTATATTGACGCTAAAGGATGCCATTTGCGTAAGATTTCGACGAAATGTCATATGGCGTCATATAGGTCGAAAAAGGATGAGAATGCGTTGACCATGGACAAGGACATGGCCAACTAAAGTGGCTTGAATTTCATCCGAGACTGCTTGTCTTCTTGCCCTTGCCCTTCCTCCTCCTACTCCTCCTCCTTCTTCTTCTTCTCCTCCTCCTCTTCCTCCTATTCCTCTTCCTCCTCCTCCTCCTGTTCCTCTTCCTCCTCCTCCTCTTCCTCTCCCTCCTCCTCCTCCTCCTCTTCCTCCTCCTTTTCCTCCTCTTCATCCCCTCCTCTTCCTCCTCTTCCTCTCCCTCCACAACATATTGCTTAATTTCTCTGTGGATCCATTGTTCCAAAACTCAGTAAACTGATTTGTATCTTTTATAAAAGATTGTATAACCTTTTATCTATCTATTGAAGGATCTGACTGACGTGTGTTCAATTTTGACTCTTAGTGTTTTCACCTGGGTAATTGTGTGCTAACTGAGCTGAAGCTGTGCTGACTTGAGTGAACAATATTGAATGCTAGTACTTTCTAAATAACCACGTGGTGTAGGCAATGAGAAATGAAGGGATTTGTGTGTAGAGTTTTGCTGTGACAGTTCAACAAATCTGACTAATGTGTCAAAACAGGGGAATAGTGTTCATAATTCAGTGAAATTGGTGTGCTTTTTGATAAATGGCATTATAGTTTTGAAATTTTAGTTCAAAACCCTGGTTATAGTGTTTAAACAATCGAGAAAAACTGTAATAGGTACTAGTATCTAAAAGGTCATTTTCTCTTTCTCTCTCTCTGAGCCAATATGGCAAGCCGTTTTAACATTTAATCATTTTAACCTACTAGTCTCTATTTTCATGCTACTAGTACTTATTTTTTAGATACTAGTATCTATTCCATTAAGTACTAGTACTTATTCATTAGCGACTAGTGCTTATTCTGTTTAGAATATTCAAAGTGCTTATTCAATTTTTTTGCTTATTTATATTTTCAGAGAAGAAAATCCGATTTTTCTGCTTATTCAATATTGCATCTAAAAATGTAAGTGACTTGACGTGTGTGTGTGTGTGTGTGTGTGTGTGTGTGTGTGTGTGTGTGTGTGTGTGTGTGTGTGTGTGTGTGTGTGTGTGTGTGTGTGTGTGTGAGAGAGAGAGATGTGTCTGTTACAGTGACAAGAGTTTAACCCTTTAAGGCCTTGTCTTTTTGGATATATATTTTTTTTATTAAAAAAAATGTGCATACAACCCATATATTTTAAATGTATTGTTTGCTTTAAATTAAATTAAGATTGTATGTTTGGTAATTGAACCTAAATAAATTTTAAATTAATGTGCTATATTTCAGATCAATATATTTGTTTTCCTTCATTTTAATCAACACTAACTTTATTCTCATCTGAATTATAAAGAATTTATTTCTGTATAAAATAAAAAATCCCGAATAATCCAGACCAACCAGAGCGCACTATTTCTACAACATCATCAGTGCTGAAGCGAAACTACCAGAGCCGTTCGGCAGATAGCAAGCAGATATTTTGTGTCACGTCGTGCACAATAACCCTAAAGGCACCAGGGTGGCGGTGCCACCGGCTTTATATATATATATATATATATATATATATAAATATAGCTGCGAGCAGCGATGAAGGGCCCAAGCCGGCGGCACCGCCACCCTGGTGCCTTTAGGTAACTAAAGGCACCGGGGTTGCGGTGCCACCGGCTTGGGCCCGTAATCGCTGCTCGCAGCTATATTTATTATTATTATTATTATTTTACTACCTTTTGGGCACTTTTGGGGGCCTTAACGTGCTCGAAAACTCTTGAAACTTTGCACACATCTCAGAACCCGCGGCCATCAGGGCCGGGCTGAAGCTGGTACCCGGGCGTGGCAGGGGGGCTCGACAGCGCCCCCTGGAACGGGGTTTGAACACTTGGTCCATAAATCAAACACGCTTGCATGTAATAATATGAAACTCAGTACACATATAGATCTCATCGGTTCATATATACTTCATGCTCTTACTTTTTACCCCAGCCCAACAGGAAGTCGGCTATTAAGGGTTGTTTGGAAAACACATGCAATGGAATGTGAAATACTCCTCCTAGAGAATTCAAACACACGGCACGAAACTCGGTCAGCATGAAGTCAAGACACTGAGGATGAAAAATTGCCAGGGGATTTTTGATATCTCGAACGGTTTGGCCGTGGCGAGTAAACGAAATTATGGCGAGAAACGTGAAACAGGAAGTGTGTTATAACTACTGCATACATTAACTAATCTTGATGAAACTTCAGCAGTGTGTTCGTTGTAAGAGCCCGATCACATGGATGTGACTATTGTGAGTCAAAGTTATAGCGCCACCAACTGGCAGCAGGAAGTGTGTCACTTTCAAAATGCTTTTAAATCACCCTCTTATTTTTACCCGATTTGCTTCAAACTTCATGTGCATAATGTAGACACACGCCAGATGTAGACCTGTGAAAGGATTATTGATATCTTAGATACTGTTGCCATGGCAATGCATCAAACATTAATATTCCTTTTTTTAAGCTTTTTCATGCTTTTTTATGCTTTCGGGCACTTTTGGGGTTCTTAACGTGCTCGAAAACTCTTGAAACTTTGCACACGGGACAAAACCCGCGGCCATCAGGGCCAGGCTGAAGCTGGTACCCGGGCGTGGCAGGGGGGCTCGACAGCGCCCCCTTGAACGGGTCAGACAATTTGGTCCATATATCCAACACGCTTTACCCTATTTGCTTCAAACTTGATGTGTATAATGTAGACACAAGCCAGATGTAGACCTGTGAAAGGATTGTTGATATCTTAGATGCTGTTGCCGTGACAACGCATCAAACTTTAATATTCTTTTTGGATACTTTTGAGATTCTTAGCGCACTTTTGGGGCCCTTAACATGCTCAAAAACTCTTGAAACTTTGCACACGGGTCAGAAACCGCGGCCATCAGGGCCGGGCTGAAGCTGGTACCCGGGCGTGGCAGGGGGGCTCGACAGCGCCCCCTGGAACGGGGTCCGAAAACTTGGTCCATAAATCAAACAGGCTTTACCCGATTTGCTTCAAACTTGATGTGTATAATGTAGACACACGCCAGATGTAGACCTGTGAAAGGATTGTTGATATCTTAGATGCTGTTGCCGTGACAACGCATCAAACTTTAATATTCTTTTTGGATACTTTTGAGACTCTCAGCGCACTTTTGGGGCCCTTAACATGCTCAAAAACTCTTGAAACTTTGCACACGGGTCAGAACCCGCGGCCATCAGGGCCGGGCTGAAGCTGGTACCCGGGCGTGGCAGGGGGGCTCGACAGCGCCCCCTGGAACAGGGTCCGAAAACTTGGTCCATAAATCAAACACGCTTGAATGTAATAATATGAAACTCGGTACACATATAGATCTCATCGATTCATATATCCTTTGTACTTTTACTTTTTACCCCAGCCCAACAGGAAGTCGGCTATTATGGTTTGTTTGGAAGCGTATGCCCCTGGAATTCGATATACTCCTCCTAGAGAATTCAACCAATCGCCACGAAACTCGGTCAGCATGAAGTCAAGACATTGAGGATGAAAAGTTGCCAGGGGATTTTTGATATCTCGAACGGTTTGGCCGTGGCGAGGAAACGAATTTATGGCGAATAAAGGAAACAGGAAGTGTGTTATAACTTCTGCATACATTAACTGATCTTGATGAAACTTCAGCAGGTGTGTTCGCTGTAAGAGTCCGATCACATGGATGTGACTATTGTGAGTCAAAGTTATAGCGCCACCAACTGGCAGCAGGAAGTGTGTCACTTCCTAAAGGCTTTGAAATCACCCTCTTATTTTTACCCAATTTGCTTCAAACTTTATGTGTATAATGTAGACACACGGCAGATGTAGACCTGAGAAAGGATTATTGATATCTTAGATACTGTTGCCGTGGCAACGCATCAAACTTTATTATTCTTTGTTGATGCTTTTGAGACTCTTAACATACTTGAAATTGCATGAAACCCGACAGACACATCACATTTATTAGACAGTAGACATGTGCAGAGTTTCAGAAACGGGCATGGTGAGAGCAATTAGAGAATAATGTTTAAGTTTAAAAACAGCCAGAATGGTTGTTTAGTCAAAAAAAATTTTTTTCCAAATCATACATAGTGTTATACTGCCCTCTTGTGTTCAAAATCAGGTAAAAAGCGAAAGTAAAATAAGGACGTCTGCACAATTCATTAATAATGGTGCAGAGTAGAGTGAGCTTTTTCAATTAATTCCTATGGAAGTAGGAATGAACTAAACAACGTTCGCTCTGTTCTGCTCGTCCCTCACCGTGGGCGCGCAGAGTTATGAATGCCCGTGCAGCCGTGAGCATTTTAGTTTCATTTTAAAATTAGCGCCATTTCGGGGGACGTATTACTTTAATTTATTTAACAAAAACACAATGTTGTGTTTTATTGCGAGTGTACACAAATATAAGTAAACACTTTGACGTTTGAATGATGTCCTGTATGAAGAAAATGACGGAGTATGTTTCACTGTTCAATCGCGCTGAGCCACCCAGACCCCCACACACACACTGACACACACACACACACACACACACACACAAACACACACACACACACACACACAATAATAAAACATTCAACCTAACATATACAAATTACACTGCTATGTTGAAATAGTCAGTAGTACAATTTGTATCATTCACAGTAAGCACCGCTCCACTGTGATTTTTCCAAGCACATTTTTGCACAAGTGAAGAGGATGATTTTTTCCGTCGATATTGGAACGTGAGTGAAGTACAAAGCCTGTAATAAAGAATAGTTTAGCATCCAAATACATCGCAAATGTTGCAACATTTAGATTCTAAAGAGAGATTTACGTGAGCCTAACACCACTTACTTTTACTTTTGTTTTAAATTATTTCGTTTTGGCTTTATTATAGTTATTTTTTTATTCGTGTTCTGTTCTGAATATCATTAAATTTAAAGGATTTGTTGTGGAATATTTTGAGTGTATAATCAAATAACACTTAACCGTCACTAGGTGTCGCCAGGCGACCGTCTTAATGAGCGGGTCATTGATTCATTCGTTCAAACGATTCGTTTGAACGACTGAGTCATTCATGAATGAGACAGATGTTTATGGATCGGTCATTGAATCTTTGAGTCAACCAATTTGTTCAAAATGCTGAATCATTCAGTAATGAGAAAACACGTTGCTGTGAGATGCAATGGTTCTGCTGTGATCTTTGTTTAACTATTTTCGCTGCTGAAACAGAAGAACAGTCAATATTGCATCTAAAATGTAAGTGACTTGACACGTGTGTGTGTGTGTGTGTGTGTGTGTGTGTGTGTGTGTGTGTGTGTGTGTGTGCGTGTGAGTGCGTGCGTGCGTGCGTGTGTGTGTGTGTGTGTGCAATCAATCCCAGGTAAGAGGCATGAATAATGAGAATTGGACTTCTAGGAGTGAGGTTAATATTCCGGAGACGGTTCCCTCGGATTGTGAAAAGGAGGCGGCGCGGGAGTGGCCAGGCATTGCGCTACTTCTATTTCAAAGTTTAAAACAATGCTAATATCATTTTTTTGAACGATTTCATTACAAATGTTTATTTTATATATTTATAAAATATTATAAAATATAATAACTATGTTTTGTCCTATTAACAAAAGACAGGCAATGTACTATTAACAAATGTTAATAGTTTTTTAAAAGTTAAAATGATACTTTATGCATTTGTTTTGTGTCAGATGATTAACAATATAAATTAAACAAAGCTTAAAACAAACAAAATAATAAAACGAAAACAAAGCTTGAACATTTTATTTAATTGAAAAGCCTTTTTGAAATAAAATGTGTTTTTTTCCCTCTGAAATAGCAAAAGCATCGCACACTTAGCTGTACCTGCTCTAAATAAATAATAGTATTTAAATAAAAATACAAAATCGAAATAAATAAATTATATAAAACAAAATCAAATCAAAGAAAATAAATCTTATTAAAGTTATGCAGGCACACATTTAACAATAATTTTCAAGTGACAAATAAAATCAATCAAAATTCCTTACACATGGAGTTAATCCTGACGATTCCTGAGGCGCCTTTCCTCATGACACTCGCTTTTTTTTTGCGAAGATATATTTTCTTTGGTTTGATTTTGTTTTTGTAATAATTTATTTTATTTAGTTCGATTTTGTATTTTTATTGAATTACTATTTTTTATTTAGAGCAGGTACAGCTAGTGTGTGATGCTTTTGCTATTTCAGAGGAAAACAATAATTTTATTTAATTAATAATTTTTGTTTCAGTCCACCATATAATTATGTTGTGTTTGATCTATGGAAAAAAGTTAGTTGTGAAATGGTTGAATATTAACAAAAGTTAATAGTTTTTTACAAGTTAGAATAATACGATATATATATATAAACAAGCCGGTGGTACCGCCACCCCGGTGCCTTTAGGGTTACTGTGCATGACGGGCAATATCGTAACTCCGCTTTGACCTTTGAGAAGATGTGTGCTATAGAGCTTGCATTGGTGTGGGCTCTGCAAAAGTGTGTGTGTGTGTGTGTGAGGCGTGATTGAACAATGTAGACATATATATATATATATAAAGGCACCGGGGTGGCGGTGCCACCGGCTTGTTTATATATATATATATATATATATATATATATATATATATATATATATATATATGAATATAGCTGCGAGCAGCGATGAAGGGCCAAAGCCGGCGGCACCGCCACTCCGGTGCCTTTAGGTAACTAAAGGCACCGGGGTTGCGGTGCCACCGGCTTGGGCCCGTAATCGCTGCTCGCAGCTATATTTATTATTATTATTATTATTTTACTACCTTTTGGGCACTTTTGGGGGCCTTAACGTGCTCGAAAACTCTTGAAACTTTGCACACATCTCAGAACCCGCGGCCATCAGGGCCGGGCTGAAGCTGGTACCCGGGCGTGGCAGGGGGGCTCGACAGCGCCCCCTGGAACAGGGTTTGAACACTTGGTCCATAAATCAAACACGCTTGCATGTAATAATATGAAACTCAGTACACATATAGATCTCATCGGTTCATATATACTTCATGCTCTTACTTTTTACCCCAGCCCAACAGGAAGTCGGCTATTAAGGGTTGTTTGGAAAACACATGCAATGGAATGTGAAATACTCCTCCTAGAGAATTCAAACACACGGCACGAAACTCGGTCAGCATGAAGTCAAGACACTGAGGATGAAAAATTGCCAGGGGATTTTTGATATCTCGAACGGTTTGGCCGTGGCGAGTAAACGAAATTATGGCGAGAAACGTGAAACAGGAAGTGTGTTATAACTACTGCATACATTAACTAATCTTGATGAAACTTCAGCAGTGTGTTCGTTGTAAGAGCCCGATCACATGGATGTGACTATTGTGAGTCAAAGTTATAGCGCCACCAACTGGCAGCAGGAAGTGTGTCACTTTCAAAATGCTTTTAAATCACCCTCTTATTTTTACCCGATTTGCTTCAAACTTCATGTGCATAATGTAGACACACGCCAGATGTAGACCTGTGAAAGGATTATTGATATCTTAGATACTGTTGCCATGGCAATGCATCAAACATTAATATTCCTTTTTTTAAGCTTTTTCATGCTTTTTTATGCTTTCGGGCACTTTTGGGGTTCTTAACGTGCTCGAAAACTCTTGAAACTTTGCACACGGGACAAAACCCGCGGCCATCAGGGCCAGGCTGAAGCTGGTACCCGGGCGTGGCAGGGGGGCTCGACAGCGCCCCCTTGAACGGGTCAGACAATTTGGTCCATATATCCAACACGCTTTACCCTATTTGCTTCAAACTTGATGTGTATAATGTAGACACAAGCCAGATGTAGACCTGTGAAAGGATTGTTGATATCTTAGATGCTGTTGCCGTGACAACGCATCAAACTTTAATATTCTTTTTGGATACTTTTGAGATTCTTAGCGCACTTTTGGGGCCCTTAACATGCTCAAAAACTCTTGAAACTTTGCACACGGGTCAGAAACCGCGGCCATCAGGGCCGGGCTGAAGCTGGTACCCGGGCGTGGCAGGGGGGCTCGACAGCGCCCCCTGGAACGGGGTCCGAAAACTTGGTCCATAAATCAAACAGGCTTTACCCGATTTGCTTCAAACTTGATGTGTATAATGTAGACACACGCCAGATGTAGACCTGTGAAAGGATTGTTGATATCTTAGATGCTGTTGCCGTGACAACGCATCAAACTTTAATATTCTTTTTGGATACTTTTGAGACTCTCAGCGCACTTTTGGGGCCCTTAACATGCTCAAAAACTCTTGAAACTTTGCACACGGGTCAGAACCCGCGGCCATCAGGGCCGGGCTGAAGCTGGTACCCGGGCGTGGCAGGGGGGCTCGACAGCGCCCCCTGGAACAGGGTCCGAAAACTTGGTCCATAAATCAAACACGCTTGAATGTAATAATATGAAACTCGGTACACATATAGATCTCATCGATTCATATATCCTTTGTACTTTTACTTTTTACCCCAGCCCAACAGGAAGTCGGCTATTATGGTTTGTTTGGAAGCGTATGCCCCTGGAATTCGATATACTCCTCCTAGAGAATTCAACCAATCGCCACGAAACTCGGTCAGCATGAAGTCAAGACATTGAGGATGAAAAGTTGCCAGGGGATTTTTGATATCTCGAACGGTTTGGCCGTGGCGAGGAAACGAATTTATGGCGAATAAAGGAAACAGGAAGTGTGTTATAACTTCTGCATACATTAACTGATCTTGATGAAACTTCAGCAGTGTGTTCGCTGTAAGAGTCCGATCACATGGATGTGACTATTGTGAGTCAAAGTTATAGCGCCACCAACTGGCAGCAGGAAGTGTGTCACTTCCTAAAGGCTTTGAAATCACCCTCTTATTTTTACCCAATTTGCTTCAAACTTTATGTGTATAATGTAGACACACGGCAGATGTAGACCTGAGAAAGGATTATTGATATCTTAGATACTGTTGCCGTGGCAACGCATCAAACTTTATTATTCTTTGTTGATGCTTTTGAGACTCTTAACATACTTGAAATTGCATGAAACCCGACAGACACATCACATTTATTAGACAGTAGACATGTGCAGAGTTTCAGAAACGGGCATGGTGAGAGCAATTAGAGAATAATGTTTAAGTTTAAAAACAGCCAGAATGGTTGTTTAGTCAAAAAATTTTTTTTTCCAAATCATACATAGTGTTATACGGCCCTCTTGTGTTCAAAATCAGGTAAAAAGCGAAAGTAAAATAAGGACGTCTGCACAATTCATTAATAATGGTGCAGAGTAGAGTGAGCTTTTTCAATTAATTCCTATGGAAGTAGGAATGAACTAAACAACGTTCGCTCTGTTCTGCTCGTCCCTCACCGTGGGCACGCAGAGTTATGAATGCCCGTGCAGCCGTGAGAATTTTAGTTTCATGTTAAAATTAGCGCCATTTCGGGGGACGTATTACTTTAATTTATTTAACAAAAACACAATGTTGTGTTTTATTGCGAGTGTACACAAATATAAGTAAACACTTTGACGTTTGAATGATGTCCTGTATGAAGAAAATGACGGAGTATGTTTCACTGTTCAATCGCGCTGAGCCACCCAGACCCCCACACACACACTGACACACACACACACACACACACACACACAAACACACACACACACACACACACAATAATAAAACATTCAACCTAACATATACAAATTACACTGCTATGTTGAAATAGTCAGTAGTACAATTTGTATCATTCACAGTAAGCACCGCTCCACTGTGATTTTTCCAAGCACATTTTTGCACAAGTGAAGAGGATGATTTTTTCCGTCGATATTGGAACGTGAGTGAAGTACAAAGCCTGTAATAAAGAATAGTTTAGCATCCAAATACATCGCAAATGTTGCAACATTTAGATTCTAAAGAGAGATTTACGTGAGCCTAACACCACTTACTTTTACTTTTGTTTTAAATTATTTCGTTTTGGCTTTATTATAGTTATTTTTTTATTCGTGTTCTGTTCTGAATATCATTAAATTTAAAGGATTTGTTGTGGAATATTTTGAGTGTATAATCAAATAACACTAAACCGTCACTAGGTGTCGCCAGGCGACCGTCTTAATGAGCGGGTCATTGATTCATTCGTTCAAACGATTCGTTTGAACGACTGAGTCATTCATGAATGAGACAGATGTTTATGGATCGGTCATTGAATCTTTGAGTCAACCAATTTGTTCAAAATGCTGAATCATTCAGTAATGAGAAAACACGTTGCTGTGAGATGCAATGGTTCTGCTGTGATCTTTGTTTAACTATTTTCGCTGCTGAAACAGAAGAACAGTCAATATTGCATCTAAAATGTAAGTGACTTGACACGTGTGTGTGTGTGTGTGTGTGTGTGTGTGCGTGTGAGTGCGTGCGTGCGTGCGTGTGTGTGTGTGTGTGTGTGTGTGTGTGTGCAATCAATCCCAGGTAAGAGGCATGAATAATGAGAATTGGACTTCTAGGAGTGAGGTTAATATTCCGGAGACGGTTCCCTCGGATTGTGAAAAGGAGGCGGCGCGGGAGTGGCCAGGCATTGCGCTACTTCTATTTCAAAGTTTAAAACAATGCTAATATCATTTTTTTGAACGATTTCATTACAAATGTTTATTTTATATATTTATAAAATTTTATAAAATATAATAACTATGTTTTGTCCTATTAACAAAAGACAGGCAATGTACTATTAACAAATGTTAATAGTTTTTTAAAAGTTAAAATGATACTTTATGCATTTGTTTTGTGTCAGATGATTAACAATATAAATTAAACAAAGCTTAAAACAAACAAAATAATAAAACGAAAACAAAGCTTGAACATTTTATTTAATTGAAAAGCCTTTTTGAAATAAAATGTGTTTTTTTCCCTCTGAAATAGCAAAAGCATCGCACACTTAGCTGTACCTGCTCTAAATAAATAATAGTATTTAAATAAAAATACAAAATCGAAATAAATAAATTATATAAAACAAAATCAAAGAAAATAAATCTTATTAAAGTTATGCAGGCACACATTTAACAATAATTTTCAAGTGACAAATAAAATCAATCAAAATTCCTTACACATGGAGTTAATCCTGACGATTCCTGAGGCGCCTTTCCTCATGACACTCGCTTTTTTTTTCGAAGATATATTTTCTTTGGTTTGATTTTGTTTTTGTAATAATTTATTTTATTTAGTTCGATTTTGTATTTTTATTGAATTACTATTTTTTATTTAGAGCAGGTACAGCTAGTGTGTGATGCTTTTGCTATTTCAGAGGAAAACAATAATTTTATTTAATTAATAATTTTTGTTTCAGTCCACCATATAATTATGTTGTGTTTGATCTATGGAAAAAAGTTAGTTGTGAAATGGTTGAATATTAACAAAAGTTAATAGTTTTTTACAAGTTAGAATAATACGATATATATATATAAACAAGCCGGTGGCACCGCCACCCCGGTGCCTTTAGGGTTACTGTGCATGACGGGCAATATCGTAACTCCGCTTTGACCTTTGAGAAGATGTGTGCTATAGAGCTTGCATTGGTGTGGGCTCTGCAAAAGTGTGTGTGTGTGTGTGAGGCGTGATTGAACAATGTAGACATATATATATATATATAAAGGCACCGGGGTGGCGGTGCCACCGGCTTGTTTATATATATATATATATATATATATATATATATATATATGAATATAGCTGCGAGCAGCGATGAAGGGCCAAAGCCGGCGGCACCGCCACTCCGGTGCCTTTAGGTAACTAAAGGCACCGGGGTTGCGGTGCCACCGGCTTGGGCCCGTAATCGCTGCTCGCAGCTATATTTATTATTATTTTACTACCTTTTGGGCACTTTTGGGGGCCTTAACGTGCTCGAAAACTCTTGAAACTTTGCACACATCTCAGAACCCGCGGCCATCAGGGCCGGGCTGAAGCTGGTACCCGGGCGTGGCAGGGGGGCTCGACAGCGCCCCCTGGAACAGGGTTTGAACACTTGGTCCATAAATCAAACACGCTTGCATGTAATAATATGAAACTCAGTACACATATAGATCTCATCGGTTCATATATACTTCATGCTCTTACTTTTTACCCCAGCCCAACAGGAAGTCGGCTATTAAGGGTTGTTTGGAAAACACATGCAATGGAATGTGAAATACTCCTCCTAGAGAATTCAAACACACGGCACGAAACTCGGTCAGCATGAAGTCAAGACACTGAGGATGAAAAATTGCCAGGGGATTTTTGATATCTCGAACGGTTTGGCCGTGGCGAGTAAACGAAATTATGGCGAGAAACGTGAAACAGGAAGTGTGTCATAACTACTGCATACATTAACTAATCTTGATGAAACTTCAGCAGTGTGTTCGTTGTAAGAGCCCGATCACATGGATGTGACTATTGTGAGTCAAAGTTATAGCGCCACCAACTGGCAGCAGGAAGTGTGTCACTTTCAAAATGCTTTTAAATCACCCTCTTATTTTTACCCGATTTGCTTCAAACTTCATGTGCATAATGTAGACACACGCCAGATGTAGACCTGTGAAAGGATTATTGATATCTTAGATACTGTTGCCATGGCAATGCATCAAACATTAATATTCCTTTTTTTAAGCTTTTTCATGCTTTTTTATGCTTTCGGGCACTTTTGGGGTTCTTAACGTGCTCGAAAACTCTTGAAACTTTGCACACGGGACAAAACCCGCGGCCATCAGGGCCAGGCTGAAGCTGGTACCCGGGCGTGGCAGGGGGGCTCGACAGCGCCCCCTTGAACGGGTCAGACAATTTGGTCCATATATCCAACACGCTTTACCCTATTTGCTTCAAACTTGATGTGTATAATGTAGACACAAGCCAGATGTAGACCTGTGAAAGGATTGTTGATATCTTAGATGCTGTTGCCGTGACAACGCATCAAACTTTAATATTCTTTTTGGATACTTTTGAGATTCTTAGCGCACTTTTGGGGCCCTTAACATGCTCAAAAACTCTTGAAACTTTGCACACGGGTCAGAACCCGCGGCCATCAGGGCCGGGCTGAAGCTGGTACCCGGGCGTGGCAGGGGGGCTCGACAGCGCCCCCTGGAACGGGGTCCGAAAACTTGGTCCATAAATCAAACAGGCTTTACCCGATTTGCTTCAAACTTGATGTGTATAATGTAGACACACGCCAGATGTAGACCTGTGAAAGGATTGTTGATATCTTAGATGCTGTTGCCGTGACAACGCATCAAACTTTAATATTCTTTTTGGATACTTTTGAGACTCTCAGCGCACTTTTGGGGCCCTTAACATGCTCAAAAACTCTTGAAACTTTGCACACGGGTCAGAACCCGCGGCCATCAGGGCCGGGCTGAAGCTGGTACCCGGGCGTGGCAGGGGGGCTCGACAGCGCCCCCTGGAACGGGGTCCGAAAACTTGGTCCATAAATCAAACACGCTTGAATGTAATAATATGAAACTCGGTACACATATAGATCTCATCGATTCATATATCCTTTGTACTTTTACTTTTTACCCCAGCCCAACAGGAAGTCGGCTATTATGGTTTGTTTGGAAGCGTATGCCCCTGGAATTCGATATACTCCTCCTAGAGAATTCAACCAATCGCCACGAAACTCGGTCAGCATGAAGTCAAGACATTGAGGATGAAAAGTTGCCAGGGGATTTTTGATATCTCGAACGGTTTGGCCGTGGCGAGGAAACGAATTTATGGCGAATAAAGGAAACAGGAAGTGTGTTATAACTTCTGCATACATTAACTGATCTTGATGAAACTTCAGCAGTGTGTTCGCTGTAAGAGTCCGATCACATGGATGTGACTATTGTGAGTCAAAGTTATAGCGCCACCAACTGGCAGCAGGAAGTGTGTCACTTCCTAAAGGCTTTGAAATCACCCTCTTATTTTTACCCAATTTGCTTCAAACTTTATGTGTATAATGTAGACACACGGCAGATGTAGACCTGAGAAAGGATTATTGATATCTTAGATACTGTTGCCGTGGCAACGCATCAAACTTTATTATTCTTTGTTGATGCTTTTGAGACTCTTAACATACTTGAAATTGCATGAAACCCGACAGACACATCACATTTATTAGACAGTAGACATGTGCAGAGTTTCAGAAACGGGCGTGGTGAGGGGCTCAGTAGCGCCACCTTTTGTCAAAAGTGGGGGGATTGATTTTATCTACAGTAATAAAAATCGGTATGTGTATTGTTCTCCTCCAGCCAGACAACTTTCTAATTTACACTCAATAGCTCCAACCAACAGGAAGTCAGATATTTTGGTTTGAAAATTGTCATTTTATGTCTCTCTCTCTCTGAGCCTACGTCTATGTGTGTGTGTGTGTGTCTGTGAGTGTGGGGAGGGGGAGGGGGGCTAGATTAACCATTTGACTGCTGTGTGGTTTGGCCTGCATTAAAAAAGAAAAAAAAATGTCTTACGCCTTGTATTTTTTAAATAAGTTGTATTAATAAGTAAAGGCATATAACCAGTTGAATTGTAGTGCATTGAAAATAGTTTTATATAATTAGTTTATTAATTAAATTAACTTGGTCAGAAAATTTGGTCCATAAATCAAACACACTTGCATGTATTATTATGAAACTCTGTACACATATAGATCTCATCGGGCCAAACAACTTTAAGCCAGCCCAACAGGAAGTGGGCTATTTTGGTCTTAATGTGGATGTTTTGCAAAACCAGGCTCTACATTTTTACCCACTCCTCTTAAGTGGTTTATTTTATTCCCACCAAACTTTTTCAACATGATGAAAATACATTAAAGAAGCATAATTGTGAATATCTATTGAATATCTCTAATTGTTTTGCTATGGCGAGGGATTAAAGTCATGTAAAAAAAAAATAAACACTAAAAGCCTCATATCTTCTAAAAATTTAATTATACACCATTTATTTCTAGATAAAATTATACAAATATCAGAACTAAACCCATTTTATTCTTGTTTTCAATTTAAGAATAATGTACAAGTTTAAAAACAGCCAGGATGCACTATTCAGTTAAAAAATAAATATATAAAATAATACATAGGGCTATACTGCCCTCTTGTGTTCAAAATCAGGTAGGCCTGTTGTATTTAAATATAGGTAGCTGCTATGTGACTCCGAGAATTTTTTCTCACCGGTTATTTGACGTGTAACACCGGGGGCTTTTATATCGCTAAGTTAAAAGTGAAAGTAAAGTAAGGACATTTATAGTGGTGGCGCTCACAGTGCGCTCGAATGAATTTCTATGGAAGTAGAAATGAAAAAACGTTCGCTCTGTTTTGCTCGCTCGTCGCCATGGACGCGCACCGTAATGAATGCCAGTCCAGCCGCATACTTTTTAGTGTCACTTTAAAATTAGTGCAATATCGGGGGCCAATTGCTTGAATTGTGAGTTCAATAGTCTATTATTTTTCACGGAAAACACAACAACAAAAGAGTACAATGATAGATTCGCTTAAATAGGCGCTTTTACATAAAATAGCCTATTCCGTCATCATCTTTTCAGTCAGCTCTTCACTCTCGTGATTAATGAAATTTGACTCCTGTTGCTGATATTTGCTGCAACTTTCGTTCTGCTCACAATTTAGTAAGCAAACACGCTTCAAATGTGTTTTTATTTTATTTTTGTGTGTATATATGTGTGTATATATATATAGCTTATGTTTCAAATATGAGTTAATTAACAATCACATTTATTAGACAGTAGACATGTGCAGAGTTTCAGAAACGGGCATGGTGAGAGCAATTAGAGAATAATGTTTAAGTTTAAAAACAGCCAGAATGGTTGTTTAGTCAAACATTTTTTTTTTCCAAATCATACATAGTGTTATACTGCCCTCTTGTGTTCAAAATCAGGTAAAAAGCTAAAGTAAAATAAGGACGTCTGCACAATTCATTAATAATGGTGCAGAGTAGAGTGAGCTTTTTCAATTAATTCCTATGGAAGTAGGAATGAACTAAACAACGTTCGCTCTGTTCTGCTCGTCCCTCACCGTGGGCGCGCAGAGTTATGAATGCCCGTGCAGCCGTGAGCATTTTAGTTTCATTTTAAAATTAGCGCCATTTCGGGGGACGTATTACTTTAATTTATTTAACAAAAACACAATGTTGTGTTTTATTGCGAGTGTACACAAATATAAGTAAACACTTTGACGTTTGAATGATGTCCTGTATGAAGAAAATGACGGAGTATGTTTCACTGTTCAATCGCGCTGAGCCACCCAGACCCCCACACACACACTGACACACACACACACACACACACACACACACACACACAATAATAAAACATTCAACCTAACATATACAAATTACACTGCTATGTTGAAATAGTCAGTAGTACAATTTGTATCATTCACAGTAAGCACCGCTCCACTGTGATTTTTCCAAGCACATTTTTGCACAAGTGAAGAGGATGATTTTTTCCGTCGATATTGGAACGTGAGTGAAGTACAAAGCCTGTAATAAAGAATAGTTTAGCATCCAAATACATCGCAAATGTTGCAACATTTAGATTCTAAAGAGAGATTTACGTGAGCCTAACACCACTTACTTTTACTTTTGTTTTAAATTATTTCGTTTTGGCTTTATTATAGTTATTTTTTTATTCGTGTTCTGTTCTGAATATCATTAAATTTAAAGGATTTGTTGTGGAATATTTTGAGTGTATAATCAAATAACACTAAACCGTCACTAGGTGTCGCCAGGCGACCGTCTTAATGAGCGGGTCATTGATTCATTCGTTCAAACGATTCGTTTGAACGACTGAGTCATTCATGAATGAGACAGATGTTTATGAATTGGTCATTGAATCTTTGAGTCAACCAATTTGTTCAAAATGCTGAATCATTCAGTAATGAGAAAACACGTTGCTGTGAGATGCAATGGTTCTGCTGTAATCTTTGTTTAACTATTTTCGCTGCTGAAACAGAAGAACAGTCAATATTGCATCTAAAATGTAAGTGACTTGACACGTGTGTGTGTGTGTGTGTGTGTGTGTGTGTGTGTGTGTGTGTGAGTGCGTGCGTGCGTGCGTGTGTGTGTGTGTGTGTGTGTGTGTGTGCAATCAATCCCAGGTAAGAGGCATGAATAATGAGAATTGGACTTCTAGGAGTGAGGTTAATATTCCGGAGACGGTTCCCTCGGATTGTGAAAAGGAGGCGGCGCGGGAGAGGCCAGGCATTGCGCTACTTCTATTTCAAAGTTTAAAACAATGCTAATATCATTTTTTTGAACGATTTCATTACAAATGTTTATTTTATATATTTATAAAATATTATAAAATATAATAACTATGTTTTGTCCTATTAACAAAAGACAGGCAATGTACTATTAACAAATGTTAATAGTTTTTTAAAAGTTAAAATGATACTTTATGCATTTGTTTTGTGTCAGATGATTAACAATATAAATTAAACAAAGCTTAAAACAAACAAAATAATAAAACGAAAACAAAGCTTGAACATTTTATTTAATTGAAAAGCCTTTTTGAAATAAAATGTGTTTTTTTCCCTCTGAAATAGCAAAAGCATCGCACACTTAGCTGTACCTGCTCTAAATAAATAATAGTATTTAAATAAAAATACAAAATCGAAATAAATAAATTATATAAAACAAAATCAAATCAAAGAAAATAAATCTTATTAAAGTTATGCAGGCACACATTTAACAATAATTTTCAAGTGACAAATAAAATCAATCAAAATTCCTTACACATGGAGTTAATCCTGACGATTCCTGAGGCGCCTTTCCTCATGACACTCGCTTTTTTTTTCGAAGATATATTTTCTTTGGTTTGATTTTGTTTTTGTAATAATTTATTTTATTTAGTTCGATTTTGTATTTTTATTGAATTACTATTTTTTATTTAGAGCAGGTACAGCTAGTGTGTGATGCTTTTGCTATTTCAGAGGAAAACAATAATTTTATTTAATTAATAATTTTTGTTTCAGTCCACCATATAATTATGTTGTGTTTGATCTATGGAAAAAAGTTAGTTGTGAAATGGTTGAATATTAACAAAAGTTAATAGTTTTTTACAAGTTAGAATAATACGATATATATATATAAACAAGCCGGTGGCACCGCCACCCCGGTGCCTTTAGGGTTACTGTGCATGACGGGCAATATCGTAACTCCGCTTTGACCTTTGAGAAGATGTGTGCTATAGAGCTTGCATTGGTGTGGGCTCTGCAAAAGTGTGTGTGTGTGTGTGAGGCGTGATTGAACAATGTAGACATATATATATATATATAAAGGCACCGGGGTGGCGGTGCCACCGGCTTGTTTATATATATATATATATATATATATATATATATATATATGAATATAGCTGCGAGCAGCGATGAAGGGCCAAAGCCGGCGGCACCGCCACTCCGGTGCCTTTAGGTAACTAAAGGCACCGGGGTTGCGGTGCCACCGGCTTGGGCCCGTAATCGCTGCTCGCAGCTATATTTATTATTATTATTATTATTTTATCGACTATTCGGGCACTTTTGGGGCTCTTAACGTGCACGAAAACTCTTGAAACTTTGCACACTGGTCAGAACCCGCGGCCATCAGGGCCGGGCTGAAGCTGGTACCCGGGCGTGGCAGGGGGGCTCGACAGCGCCCCCTGGAACGGGGTCCGAAAACTTGGTCCATAAATCAAACACGCTTCCATGTAATAATATGAAACTCGGTACACATATAGATCTCATCGGTTCATATATCCTTTGTACTTTTACTTTTTACCCCAGCCCAACAGGAAGTCGGCTATTATGGTTTGTTTGGAAGCGTATGCCCCTGGAATTCGATATACTCCTCCTAGAGAATTCAACCAATCGCAAGGAAACTCGGTCAGCATGATGTCAAGACATTGAGGATGAAAAATTGCCAGGGGATTTTTCATATCTCGAACGGTGTGGCCGTGGCGAGGAAACGAATTTATGGCGAATAATGGAAACAGGAAGTGTGTTATAACTTCTGCATACATTAACTGATCTTGATGAAACTTCAACAGTGTGTTCGCTGTAAGAGGCCGATCACATGGATGTGACTATTGTGAGTCAAAGTTATAGCGCCACCAACTGGCAGCAGGAAGTGTGTCACTTTCTAAATGCTTTTGACAAAAGTGGGGGGGTTAGTTTTATCTACAGTAACAAAACTCGATATGTATATTGTACTCTTCGAGCCGGACAACTTTCTAATTTACCGTAATTAGCTACGACCAACAGGAAGTCAGATATTTTGGTTTGAATATGGTGAGCCTCTCTCTGTCTCTCTCTGAGCCGATATGGCAAGCCGTCTTAACATTTAATCATTTTAACCTACTAGTCTCTATTTTCATGCTACTAGTACTTATTTTTTAGATACTAGTATCTATTCCATTAATTAGTACTTATTCATTAGCGACTAGTGCTTATTCTTTAGTACTAGTGCCTATTCTTTAGATACTAGTGCTTATTCTTTAGATATTCTTTTGAATACGTATTAGTAGCTAACGAATAAGTACTGGTATCTATTAAATAGATACTAGTATCTTATGACTTAGTACTAGTATTTATTGAATAAATACTAGTATCTATTAATAGGCACTAGTATCTAAAAGGTCATTTTCTCTTTCTCTCTCTCTGAGCCAATATGGCAAGCCGTTTTAACATTTAATCATTTTAACCTTCTAGTCTCTATTTTCATGCTACTAGTACTTATTTTTTAGATACTAGTATCTATTCCATTAAGTACTGGTACTTATTCATTAGCGACTAGTGCTTATTCTTTAGTACTAGTGCCTATTCTTTAGATACTAGTGCTTATTCTTTAGATATTCTTTTGAATACGTATTAGTAGCTAATGAATAAGTACTGGTATCTATTTAATAGGTACTAGTATCTAATGACTTAGTACTAGTATTTATTGAATAAATACTAGTATCTATTAATAGGTACTAGTATCTAAAAGGTCATTTTCTCTTTCTCTCTCTCTGAGCCAATATGGCAAGCCGTTTTAACATTTAATCATTTTAACCTACTAGTCTCTATTTTCATGCTACTAGTACTTATTTTTTAGATACTAGTATCTATTCCATTAAGTACTAGTACTTATTCATTAGCGACTAGTGCTTATTCTGTTTAGAATATTCAAAGTGCTTATTCAATTTTTTTGCTTATTTATATTTTCAGAGCAGAAAATCCGATTTTTCTGCTTATTCAATATTGCATCTAAAAATGTAAGTGACTTGACGTGTGTGTGTGTGTGTGTGAGAGAGAGAGATGTGTCTGTTACAGTGACAAGAGTTTAACCCTTTAAGGCCTTGTCTTTTTGGATATATATTTTTTTTATTTAAAAAAATGTGCATACAACCCATATATTTTAAATGTATCGTTTGCTTTAAATTAAATTAAGATTGTATGTTTGGTAATTGAACCTAAATAAATTTTAAATTAATGTGCTATATTTCAGATCAATATATTTGTTTTCCTTCATTTTAATCAACACTAACTTTTAGGGCTGCAACAACGAATCGATTAAATCGATTAAAATCGATTTTTGAAAGAGTTGGCAACGAATTACATAATCGATTCGTTGCATCGCGCGACACGGAAATGTTTGAGTATAAAAAAAAAATTGGAGTTGAGCGCGGAGCACTGTCGCTCAATCGCGGAGCGAGCGCGAGAGAGACCGAGTGTGTCCGAGATCGCGCGCACGAGAGAGAGAGAGACCGAGTGTGTCCGAGATCGCGCGCACGAGAGAGAGAGAGACCGAGTGTGTCCGAGATCCCGCGCACGAGAGAGAGAGAGAGAGAGAGAGAGACCGAGTGTGTCCGAGATCGCGCGCACGAGAGAGAGAGACCGAGTGTGTCCGAGATCGCGCGCACGAGAGAGAGAGACCGAGTGTGTCCGAGCATTGGTAATTTGGTACATACTACAGTAATATATAATTAGGCCTACTATATAAGATATAAATAAAAATAACAATTACATTCTTACCACTGAATTAGCTGACTGTGATTTGAATCAGATAGACAGACGATGAAAACAGTTTCTTTTCTGTCCAAATAGCCTACCACTACAAGGGCAGGGGAATATTTTTTCCACAATTTGCAGCACTGATTTTTTCGATCTTTACTCTAATGACTCAGAGAAACACTATACGTATATAAACAAAATACCTTACACACCATAGGAGATGGTCAATCCATTGTATTTGTTTTTAAAATATTATTTAATATTGTATTTATATTTTATATACATTGTATTTATAATTAATATTAGGATAGACTACAGATATTATCTTCTCTTATAATTATTATTATTGCTATTATTATTACCTATTATAGGTAATATGATAATAGGTGCATTTGCTTGTTAAAAAATGTCAAACATTTTGTTAAAGATTATAACATCTTTGACTAAAACAAAACACAAGTTTGTGAGTGTGTGCATCTGTGAGTGTGAGAGTTTGTGAGTGTGTGCTAGTGTGGTGTAGAGAACAAGTTCTGACGTTCAAACAAATCCTGTTAAGTTTTCTGATTGGTATTTTTCTTTATTTTTTATCAATTATTTATTGTTCTGACAGCAGCTCACTTTATTTTTAAAAAGCATATATTATTTGGCAGATGTAAAGCATACATGTGTATGTTTTTGGTTAGTCTATTTTTTTGCACTGGACTTTTTTTCACGGTGAATTTGCACTGTCAGTTCTGTTTTTTAATAAAGGATTGGAAATTAATGCTTTTTTTTATTATCCGATTCATCGATTAATCGTAAAAATAATGGACAGATTAATCGATTATTAAAATAATCGTTAGTTGCAGCCCTACTAACTTTATTCTCATCTGAATTATAAAGAATTTATTTCTGTATAAAATAAAAAATCCCGAATAATCCAGACCAACCAGAGCGCACTATTTCTACAACATCATCAGTGCTGAAGCGAAACTACCAGAGCCGTTCGGCAGATAGCAAGCAGATATTTTGTGTCACGTCGTGCACAATAACCCTAAAGGCACCAGGGTGGCGGTGCCACCGGCTTTATATATATATATATATATATATATATAAATATAGCTGCGAGCAGCGATGAAGGGCCCAAGCCGGCGGCACCGCCACCCTGGTGCCTTTAGGTAACTAAAGGCACCGGGGTTGCGGTGCCACCGGCTTGGGCCCGTAATCGCTGCTCGCAGCTATATTTTTTTATTCTGTTTGTGAGTCGCTGATGTATTTGGTATTATTTATAGTTAGAAATTACAGACATTATAAACAAGAAAAAAAAAGTCTATTAAGATATGTGTTTGCACAATGAACTGCATCTGAGATGACACAATTTGGACTCCTGTAACTATTGACTGATTATTTGGAAATCTGCTTTTCCTCCATCTTAGATCAGATTCAACTCTATTGTCATTTTGACAGCAAATGACAATCTTAATTATCAATATTGGAACAATTCAAGATCAGATGACCTCTAGACCTACACGTCTTAATTCATTTCAACGATACAAAATACAAATGCTCTCACTGCCGTTTTGAGGGTGATAATTTATTCACTGTTTGATGAACTGTTTACCAACTAAAGAAAATCATTTAAATTACATATTTTAACTGTATTTTTAAGAAATCTAAGAAATCTCCAACTGGTGACTGTATTGATATGATCATTTTATAATTAAAATAAATATGAAATCTGTTGTTTTTACTTATAATAAAGCAGCAATTGCATTGAATATTAAAGGGTCTGTTGGTCAGTTTTCTTGTCAGATAATGACAAATATTTTATTTATAAATATCTCATTTTAAACTGAAAGTCTATGTATAAATGATGTTTACCAGTGACATTTTGTACCTGTAAAAAACATTGTGGAGAATTTAAATTGTTTATAGGGTGTTAATTATGTATAGCAATTATTAAATTAAAAACTGTGAGACACTCACCACTGACACTGAATATCTTCACTGGGGACCCTCTGATACTGGTGATCTTCAGTTTATATTCTCCAGAGTCTGTGGTTTTGATGTTTGTGATCTTGATATCTCCAGTCTGTGTGTCCAGCTGCAGTCTGTCTCCGGATGGCCCTTCAGTTCTGGAGTCGCCATCACTGATTTCAGCAATGCGATTTCCATTTAACCTCCATTCTATCTCATCACTACTCTGTATTTCAGTAACATTAGTGTGTAAAGTGACAGAATCTCCCTCAATGACTGACACTTTCTCTGCATCAACAAACACACCTGGAGAACAAACAGAAACAGTCAGAAAATAAACATATAAACACTCAGAAATCATGAGTTTTGCCGACTGATCAGTGGTACTAATAAATCTCGCATGATTTGCTGCAGTCTGCATTCAATTTGAGTTTACATTAAAAAAATTGCCAAAAATCGAACCTTAAATTGAAGTAAAATAATTGAATTGGGGGAGAGAGGGAAATAAATGTTTTACGAATCTATGACTCTGGACTACAGAGTTGTCTCAGAGAGTGATTTGTTCACTTTGTGTTGACCGCACATGCGTAACATCCTATGGGTTTTGTAAGGGAAACAGAAATTATTAGTTCATCTCTCGAGTCTTCGGGTTCGGGTCCGGGTCCGGGTCTTTCGTTCTTCCTGTCAAGCCCATAGAGGCTGTACCGGAATGAGAAATGATTAGTTCACCTCTCGAGTCTTCAGGTCTGACTCTTTATTCTTTTGTCACGTGACGTGACAGTGTATTAGATGCAGAAATGAGTTAATAACTCCCAAACTTCCTTACAAACAAGCGCATAGTCCGTTTTTTTTTTTTTTTACTCTTACAGTTACATGATGCGCTTCTGGTCTCAAATTGTAGGGTTTTTTTATTCTTACAATTTATAATTTTTGGAATTTCTGTCATGATGTTTTTTTTCCATAACATTGTGTGGTAATAAAGAGTTGGTAATGCTTTAAACTTTATCTGTATGATAGGGAAAATCTCTTTGATAAAGATACCTACATACTGTATAACACAGTGTTTCCTCTAGTATTTTTTTCCAGCTGTGGTGGCAGGCCCATTTCCCCAGGGGAAAGCACAAAGCGAAGAGATATTTGATGCTTAGTGAACCCCGTCCTTCGGATGAGACGTTAAACCGTGGCCCTGACTCTCTGTGGTCACAAAAAATCCCAGGATGTCTTTCGAAAGAGTAGGGGTGTAACCCCGGCATCCTGGTCAAATTTGCCCAGTGGCCTCTGTCCATCATGGCCTCCTAATCATCCCCATATATATATATATATATATACCAATTGGCTTCATCACTATGTCTCCTCTCCAGCAGTAAGCTGGTGTGTGGTGGGCGTTCTGGCGTGGCATCATCCAGGTGGAGCTGCACATTGGTGGTGGTTGAGGAGATTCCCCCTTCTATGTAAAGCGCTTTGAGTGCCGAGAAAAGCGCTATATAAATGTAATGATTTATTATTATTATTAGTCTATTATATCTATGCAACAGTTTAAGCCTTTTCTTTTAACAGTTTTACATTTCAGTTACAGTGCGCATGAAGAACACTTCTTAGCACCCTCTACTCCAGCGCTGTAGTCTAACAGACACTCGGGAGAAAGGAATATGATTTAGAAAGCGCAATAAACTCCAGCAAAATAAAGTCATTTTATGCAAACCATAGACCTTTATCTACAAATAAAGTATAATAATGGGAACATTGATCCATAAAATGTTTGTTATGCCTTTAGTGGGGCTTTACAATAACACAAAATACAGTAAGCACAATATCGATCAGAGCCCGTCTACGGAGAGCCTTGGCACTTCTTATTAGCCCCATTGTATCATCTTGGTTGCAGTTCCATTAGAGTTCCACTGGAGGTGATCGCGGGCGAGTGCAGAATGAATGGGAGTCTATGGAGCTAAACGGCTAAATGTATCTCTTTCTCCTGCTTGTCGTTGAATAAATGTAGATTTTGTTGATTCCACAAGTTCAATATAGATTATAGACCAAAAGTCGAATAAATGAGTACATATCTTCTTTAGATTTCTTACAGGTTGGGCCGTTGTTGGCCGGAACACGCTAGCATTCTGCTACACGGATTTGCAACTGATTACGACCAGAGACCCCGTTTGATGGCACCTGAAGCTAAAGCAGAATCAGAAACATTATCTCAAGGAGAACTTTCTGTCGAAGTTAATTTTTGTGTACTGTATTTATATTTTCCTGTCCAAATGTACTGTTCTGTGCACTTTTATTTTCATATCGTTATACAAGTGCTGAACGTGATTTGCCATAAAGCAGCACCTCAGGCAGTATGAAAAAATGTGACGTCATCACATTTTTTGAATGGATTTTTAGAACAGATAAGTGAACTTCAAAACGCAATTTTCAGCTGATTTCAGCTTATTATCTTACCCCGTGTTATGGTGCATTCACGTGCTATGGTAATTATGGTAAATACCAAAAGCCGATGTGGAAAATGCACATGAACACCCCATCATGTGGTATTTTCCACCTCATAACCTTTGACCTTTCCAAAATGGCGGAGAGCAACGTGAGAGTCGTGAATGGTAAAAATATGTACTATTAATGATCTAGAAAATATACCGCATATTATTTTACCGTTTGAGTTTTGATGAATCATTTTCTTGCTGTAGCAGATGACTTAACCAATCTAAAATAGTTTTAGCTAAATAACAGGGCCCGTATTCCTAAAGAATCTAAGAATCCTTTTAGAAAACTCTTAATTTAGCTTAAAAACTTTTACGTAGGAGTCTTAGCTTAAAGGGTTAGTTCACCCAAAAATGAAAATTAAGTCATTAATTACTCACCCCCATGCTGTACCAACCCCGTAAGACCTTCGTTCATCTTCGGAACACAAATAAAGATATTTTTGATTAAATCTGAGAGCTGGATCACTGCTACATAGGCTGCCTAAGGGACTGACACTTGACGGCCAGGATTTCCAGGACGCATGCGCGAGAAGTGACACTCTTCTTCTACTACACAGCGCGCGTCTTACAAGCAGAGGAAGACGCGTGCTGTACATAGTAGTAGAAGAAGAATGTCAGTTCTCGCGCATGCGTCATGGAAATCTCTTGAACTCTCGTCTCAGGCCCACAAGGAAGCAATGGAATAGTCGAATAAAGTCGTTATTTTTCTTTCGCACAAAAAGTATTCTCGTCGCTTGATAAACTTATAGTGGAGCCACTGTAGGCACATGAAACATTTAAACATTTTCTTTAATGACTTTCTGGGCCGTCAAGTGTCAGTCCCTTAGGCAGCCTATGTAGCAGTGATCCAGCTCTCAGATTTAATCAAAAATATCTTTATTTGTGTTCCGAAGATGAACGAAGGTCTTACGGGGTTGGTACAGCATGGGGGTGAGTAATTAATGACTCAATTTTCATTTTTGGGTGAACTAACCCTTTAAGAGTGATCCGGAACCGATCTGAGAGCAACTCTGAGTAAGGAAAAGACAAAAACTTTCATCTTAGTGAGGAGGCGGGGTTGACCCCGTTGCTATGTATGACACAATCTTTTGAAGACTGTGATTGGTTGGTTGTCCAAGAAGGAAAAAAAGAGTGATTTTAAGTATTGGGTCTATTCTAAGACTTCACTTTGAAATTACATGCGTAATTTTTCCTATTTGACCATTCTCATACACACACACACATTATATTTGTGTATATAAATCCTTTTTTTTATTTACCATACTGTTAATTTCCTATAAGGTATTTGATTGGATTAGAATGATAAATATTGTTCCACTGTCTATTTAAGTGGTGGTTTGAATGTTGGTTTTAATGTAACAAACATGGAATAAAAAACAAGAAGGACAAGAAAGCTCAACTGGACAGAGGAACAGTGTTTACTGTGAGCCCAGTTAGTGGATGAACACAAGGCCATTCTTAAAGGAAAATCAGGCCGGGTGTCACAGCACAGAAGCAGACGTGGGAGCTTATAGCGGTTAATAATAAATTATTTACGGTTCATTCCCCCTCCTTGTGCGGAAGCCTGCTATATTCATAAATGCATTTTTTTGAGCCTGCAATGTGGGAATGTCCAGTGGAAACTAAATGAACTGCGACACAATGAGAGGTTCTGAAAGTGCTGTAATTGTTTGTGATCACTCTGCTTACAGAAGTTTGTGACAGACCCAAATCATCACTGCTGCGTTGATGCATTTTCCCAGATGTCAAATATCTTAATGTACAGTAGTGATTTCATTTCTGGCACTATGCCATTCCTGCCCTGTGTCGGAGATGTTATTGTGTCTCTAATAAAATCGGTCACAAACATGATCCCTGCACGATCTAATCTATAGTGTCTTATTAACTCACTGTCATCTATTGTCTGCAATGCATTTCTTCTCCCTCTTCGTCTTTCTGCCATTTTCTCCTCTGCTAAAAAAACTCTAAAGCCTCTTAAAAGTCCTCGTCCGTGCTCCTAACAATTTTGACCTTAAGACCTCTTTTAAGGGTTAAGATGCTTTCTGAATTACTTGTTTCTTTACTAGGATTTTTTCTTTAATTTTAGGAGTAAACGCCCACATTTCTAAGAATTTTCTTAGAATTTTGTCACTAGGAGCTACTTTTTGCATTAAGATTCTTTAGGAATACGGGCCCTGGTCTGGATCTCCATCTTTTTACCACATTATGACAACAAAAGTACTTGAACGCAACACACTGGTAAATACCGGTTCACAAGTGGAAAATATCATATTTTCCATAGCACGTGAACGCACCATTACTGCAGCCAGTCCAGAAACAGGAAGTAACCAGAGAGTGCCAATTCTCTTCTATTAGACATTCTCTGGCAGATCTCAGAGCCTAGGCTACCTACAGAGACGTGTTTTTTTGACGGCCTGCTTGGGGCGGGCAGCTAGTGGATCGTTAGGAAAGATTAGATGAATGTGATCATTTATGTTTGGGCCTGAAATCGCTGATACAACCTTTAATTTGGAGATCTCAAAGTGCACCAGATTGATGCATTTAACCTTAAAATGTACAAAGTATTCTTGCAGGGGAGCATACCCCCAAACCCCACTATAGGGACAGAGGTCCACCCAACATAGTTTTATCCTATGGGAAAGAACGATCATTTATGAACTTTACTCCAGCATAGTACAACAAAGTTTCTTTTAAGTCAGTAAAACTGTTAACACCAAATTAAAATGTAGGCTACTTGGACAAACTATACATTTGACCTGCCTAAGGGGGGCCTACAAGACATTGTGCCCAGGGCCAGGGGCCTCTGAATTCTTAATCTGGCCCTGATTACACCTACTAAAATATGTAGTCTAGTCACTGTTTTTGTGCATTATACAAAATATCAGTGATCACAGTTGTTAAATTTCGAAATTCAAAGATTAAGAAAAAATTGAAAAGAAAATGCTAATTTCCAGTGTGTAGAAAACGAAAACGAAAGTGCTGCAGCTGTGCTTTAAAAAAAACAACAACAATCACTTACCGGTCGCAAATAATAAGAAAAGAACACGTATAAGTGCGCTCTTCATATTGATGTACGTCAGAGATGAGTGAATGATAGTAGATGATCCGTAGAGTTAATAAAGTCCTCTGTTCTCGATGTGTCTCTGAGCCGCGCCCTGAACCAGAGATCTTCTAATACGAGACGACGAACAGGAAAAGAAAAACATTTAGGCCAACGTAAAGATGTTTAAGCCGATTTATTGGTAAAGTAGGCTATACCTATATTTTGATGATTTATATTATGCTGAACGAGACTGGTCTAAATTGCTTCTTGATTTAAAAAAAAAAAAAACAATAAAAAAAGCAGTCCCGTTTTCAAAAATGTCTGACTCTTCCTGTATCAGATAGCAGCCTACAGCGCCACCTACCAGCGAACACCACCGCTCAACAAACACGCCCATAAACAGGAGAGAACTGGGAGAGTTTTAAAGGTGCAAAAGCAATTTCTGAGAAACGCTGTCTGTTTCTCAATTGGAAGGCTGCATACTAGTGAGGCTGTGTCCTTCCTAGTCCAGTCATTTGAAGGCTTGTTGGCTGAAGACTTGTTCCTCCTCAGCACTACACCAGAATAAGACGGACGGTCTAGGCTAAGTGCGCATGCGGCTGCCTACATCACACATATCGTCCCTTCCCCTTGGTAACTAACAGCATGAATATACTTTTAAAACTTAATTTGGAAAAATTTTGTATTACAAATCTTTATATTAACTGGCTATTATGGAGCTAGAATTGTGTCTCTATTACATGCGAGAAAATAAATGATCTGAGAGAAAAAAAAAGTTTGAGAGATCACACTGATAGCAAAAAAAAAAAGCATTTCATGAGAGAAAAGGTTTTCATACCAATAGCAAAAAATTATAATATTTGCGACTAAAAAAAAGTTTTGAAAGAAAGAATTTTCTCATAGAACATAAAAAATAAATAAATTTGAAAATTTTAAAATGATTTCTGAGAAAAAAAATCTCTCTTGAAATACTTATATATATAAATATATATATTTTTGCTATCAGTGTGAAAACATTTTCTCTAAAAAAAAAGTTGTTTCTCTCAAAACGCTTTTCTTTGCTCTCGATGCACTTTCCGTGTCAGGATTTTGCTTTCGCTGTGAAAATTGTGTCATGGGCGGGGCCACGTTCCTATTGGCCAGTCGGGTGAGCATCGTCTTGTCTTGGGAGTCGAACTGAATCATTACACCATTGTTTGGTTCACCTAGATAGATGCCGCCTCTGCCTTAGTTGAGCACAGACACTCCAATGTTTGGGTAAGATGATGACACACAACTCGATGGGTAGCTGGCTGAGCAAGTTCAGCATCACTGAAGATTAAACATTAAAAAATAGCACTCATATTCATGAATGAGGTTGTATGAACAAACAGTTACTCTTCAGGTGCTTTGAGGCTAGCAAGTGCAAAGGTATACACTAGCTCACTACTCACTAAATAAGGAGTGAAACTATCTAAATCAAAACATTCATTTGGCATTTGATTTAAAAATAGTATAAACCAGGTGAGTTTGCAAGTTTACCTAGCATAATGGCTAATTAACGATTAGCTTTACTAGCAATTAGCAAGCTAATAATATAATACACATTCATTCATGAAGATTAGTGCTGTTTTTTATCTTCACTGATGCTGAACTTGCTCAGCCAGCTACCCATCGAGTTTTCAATTTTCACAGCAAAAGCAAAATCCTGACACAAGAGCAAGAAATTGCATCGAGAGTAAAGAAAAGCCTTTTGAGAGGAACACTTTTTTTTAGAGAAAATGTTTTCGCACTGATACCAAAATATATATATTTGTGATTTTTTTCAAAGTATTTTGAGAGATTTTTATTTTATTTTATTATTTAAAAAAATTCAAAGTTATATATTTATTTATGTTATATGAGAAAATACTTTCTTTCAAAACTTTTAGTCTCAAATATTATAATTTTTTGCTATTGGTATGAATACTTCTCTCAAATATTCTTTTTTTTCTCTTTTTGCTATCAGAGTGATAACTTTTTCTCAAACTTTTTTTTCTTCTCTCAGATCATTTATTTTCTCATGTAATAAAGACACAATTCTAGCTCTATAGTATTCTATTAATACAATACAGTGAATGCGAATATATAGTAAATATATAACCTACAGGTTTTCATTTTTTACTGATTTCTTACTGATTGTTTGAATGTATTGTTGTGCCCAAGATTTGATTAGATTGTTTTAAAAAAAACATGAAACATTTGTTTATGGCAGCAGAACCTTTTTATGTTATTAGTAGAACATTAACATTACAATCTTTAAAAAATATATAATAAAAAAAGTCTTTAAGCAGAAGTTAAAGTCACTGAACTAAAAATGAAAATAAATAGTAACAAAAGCACAGAATAAATTTGACCTGGTAAGACGAACACATTACCTCATCTGAGCTTAGTAATTTGTATTAGCCTACATTTGATTTACCCCATTACAATAGTCGCTCTACAGTTACTTCATAAAAATACACTCACTTTTAGGTTCAAAATTCTACATAAGGCACATTTAATGTCCAACAACAAATATTTTAGCAAAATGTATATTTTAGTCAGAATTATTGCACTCCTATTCTATTGAGCTCTGTTTTGTGAGCAGCCACGCTCGTTCACTGTGAAGTTTGGGGGAGACTTAAACGGAAATATTTGCATGACTTTCTTACAGTTACAGATGGAGAATATAGCTGTGAAATGTAAAGTTAGACGTTTAAATGCAAGATATCTCTAAACTCTTAAAAACTTTATTACCTTTTGGTTTACTTCTGTGGAGATAAGACCTTTGTATCAGTCATACTAAGACATTTCGAATGATACCAAACATTTATAGTGTGTTGTATGATAATTGTTCACATTAAAAGATTCAAGATCAACTGATTGCAGTTTGTGTTGTTTTTTTAAAAATATTCTGGCAAAGCCCCATCCCCTTGTCCTCTTCCTCCTCACAATGTGAAATTATATGATTCATCTGTGAGAGTCTGATGATGATGATGATGATAATGTCTGTTATGTTCTCTCCTGTTTTCTGGATGTGATGTCGTACACCACAATACAGGCAGCAGCCACACCCACCAGAGCAGAGATGACCAATCGGATGACAGCTTCAGAAACATGACAACAGAAAACACAGTCTGAGGAAATAAAAGAACAATATGAATCAGAACAGAAGATTTGGACAACAACAGCATTTCACCTGAGAGGGACAAAATACTGCATTTATTTATCACTGAATGTTAAAGGGCATATTGCACGTTAGAGCCCCCCCTGTGAGTCAATGCACAGAAGAATATATATATATATATATATACACACACACACACACACACACACACACGTACGTTAGCTGACGATATGTAACACTGCTCAGATCACAATATTGTACAGATTATTATCATGTATCAGGCAATAGCAAAGCTAGTATTGGTCATCTAGGAGTATTGATATTTACCAATAACAGAAACTAATAAGCTTTGATCAAGTGTACGTCACTTTCATTAATATCCATCCACACTAACGTTATGTGATATAGAGGTTTCTCATCACCGCAGGAGAGAGAGAGGGGGAGGTCAACATTTTCCCGATACACATTTGATTTTTGTTTCATATGTGCTTGTGTGGGAAATGCGAGGCCATGGACACAGCTGAGGAAAGTCAGTGCTGCAGGGAGTTGGATGTACACTGGGCCTTAGTGGAGAATTTCACATCAACTCCCAACACCAACACAGCAACTCAATGCTGACGTACCTGGACATGTCTGGCAGAGTTCAGTGTTGAGATGTGTAGTCCAGTTGGTGAATGAAGAAGCCACCACACAGCTGTAGGAATCATCCAGACACTCAATCTCCAGAGGTAGAGAGAGACTGATGCTGAGATCACACACACTGATGTTGGACATTACACTCATTCCTGCGTACCAGGAGAGAGTCACATCACTCACATTCAACACTGAACACAGCAGCACACATTTGCACACCGATGATGAACAGTTTGAAGAGTTCCTGCCAATGACAGGAATGGGTAGACGAGCTGAAAAGCATGAAAGAACAGAGAAATAAGAATAAATTATGAGGCCATGCATGACCTACATTCCACAAAGCACAATGCAAAACATCAAATGAATAGAGGCAGATCTTAACACTTTGTGAGATTAAAACCCACAACACAATGATTAAGAGCCAATGTCTATCCACTGAGCCACACTTACATTGCAAAACTGGCATATGCAGTTGAGAGTCATTACACAAAAGCACTGCTGCTCTTGCTTCTTTAATAAGAAAAAATATTTTTTAAGTGACTGTAGTGCTGATAGTCAGTCTCATATACACACGGGTATGAACACAATAAATACCAAGTTTAGTTTAAATACACCAAAGTATTGCTAAGCAACATCCTAACTAACTTTGCTTTGGTGTGGAACCGGAATGATATTGAATTTTTTTTTAAAAAAATCAGTCAGTTTTGCGAGGCTTGGAGACACTTATGGTGAAGATTGGACAAAAGAAGCAGTGGTAAAAAATCATTAACATCCAAAAAAGCCAACAAATCAAAGTGTTTTATTGTAATTAGGACAACATTTCTAGGCTAAGTTATTAGCTTTGAAATTAGATGAGTTCATCTATCCCTTCCAGATCCTGATCACCACTAAAAGCATTTTAACAAACTGCATCATGTCGGGTTCAAGACCCCGTCCCCCATTTTTATATTTCAAGATGTACAATGACACTAAAGTTGAATCATCTTAATTATATTATAACAATAAAATGCTTCTGTAATATATAATATAGTGAGCTGTATTTCTCTACTCACCATAGACAGTAACAGTGAATCTGTATGTAGACGATGAGCTGCTGCGGCTGATCTCAACTTCATAAACTCCAGCATGATCAGATCTGATGTTCGTGATGGTCAGAGATCCAGTGTTCTTGTCCAGCTTCAGTCTGTCTCTGAATCTCTCATCAAGATTATCAGAGATCATATTTTTCACTCCGTCATTTTTAGCTTTAGCTATAAGATTCCCGTTAGTTCCGAATGTCCACGTTATCTTATCACCTTTCTGTATTTCAGTATCAGAGTTTAGAGAGACTGAATCTCCCTCCATCACTGACACTGACTTCACTGCATCTGTGTCAGCAAATACTCCTGAAGAACACACAGAAACAGCCTCTCACTCACACATTCAACTTTAAGTTGTTTTAATGAAGCTTTAACTGAAGTTTGAAGTAGTTTTGAAATGATTACACACTTTGAGAAAGTAGAAAGATAGAAAAAGCATCGTGGGAAATAAATGGCACAGATATCTGAGTTCACACACCTTCACATAGTTTACATTTTACGTTTTGGTTTAGTGTTATAAATAACATAAGTAAACAGTTTTTACTCATTGACGATGGAACTGAAGTGCATTAGAGCTCCACACAAATAGCATCCAACTATAATTCATAAAACATGTTTGTAACTCACCAACCAGACAGCAACAACAACACAGACAGCAAAAAGCAAATGTGTAAAACATTTTCTTCAACAGTTCAGTGGTCTGAAATAGTTACACTTAAGTATCTGAGCGCATCTGCTGTAAAGATGTGTAGATAACAAGTTAACAGTTTAAACTATTCTATTAACTTCCGCCGAACTGAATTAGGCCACGCCCCTTCAAACACACAATGGCTGCGTTCGGAATCGCATACTTCCCTACTATAGTTCCACTAACACAAACCAACCCAGCAGATATAACTTAGAAGATCGCAGCTTACCTTTTCTTTTCTTTTCTTTTTTTTAAACATCCAATGAGAATACAAATCCATTGTTTAAATCCATCATGTGCTGGCTGGCTAGCCTAATTCTATCAAAGTGCAAAGTTGTCCAGAGGTTGACAATCTATTCCAAGTGTCGCTGTGGGTAGACTATTAGGGTGTAGGGTGTAGTATTAGTATAGTAGGGTGACCAGAGGTTCGGGTAACACCAACCACTATTAAATTGTCCCGGTTAAACAGTTAAAATGCTGACAGCTAAACGGTGTAAACGTAGAGGATTCCAACAGCGCGACGTACAACAGTCTGCCGTTAAAGCTATAGCTAAAAGAAACAAACTAGCTAGCACTGTCGAAAAAACAACAAAAACTTGAATAAAGGTTGCGTTTTCTTAAAACTGGTAAAACTCGTGGTGCATTCATAGTAGTTAATGTAAAATACCCCGATCTCATCTGTTTTTGTCGTTTAACATAATTTCAAAGCTTTCAAAAAATAGTGAGAATTATTCAATATAAATTACTTTTATAAGTACTTTTATAAGTACTTTTATAAGTCAAACTAATATTTAATGTACAAATTGCACCAGTATTAAATGTTACTAAAAATAACTGAACAGGGGTACAAATAGGCTATTAAAGTTAGGCTATTAAGCCTACACTGGTAACACTTTACAATAAGGTTCATTAGTTAATGTATTAACTAACATGAACTAACAATGAACAAAACATTTGTTACAGTATTTATTCATCTTTGTTAAACTAACTAGTCTAACATGATAATTCATACATGCATCACAGTATGTCCGGATTTTGATTCGTAAACAGTTGGACATTTTGCATAATGTTATATTAATAAACACAAACAAACAGATCGAACTCTGAAATTGCAGTTTATTATTGAGTCAACAAGAAATGACAAACAATGCGAAATCTACGTTAATTACAATGTTCTTTTACAGAACTCGGCATAACAGACAGCGGTTTTTTGCCCCCTGGATGCGCGCGCATCCGGTATTGTTTGTATACAAGAAACCCGTGTATGCACGTTTAAACACAATTTAAACAACATAGGCCTATTCCATTCATTACTTCTATATATATTAAGTTGCTTAAAGTCCCCATGAATTCAAAATTGATCATACTTAGGCTACTTTGTTTGCCTAAATTGATCGTTTTGTGGTGAACAATTCATCCATGCAAGTCAATCCACAAAAAAAAAATGTTTTGGCTTCGTAATCTTTAATCAAAATCTGAAATTTCCCCTCCCCTCTGCATTGGAGGACCTTTCCTGATGACGTAGGTTTGACGGTTTGGGTGCCCAGCTAACAAAATTATGTTCTAAGAACGTTGTGGGAACGTTGGTTTGAAATGTTCTAAAAACGTTGAAATGTCCAGTTTGCTTAACGTTGCTGGAACGGTATCTTAATGTTAGCAAAACATTGCTGGAACGTTAGCATAATGTTGTGGGAACGTTATCTTAAGGTTAGCGTAACATTGCTGGAACAGTATCTTAATGTTAGCAAAACGTTGTTGGAATGTTAGCATGATGTTGCTGGAACGTTATCTTAAGGTTAACATAACGTTGCTGGAACGTTAGCATAACATTGCTGGAACATTATTTTAAAGTTTGCATAACGTTGCTGGAACGTTAGCACAACATTGCTGAAACATTCTTAAGGTTAGCATAACGTTGCTGGAACAGTATCTTAATGTTAGCAAAACGTTGTTGGAATGTTAGCATGATGTTGCTGGAACGTTATCTTAAGGTTAACATAACGTTGCTGGAACGTTAGCATAACATTGCTGGAACATTATTTTAAAGTTTGCATAACGTTGCTGGAACGTTAGCACAACATTGCTGAAACATTCTTAAGGTTAGCATAACGTTGCTGGAACAGTATCTTAATGTTAGCAAAACGTTGTTGGAATGTTAGCATGATGTTGCTGGAACGTTATCTTAAGGTTAACATAACGTTGCTGGAACGTTAGCATAACATTGCTGGAACATTATTTTAAAGTTTGCATAACGTTGCTGGAACGTTAGCACAACATTGCTGAAACATTCTTAAGGTTAGCATAACGTTGCTGGAACAGTATCTTAATGTTAGCAAAACGTTGTTGGAACGTTATCTTAAGGTTAGCATAACGTTGCTGGAACATTATTTTAAAGTTTGCATAACGTTGCTGGAACGTTAGCAAGCACAACATTGCTGAAACATTCTTAAGGTTAGCATAACGTTCATGGAACAGTATCTTAATGTTAGCAAAACGTTGTTGGAACGTTATCTTAAGGTTAGCATAACGTTCATGGAACATTATCTTAACATTGCTGGAACATTGACAAAACGTTGCTGGAACATTATCTTAAGGTAAGCATAACATTCCTGCAGCGTTCTTTCCCCAAAAATGTTATTAACAATCCAACAATCAAAGAACATTAAAATGTTCACTTTCTATCATGTTAAAATTACATTTTAAGGTTAGAAAAAAAATTCTGCACCATTCGTTCAACTTAATTTTTTTTATTAACACAACCATGTGAATTATAAGCACACACTTTTACAGCACATCAAAAAGTAGAAAATTTCATATGATTATCATACATTTTAAACGCTACATTATAGCTTAAAAAAACAACAACAAATATTTTCATATAAACATTTAAATGAAATGAAAACCGTTTTTAAGGGTTAGTTCACCCAAAAATTCTGTCAGTAATTACTCACCCTCATGTTATTCCAACCCCGTAAGACTTTCGTTCATCTTCAGAACACAAATTAAGATATTTTTGATGAAATCTGAAAGCTGGCTCATTCCTCCATAGGCTTCTAGGGAATTTCATTCTGGCGAATTTATCAAGCGACGACAATCATTTTTGTGCACAAAAACAACAACAAAATAACAACATTATTCAACTATTCCTTTTCTTCCGTATGGGCCTCTGAGTGACTTCACTAGTGCTGGGAGAAAAAAATAGATTCACCTAGGTATCACGTTTTTTTCTTCTTTTTTTTTTCAATTTTAAAATTTTTTTTTTTATTGTTATTATTACAGAATCGATATTAATTCAAATTAAATTTATTTTTGTCCTTGCTTATAGACGAGGTTGACCAAAGTAAGTCACTTTCGTTCCAACAGAGAATGAAATGTGTCGTTATCTTTGAGTAACGTAATATCCCTTTAAAGAGGACGCGTGAAAGCGACGTGAGATTGAATGCATTGAAAAGCCCTTGCGCTACTCATATACTGAGAGAGATAAGACAATAGAGCTGCACGATTCATCTTTAAAAAACTGGATCTCGATTCAAACACCCACGCGATTTGTTTCCATTTCGTCTGTCTATTAAACCTTTGACAAAATCATATCGCAACTTTTAAAGCTGTGCTGACCCAGAGACGTCATGAAACAGCTTCACAAACTGTCTTTTCAACCTAATAGTATCATTATTTCTGTAATACAATAGTTCAAATTATCATAGAAGTTAGGGCTGGGCGATATGGCCAAAAAAATTTATCACGATATTTTTTTTTATATCAGTCGATATCGATAATTATCATGATAAATGTCAAATCTTTATTTCTTTCAAGTTTAAAGGCAGATTTTTGCTCCTAAGTGAAAGTTGTATAAACCAGAGCGTTGTGGTTTTAAAAATCTGAGGTAGAACATTCAAACATTTGTCATTTTTCCTTAACAAAATAAATATCTGAAAAGAAAAATATTTCTTCAGCACAGTTTGCAGTGCAGGCTGCAATATTCAAATTACATGTTTTGTCTCGAAATGCATATTTGACAGTGAGTTGACAGTAAATCGACATCCTAACTTAAATTTATGTTCATTAACAAAAACAGTAACATCTGTTTTTTTTTTATTTTTTTATTTAAGGACCACATTTTTATTTGGTAAAATGTAATATTCTGACTGTTTGAGTTTTATTAAAATTAACCATTGGTCATCCAGTATCGTGCATTTAGATCATGATAACCACAGATAAAGCCAGGTACAGCCTATAGCACCTCACTATCATGGCAAAATGTAACTTTATGGTTTCTATGGTATTTGTATGAAAAACAGTAGCCTAACAGTTAAATACATTATTAAATACTGTAATTACCGGTATATTCCATTAGTCATTTAATACATTGTCTACATTAATAATATTATACAATTCAATATGTATATCCCACATTTCATGGTGCAGTTAATATTACTAGGCTAACGTTACAGTAAATCCATGGTAGGCTAAATGGATTCAGTTTCAATTCAGATTCTGACTGTATCGTTGTGTACAGTGTTTCTCCTGTTTGTCAGCGGTGTTTCATCTGCCTTTAAACTGATTTAAACTGGACATTTGTGTTCTTCGCTGAATTCAAGTGCTTCTCACTGGATCTCTTGAGCGAGACGATCGGAGTAAACGCGTCTGCTCTAGTGAGCTCGCGCTGCCATTTGGACTTTGAGCCGAGCGGATAAACGGTCCGTGTGGCGCGCGGTTCAAATGAGTTTCGTTCCGCTTTTGCCGCATAAACATTATCGAACATTTATCGACCTCTTGATATCGTTTTATCGAGAAAAATTATATCGCGATAATTATTGTTATCGTTTTATCGCCCAGCCCTAATAGAAGTACTAGGATAAAAGTTTAAATTTAAAAAATATAAACACTGATGTCTATGATAGCGATCAAAGTAGAGTAAAGCCCCAATCACACCTAATGTTTTTCCGGTTCGAAAACGCGAGGCGCACAGCACTGACCCAATCAAACAGAACGAGCAGTAAACTGCATTTTTTGTTGGTAGGCAAACACAGAAACAGCTGTCCTGTCAGTCAAGTAAACGTCAAATCAGCCTTTTATTAACTTTGTTTACTTTCTGTTAACATTGTGGTAGTTACGATTTGTGAAGTCGTTAAGCTCCTGGTAACCCCCGAGAGCACCACAAGTTTATCCTCCATCATCGCACTCTCCGGCGTTCAAAGCAACTGTAGCTTTCATAACTACAACGGAAGACCCGCCTCTCCATTCATTCGATTGGACAGTGAAAAAAACAGAGGACAGCGCATTTACCACTCTAAGTTGATTTTTTTTAACTCCAAAAAACGTGAGGCGCAACCGGCGGTTAAACGCGAGGCGCCTGGGGTGTATAAACAGCGTACAGAACGCGCACTGCCATAGGGAATCAATTGAAAAAAGGCGCCTCTCACTGCCAAAAACGCATTTAGGTGTGATCGGCCCCTAAACCAGCTTAAAGGGATACTCCACTTTTTTTGGAAATAGGCTCATTTTACAACTCCCCCAGAGTTAAACAGTTGAGTTTTACCGTTTTCGAATCCATTCAGCCGATCTCCGGGTCTGACGGTACCACTTTTAGCATAGCTTAGCATAGATCATTGAAGTGGACAAGACCATTAGCATCTCTCTCAAAAAAATTACCAAAGAGTTTCGATATTTTTCCTATTTAAAACTTCACTCTTCTGTAGTTACATCGTGCACTAAGACCAACGGAAAATGTAAAGTTGCGATTTTCTAGGCTGATATGGCTAGGAACTATTCTCTCATTCCTGCGTAATAATCAAGAAACTTTACTGCCATAGCATGAGTGCAGCAGGCGTAATGCTATGACGCAGCACCTGAAAATAGTCCCCATCTAGGTTACTTCCTGCGTGACCATATAAGTTTGTGTTTGCGCTGCATAGTATCATTACGCCTGCTGCACTCATGGTACGGCAGTAAAGTTTCTTGATTATTACGCAGGAATGAGAGAATAGTTCCTAGCCATATCAGCCTAGAAAATCGCAACTTTACATTTTCCGTTGGTCTTAGTGGACGATGTAACTACAGAAGAGTCAAGTTTTAAATAGGAAAAATATCGAAACTCTTTGGTCATTTTTTTGAGAGAGATGCTAATGGTCTTATCCACTTCAATGATCTATGCTAAGCTATGCTAAAAGTGGTACCGCCAGACCCGGAGATCAGCTGAATGGATTCGAAAACGGTAAAACTCAACAGTTTAACTCTGGGGGAGTTGTAAAATGAGCCTATTTCCAAAAAAAGTGGAGTATCCCTTTAAAATAACGCATATAAAATAATTATCGATTACATTGTTTCGCCACAAGGTGGCGACAAGTGACTTACAAAATGTATTTATTGAATCATTTATTTAAGAGAATGTAGTACTATCGTATGATGCTTCTGAAATAAGTCAGAGAGATGTGATGAATTGTTTTTGTAAATATGACTCATCTTATACATCATGTAGCCTGTACAGTCTGTTTAAGTGTATGATTTAACTTTTTCTGATGGTCTAGTGTTAAAAATAAAATAAAAATCGCAATATCGAATCGCAATTCTTAAAAAAAAAATCCTAATATCAGCACCCAAGTATCGTGATAGTATTGAATCGGGAGATAGGTGTATCGTCCCAGTCCTAGAGTTCACGAGACAGCGAGAACTGAGAAGATGACGCAGATGGGTCTCGATGTAGTGCGGCAATTTTGTGAACTCACTCAGAGGCCCACACATAAGAAAATGAATAATTGAATAAAGTTGTTATTTTTGCATACAAAAATTATTGTCGTCGCTTGATAAACTTAAGATTGAGCCACTGTAGTCACTTGTGGCGCTTTTCCACTGCATGGTACGGCACGGCACGCTTTGGCGCTTTTCCACTGCATGGAACGGCTCGCTTTAAATGGTACCACCTCTGTCGAGGTTCCAAGCATACTGTACCGATACTAAAATGTGACGTGAAAACACTGCAGATCACTGATTGGTCAGACAGAATCGTCACTAGCAGCGTCATTGTATTTGCGAGACATCAAACCCGCTAGATTTAAATAGCCAGTAACAGTCACCGCTGTAGCACCTGTTTTAAAACTACTTGCTTGAAGAAAAAAGAAAGAAAAAAAAACGTCCAAAAAATAAATAGCTGAATAGTGTTCAGTGGACGAAGTGCAGACGTTCATCTCGTTGGTTGCCGAGGAGCGGATAAACTATAAACGATCAGTCTTTATAATCCCACCCACTTTGAAGTGGTACTAACTGCAGTGGAAAAGCAAACCGAGCTAAAGCGAGCCGTGCCGAGCCGAACCGTATCATGCAGTGGAAAAGCGCCATTGGACTATTTTAACAATGTCTTTACTAACTTCCTGGGCTGGCAGAATGAAATTGCCTAGAAAAATATCTTACCGTAATTTGTGTTCTGAAGATGAATGGAAGTCTTTGGAACAACATGAGGGTGTATAATTACTGACAAAATATTCATTTTTGGGTGAACTAACCCTTAAATATAAGTAGTGTGGGGGTGCCAAACTAGCACTGTGGTCCAGTCTCTTCATGCCCCGTCTGTAAAGTGAACAGATTGACTGATGTTACAAATGGTGATTTATTAATTCATAAACATTTAATAATAACAGTACTCCATAAATGTTAACCCTTAAGTTATTTAGGCTGTGCTTTGAGTATAAATATTAAACCACACAATATTAAAATGTAGCTTACAAAGGTAATACAATGGAAAGGTTCAATAACACATTGTAAAGGATTAGCTAACGTTACACCTGAAAATGAAAACTTCCATCAAAAAAAAAAAAAGTAGCTTGACAAGGAATATACATTTTTTGTAGTAAGGTTATTCATCTGTGTGTAACGTATGTGTGTGTGTGTGTGTGTGCGGCTGTATGCTTAACGTCAAATTAAAAGAGCATATTCATATAAAACGTTGATTCAACTGACTTGAAACTAAGTTAACGTTACCTGTGAATTAAGCGGTTGCGTGACATTCATATTAATACTAGGCATAAATGGCATTTAAAACCTTTACAAAACCTCGAATCAAGATTAAAAGCCTAAACTTACAGCTAAAGTCTAGTCAACCTAACGTCACCTCTAAGTTAGTTAACTTACCGTTAGCCTAACAGTTGAGATGCTAACGGACTTTTCCCGAAGACACTAAACCATTTCTATAAAGTAAATATTCAACGGAAGCGTGTTATTTCCATGAAAGAATGTGTCTGAAACATTTTTATGTACTATTTGTGTAATTTTGGGGACTAAACTTACCTGAAATTAGCGAAAACAACAGTGAGAGACGGAGTTGCTGCTTGTCGTCAGTTGAGCCAAAGTTGAGCTCCCGCCCGTTTCCATGGTAACTCCAGTTCAAATCTGGTTCAAATGCAACTCGAATGTTCAGTGCGCGCGCATATTAAAATATGTAGAAGTCACGCTGCGTTTAAAGAAGATTTGATCGAGGGAGTTATTTGATAATCAGATAAAATATCCTGAAATGTGAGGTTAATATTATTAAGTGTATAGGCTCATGGCCATCACCAAACTGTAAACGGAATGAGAGTGTAAAACAATGTTTACCACAAAGTCATTTATATAATAGGCTATAATATAATGTAATATATAATAGCCTATAATATTATATAGCTTTATATAAATGGTTAACGTGGTGTAGAAATAAAATTGCAAAAAACATTTATTAAAAACTAAACATGATATAAGGCATGGATATATTTTAAGAAAATACACAATATGTACACACATTTACAGATGTAACATGAGGAACAATTTAAAAGATTTATGTTCAATGTATTTTTGAAATAATATATTTTCAAAATGTATTTCAATATATTTAACAGTGCTTCACATAATGTGAATAGCATATCTATAAATTACAGAAAGGTCTGTCTGTCTGTCTGTTAACCACACATCTCTCGAACCGTTTGTCCAATGGATTTCAAACTTGACAGGTTTCTTGCTACGGGCATGAGTAGGCTAAGTGCAGTGTCAAGTTTGACATTGTTTGGATTAGAAATGCAAAAGATACCGTTAAAAATAAACATTCTGACAAACACTCTGTGTATGTCATTATGTCAGTATCTGTATTTGCTTATACCATGCACAAATAAAAATGTCACTGAACTTTTACTGTGTAATTGTAACAATGAGCACTCAAACACACCCAACCAACAATTACTAAAAACACAAACAACAACTGATTTTGCACGGGCACTTTGCCATCATTTGTAGTAACCAATTCACACACTGTTTGCTCAAGCGTTTTCTCAGAGTTCACTGTATAGCTGCTCCCTGAATCGTCGCGCTTATTCATTTGTGGATGTTAACTGAATCTGTAAGTCAGCTATGCTGTTTACTTCTGAATATTATCTTTCATTCTGGTGCGCTTAACGTTATCGCTACTGTAATAGTAGCTTTTAATTGTTAATGCTATTAACCAACAAAACATATTCAATGCATTCACAGGCATCATTTTTAGTAGCCTATTCACAAACAGTTTTTGCTCAAGCGTAGCGTTTTCTCGGAGTTCACTGTGTAGCTGCTCCCTGCATCGTGTAGTTCAATTTTCCACATTTATTTTATGTCATTATTTCAGGATCAGTATTTGCTTTCTACATAATTAAAAATCTCACTGAACTTCTGCTGTGTAATTGTAACAATGAGCACTCAAACACACCAAAACAACAATTACTAAAAACACACACAAAAACTGATTTTGCACCGGCATTTTGCACTAGTTAATATTAATTTATTAATAGGCTATATAAGTGCTGGTTTATTGGGGTGGTGTTATAAACTATTGTGATGTTTAAAATGTTTATATGGACATAGGCCTAGTCATATTATACAAATCTAGTGATTGTAAACTTATGTTAAGAAGCGCACATTTGTTAACAAGTGTACTTAACATTATGAGAATGTTCAGCAAATAACATGTTCCCAGAACGTTTTATGGTAGCCTAAATATAACATTCAGAAAATACTAATAACATTATAAATATGTTCTGAGAATGTTGTTCTAATAACGTTTTCTATCAACGTTATGAAAACGTTCATCAATCACAAATAACGTAATAAAGACGTTCCAAGAACATTGTTCTAAAAACGTTTTCTATCAACGTAATGAGAACTTTCATCAATCACAAATAACGTCATAAAGACGTTCCAAGAACATTGTTCTAAGAACGTTTTCTATTAACGCAATGAGGACGTTCATCAATCACAAATAACGTTATAAAGACGTTCCAAGAACATTGTTCTAAGAACGTTTTTTATCAACGTAATGAGAACTTTCATCAATCACAAATAACGTTATAAAGACGTTCCAAGAACATTGTTCTAAGAACGTTTTTTATCAACGTAATGAGAACTTTCATCAATCACAAATAACGTCATAGAGACGTTCCAAGAACATTGTTCTAAAAACGTTTTCTATCAACGTAATGAGAACTTTCATCAATAACAAATAACGTCATAAAGACGTTCCAAGAACATTGTTCTAAGAACGTTTTCTATCAACGTTATGAGAACGTTCATCAATCACAAATAACGTCATAAAGACGTTCCAAGAACATTGTTCTAAGAACGTTTTCTATCAACGTAATGAGAACGTTCATCAATCACAAAAAACGTCATAAAGACGTTCCAAGAACATTGTTCTAAAAACGTTTTCTATCAACGTTATGAGAACGTTCATCAATCACAAATAACGTCATAAAGACGTTCCAAGAACATTGTTCTAAGAACGTTTTCTATCAACGTAATGAGAACGTTCATCAATCACAAATAACGTCATAAAGACGTTCCAAGAACATTTTTCTAAAAACGTTTTCTATCAACGTTATGAGAACTTTCATCAATCACAAATAACGTCATAAAGACGTTCCAAGAACATTGTTCTAAGAACGTTTTCTATCAACGTAATGAGAACGTTCATCAATCACAAATAACGTTATAAAGACGTTATGAGAACATTGTTCTAAGAACGTTTTTTATCAACGTAATGAGAACATTCATCAATCACAAATAACGTCATAAAGACGTTCCAAGAACATTGTTCTAAAAACGTTTTCTATCAACGTTATGAGAACTTTCATCAATCACAAATAACGTCATAAAGACGTTCCAAGAACATTGTTCTAAGAACGTTTTCTATCAACGTAATGAGAACGTTCATCAATCACAAATAACGTTATAAAGACGTTATGAGAACATTGTTCTAAGAACGTTTTTTATCAACGTAATGAGAACATTCATCAATCACAAATAACGTCATAAAGACGTTCCAAGAACATTGTTCTAAAAACGTTTTCTATCAACGTTATGAGAACGTTCATCAATCACAAATAACGCCATAAAGACGTTCCAAGAACGTTGTTCTAAGAACGTTTTCTCTCAACGTTACAAGAACGTTAATAACGTTATATGAACGTTCCAAAAACATTATTTTAATAACGTTTTGTACTAACATTTACACAACTTTTAAAGAACGTTAGTGAATGTTCTGGGAACGTTCCCTGTTAGCTGGGTGTCTGCTTAACCTCCGTAACCACGCCCCTCCAACTGACAGTAGACAGGCTGAATGAAAACACCTACTTTTCTAGATCCAATAAGGTGCTAGTTGGAATTAGGTATTATGAATTATATTAAGAAAGTCGTACATAGAAAACATGCCGTAATGTACCATGAGTGTAAACCTTAGACGCATTCATTGTGAAGCATGCAAGCGATTTGCAAAGATTAATATAAATATTAAAGTCCCTGTAAAGTCAAAATTAAGTAGGCCTATGTGTTCTGAGTTTGTCACACCACAGAAAAATGTGTTATTAGCCACCCAGGCAAATTTGAATGATAAAAAAAGCCGGCAAGTACATAAAATAAGCTATCAAAATCTTGAAAAAATGAGCAGTATTCTCTGCTCTCAAACGCTGGGGGCGTGTCCGCTGGCTGCGCTGAAACCCCGCCCACTCGCGGGAAAGCTGCCGACGGTGACATTAGGTGATACTGCTTTCGGGACGGGGAGATAGTCGGTTCGGCCCGTTCGGCCCCATTCACCAGTAACAGCGGATTATCAGTGAATCTCAGTTGTTTACGACGAAAGTTTATAAAACTATCCCGTGTAAAATGGTCAATACAGAGGCGGGTGTTGGCGGTGATCCTCAGCTCTCCATCAAGGTCGGCTCTTCACAAAATTAATCCACCTCTTCTTGATGTGATCGTTTTTAGGAAATTTAAATAAAGACACCGATCTGTTTTGTACATGATCGCATCCAGGTAGTAGCCTACGCATTTCCGTGTCGAAGCAGCTAGCTAGCAAACTGTAGGCTGTAGTAACTAATAGTACTGACAGTAACTCGCGATTGAGCGCCAAACTGATGCGAATGTGCTCTACTGTTAGGGGAGGAGCCAGCCTCAGTCAGTGGTCATCAAGTAGGGGCGTGTCCAGGAGCTCAGGGGCTCCAGTGCGTCATCGAGCCCCGTTTTAGCCCCTCCCAAAAAATCCAGAAAATAGCAATGGTGAAAAACTGTTTAACGGTCTAACTCCACAATTCAGTACTTCACAGTTCACAGTCTTTGTAATATGTTTTAGCAATACATTTCTAACATTTATAATGGGTTTAGAATTTTTTTTTAGAATTGCCTTTACAGGGACTTTAATATAAAGGTTAATAAAACGTTACATTCACTTCAGTTCTTCTGGAGGTGCAGCAGGAACATGTATAGTTGGTACTGATCCTTTTTTCAGGAGCAGCTTCTTAGCAAAACCAGCTTTATACTGACCCTTGTTTATAAAGCAGTCTGGTGAGAAATGATTCGCGCAAACATGAGAGCATTGACGTTGCTCGTGGGGAATATTCCCTTCGAAAACAAACTCAGCCACTGCGTCTTCAGAGGTTCGGATTTAGGAACATTAAAATGACTGCTGTGTTCGTTATTACACCCAAGAACAGAACACCACAATCGCTTAGCTAGAACACCCTAGCAATTGCCTAGCAATGCTCTAGCAACCACATAGCAACACTATAGCAACCACTCAGAACACCCTAGCAACCACCTAGCAACCACCCAGAACACCCTAGCAACCACCTGAACAACATCAATAAGCCATATCTCAGCACCAGAACATCGTACAGACATGTTTTTTTGGCTCGTATGCAATCATGTAACACTCTAGCAACCGAGCGGCGAGTTTTGCCACTGCAAGCACCACTTCACATTTTCTTCAGGAAATGTATATTCTAGTTATTATTATTATTTTGCTGTTTACAGGCTGTCAGAGAGACAGGTGTCAGGACAACAATTTCAGTGATAGCTGGCTAGTAGGTACAATTTATGTGTTATTTCAAAGAAAATTATTAAATGAATATCTTAATCTCTTAGAGCACAAGACTTAACGATCATTCACTGACAACGCTGTTGTTTCTAAGATCTCTTTCTACACTCCAACTTGTAGTCGTCACATCTTGTCGCTGCTCATTTGCATAAATTTGAGCACTCCTTAAATTTGCCACACTGCCCAAGCCTCACAGCACAGAAATATTCATAACTCTACAGTATACATATCTGAATATATAGAATTGGACTTGACAGATGCTTGCACGCTGTAGCTTATTACATACTGTACTTTTTTAATATAATTTAAATGTAGGCTATATCACTTTTTAAAATCCATTCAGGTTCAAGTTCTGTTGTCATGAACTGCTCGGTGGAAACAGACAGTGGTGATCCAAATGCAGGCTTTATTGAGAGGACAATCCAGAAACAGGTACGAGAGAACAGGCAGATGTCAAAACCAGGTGAGCAGTCCAGATCAGCAAGGATGAGGCAAACGGGAAGACCAGAAACAGGCAGGGAGTCCAGGAACCGTGAAACTAGGAAACACTAAGGAACTAGGAAAACGCTTAGGATGCAGTGAGACACATACAATACTGAGCAATGAACCAAGGGAAAACTCAGGCTTAAGACAGGTGCGCTAAACAAGATAATCAAACACAGGTGCATGAAATCAACCAAAATCAGTCCAGGGTGAAACCTAAAGGAAACAATAAACTAGGAAGGAGTGCCCCCCAGAGGCTCAAGCGGGCACTCCAGCCGCAGATCGTCACATCTGTTTATTTCTAAAGCACATTTACTACCGGCAGCTGGCCGACCAAAGTGCTGTACAATAATTACAATATAGATACACAATACAGAACAATCAATAATCACTTAGAAACATTAAAAAAAAGGGTAAATTACAGCCGAGATAAACAGATGAGTTTTAAGGGCAGTTTTAAACTCAGATAAACTGGTAGCCGTTTTAATTTGGGTCTGGAGATTATTCCACAGAGTGGGGCTAGCCACTTCAAAGGCTCTATTTCCCCTTTTTTTCAAGCGGGTTCTGGGAATGGGAAGGAGGAGTTTCTTTCCCGATCTAAGTCCTCGCTTAGGAGTGTACGGGTGAAGTCCATCAGATAAGATGGTGCAAGATTATTTAAAGATTTGTAGACCAGTATAATAGAATTTTATATTAAATTCTATACTGAACAGGTAACCAATGTAGAGATCTCAGAAGGGGTGTAACATGATCAAATTGTTTACATCCCTTCAGGAATCTAGCTGCTGCAATTTGAACAACTTGTAGACGGGAAATTTGAGTCTTTGAAGCACCATAAGAGAGTTGCAGTAATCCAGCCGAGATGTAATAAAGGCATGGATAGCAACCTCTAAAGAGGCGTTAGAAAGAAAGGTTTTAATTCACTCCTTTTGTCTGGCACATAATCACCATAAGAGGGCACAGTTTTGAGCAAAAAAACTAAATCTTCCTGTATGGCTTCCCATATCATTCACGGCCCCATGGCAACTATGTGGAATATGTCATATAATGTGTACCAAGTGTTATGCTGAAATCCCAACCCAGATTATGGATGGATAATTTACTGTCTGTCACACACATTCATCATTTAAATAAGTAACGAATGACACTGAATGACAGTGGGATCACATCAGTGTTTTGTGTAAGATTGTGTAAGACTTCAAGCATGGACTCAAACTGACTAATATAGTAATGGAAGAGACAATCCTCAAAAACATGCAGGGTGAAAACCAGTAACCGGGCAGAAGTAAACATGAGAGGAGAGGCTCGGGTAGAAAGGGTACACAGTCAAAGGATCATAAGAAGACAAATGAAACACCCTGCATTCATGTGGACTTCTTGAACATGTGTGAATGAAGATCAAAAAGTCAGCTGCGCTGTCTAATTTTGCACCACTTCAAAAGAAAAATCTTTGCTTTCATTTTCAGCCACACGTTTAGAAGAGAAACAGATTAATTTTATATTTAGGTAGAAATGTAAACTCTCAATTCTGAATCAATACAGCATTATTAGCACAATGACACACAGCCCAATGCAAATGTGAAAAAAACATCAGTGTTGCGAAACGCGCTCCACGCATGCTCACTCAGCCGAGACACAGAGACAGAAGTAAAAGCAAGGGTTTTCCTACACGACTTAACTAGAGTCCACATCACTCTCAGATAATATTTATAAAAACATATTTCACACCCCAGAGCTGTTGGAAGAAAATGTTTAAAGGAGAAACATCAGTTTTTTTCTGGCTGTGCTTTTGCCGTCTGTATGGTGAGTTACAAACTTTTTTGGTGTTCTGGTAGAAGTTAGTTCAGATCAACAGTAAACCATTTAAATCAGTCAGAAGATCTCTTGCTCTTATTCCCAGATATTACTGAGATGTAGATGCGACTATGAGAAGTTTCCTACTGTTGTATTAAACCAAAATGTAAAATGTAAACGATATTAAGGTGTGTGAACTGCCATTTATTTCCCATGATCCTGTTTTTATCTTTCTACTTTCTCAAAGTGTGTAATCATTTCAAAACCCCTTCAAACTTCAGTTAAAGCTTCATTAAAACAACTTAAAGTTGAATGTGTGACTGAGAGACTGTGTCTGTGTTCTTCAGGAGTGTTTGCTGACACAGATGCAGTGAAGTCAGTGTCAGCGATGGAGGGAGATTCAGTCTCTCTAAACTCTGATACTGAAATACAGAAAGGTGATAAGATAACGTGGACATTCGGTACTAACGGGAATCTTATAGCTAAAGCTAAAAATGATGGAGTGAAAAATATGATCCCTGATAATCTTGATGAGAGATTCAGAGACAGACTGAAGCTGGACAAGAACACTGGATCTCTGACCATCACGAACATCAGATCTGATCATGCTGGAGTTTATGAAGTTGAGATCAGCAACAGCAGCTCAGAGGCTAAACACAGATTCACTGTTACTGTGTATGGTGAGTAGAGAAATACAGCTCTCTCTATTGTATATGACAGAAGTGGCATTTTATTGTTATAATTCTTCTTAATACTACACAATAAAAGAATTATATTTATTTGTGATCTTTGAAATTGATCTATGACACTGTAATTCCATTTTAAATATGAATCCACAGGCTTCTAAAAACAGATTTTTTTCATCTAAAAACACATATAGCTCAGTCCAAATTATATTTCATGCAAACTTAGCCATATACTTATATCCTTTTGTAACCGTGACCATTTCAGCTAGGACCTGAACGTTAAAAACATACTTTACATTTCAGACCTTAAAACCTCACTTACAATTTTTTTTTTTTAAACCAAGCTACAACATTGTGACGCTCTAATGTGGAGAAAGTAGAGCAGTCGTTTTTACGTCAACACAGGAACATCTCCACAGTAACAAATAACCGTCTCCATGATGCCCTGACTGATGCCCAGTCGGTGAAGTAAGACCAGGACAGAAACTTTTCCTACAGACCAAACAGTGCTATTAGGGAGGGGTGAGCAGTGGGCTGAGCACTTAGTGCAACTCGCAACCGAATCACAAAAGCCGCTAAAAGCCGCTAAAAATCACACACTGCTCCTTTAAGAATGATCAAACCAGACAAGACACTTTCTTGCTCTATTTTCTATCAATATTAGTGTTGCTCTTTGTTAACACAGACTAGATCGCCGTCTTTGACTGCAGGGACGTGTCTCACTTTTTTTTCAGTGTGTTGTACAATATACAGCTGTATTCAACGGGTTACTATTATTCAGATTTACTTTAAACACTTAAATTAGAATCAGTTTCAAAAACAAGCGTTTCATTCAGATGTATTGTGAAATTATTTATATATAAATTATTTATCACAATAAACTCAGATTCCCAATTAACTTTTATGGTGCAGATATGTCATGCTGTTTGTTACAGATTGTCTTGTCTGTTTTAAGTTTTGTTCATGTTTTCATGTCTTTTATTTTGTAATTTAGTCATGTGATTCCCTGTTCCCTTGATGTGATCCTGTCATGTGCTTCACCTTTTCATGTGCCTTGTTTTCATTGGTCCGTTTGTTTCATGCATCATGTACTCAATGGTTCTTGTTTAATTAGTTCTGTCTGTTCATTGGTTGCTTTTGTCATGTGATCCCCAGTCTTGTATTTAAGCCGTTATGTTTCCCATGTTACTTTGTTGTGTATTCAACAATTTTATGCTGTTTCCATGTTCCACGTGTCAAGTTATTGTTATCAGTCAAGTTCTTAGTTCATGTTTCTCATCTTTGGATTATTAACCCTGTAATAAACTGCACTTAGGTCCTCTACACTATTGTCTTTGTTTGCTTCCATGTCAGCTATGTTACAGATATGTCACTTTCTCCGACTAATTCACTCACATAATGTCTGTCTCCCTTTAGCCGCTACAACACCAGATCCACACACTCCTTCAGGTTCTCCTTCATGTCCTTCTTTAAGTCCTGCTTCACGTCCTCCTTCAGTTCCGTCTTCAGGTCCTGCTTCACGTCCTCCTTCTCCAGGTTCTTCTTCAGGTTCTCCTTCAGGTCCTCCTCCAGGTCCTGTATCTCAGACACCACTGATCGCTGCTGCTGCTGCTGGATTTCTGTTGCTTGTTGCTGCAGTCGTGATCTTCTGCATCTGCAAGAAACACAGAAAAACTGAGCAAAAAGGCTAGTGTTTCCTACTACTGATACAACTGTTAAATATGTATTAAGTATGATAATGAATAATTATACACTTTAATAATACACCTCAAATTATGTATTTTTAGGATGAAAATGGATTTCGTGATTCCACTTTGTTGATTTAATGCATTTATTATTATTGTTTACAGTTGAGGCTCGTGATGAAGAGATAACCTACGCTGATCCAACATTCTACAAAAGAAACACACAGAAATCGGTGAGATCGTTTATGACTGTCATCTGTGTCATTATCAGCAGAATCACATTTGGATGCTTTTAGTGTTTTCCTGTATAAGTGTAAATGGGTATGCTTCCTGATTTTATTAAAACAAATAAAACTACTAGTTTTGATCATAGTGGGGGTTACTAAAACAGGTAACACTAAAAGTATGACATTAATCTGACACGACCAGTTGAATGTGGTCCACCAGGGTTTAAAATCTAGGATTTAAAGTTGTTCTTTGTATCAGCTTTCCCAGGAAAAACGCACCACTACAGAAACACTCACTAAAAATTAATGCCATATCTGTTTATGAGAGCAAAAATTATGTAAAAAAAGTGAAGCTAGTTCTGAGAAAAGATCGTGTAGCACGTATGATGTATAAAATTTAAATGGGAAGTTCACCCAAACTCAAGAGTGCTTAAAAAAAAAAAAAAAAGTGTGAAACAAATGTTTAGTTCCCAATCTCCTGACACCATCACAATTTCATTTAAGTAGCCGAAGACAAACCTCTTTCACAAGCACTTGAGATTCAAGGGCAGTTCATGTGTCTATTACCCCTAATGTCTCGATATATTTACGGACATCCTGACGCTGCCCACATTGCTGAGAGCAACATTTAAATTAATATTTATGTTAGATGAATATTTATATTTTATATTTATTTAGATGAATATATATATATATATATATACTGTATATGAAGCATGCTCCTCTCAATAACAAAATAAACACGCAACAAAAATACGCTTAAAGGAGGGTTGTTGCCAAAGCTGGCCCACACTAAAAGATTTTTAGAGAATCTTACTCAGATTTTCAAAATGTGACCAAGACAGCACAACACACACTAAAAGATTCCATCCACAAACAACCAGAGTCCCGACTGTGAAGAAGGGAAATCTCCCAAAATCTCTCGCAGTCAAACGTGACTTTAGAGTAAACAAACATGCCAGGTAACACGCAAGAAGAAATGGCAATACTAGTGTTTGGACTGATAATTTACAAAAAATAAGATCGCAGGAAAAAAAAGGTTTGTCATGGAGATACCGTTGACTTGGTCTGCGTCCGGAATTACACACTCTCTCTGAGTAGGTCTACTTATTTTAAATAAATATGTAATTACTTCACAACTTTACGAAAAGCAGAGGTGACAAAAGTATTCACATTCGTTACTCAAGTAGAAGTATAGATACTAGGGTTTAAAAAGACTTCTGTAGAAGTTTAGGTATCAACTCAAGCTTTTTACTCAAGTAAAAGTGTAAAAGTAACTGCTTTCAAAACTACTTAAAGTATAAAAGTAGAATTAATGCAAGGAAATAAATTCCATTAAGGACAAAAGCTTAGGCCGCGCCACAGGGGCCGATAGTGCACCACCACCTCCTCAAAAAACATTTTTCTAAAGGCCATCACTATAACGTTATATGAAAATGTTAATGTTGAAAAATTTGGGATGCACTACCTGTTTCAGCCGCATATATGCCCATAGAAAATGAATTTCAGTCCAATTTCCATTTTAGTAAAATGCAAATACATTAAATAACCATATGTGTGTACTACTGAGCATTAACGTGTTTCATGGAGCGGAAGATATGATGACTAGTTGCCTATAAGTATTGTAATGGTGCAAAAAGTCAAACTTCAGAGGCATGTTATCTCGGAATGGTATATGTTTATACTTCTCTTTAAAGGCGTAGGTTTGATTTTGAGATTGGTGGGGACTGGGGACACTCACAGAAGCGGAGGAATCAGGAAATTAATAGGATAATGTATTAAAGGTATACTCCACTTTTTTTTGGAAATATGCTCATTTTACAACTCCCCCAGAGTTAAACAGTTGGGTTTTACCGTTTTCGAATCCATTCAGCCGATTGTCTGATATTTAGAAGAATATCAGTAACCAGACAGTTTCTGGTCCCATTGACTTCCATAGTAGGAAAAAATATATACTATGGAAGTCAATGGGACCAGAAACTGTCTTCTGGTCCAAATGTAGTATTAAACAGATTTCTACATTTCTATGTTAAACGCTGTTAAACTAATTTCAAAGCTCTGTATAGGTCATTACACAAAAAACATTTTCAACGTTTTGGTAGGTTAGTTCACATGTAAATAATAGCCTAAAAATAACCATTACGGAACGTTCTGTATAAGTCGTTTTTAGGTTTATTAAAAAATAACTACCCTGCAACGTTCTGGGAGCATTATTTTATGGTTGCAAAAAAATAAAATAAACACAATGGCAAGCAGGACGAGGCTGAGAGGTGCGAGGAAGAGGAGCTTCTGGTGCATAAAAAGAGGTGTGACAATGAAGGACGAGAGAGGACCAGGCCTGGACTTTACATTGCGTTTTGTTTGTGTGTGTGCGGCAGTCGTCCAGAGGGGAAGCCCCTTTTACTTTCATTTTGTTGTAGGTTTATTTGGATATTAAAGTGTTTGAACATTCGCCGATTCCCACCTCCTTCTCTGAACAACTAACCCTGTTACAAAAACCCAAAAAGAATGTTCTTAGAATGTTATTATTTGGTTCTCGAAAAACCCCAATCGGGAACAAAATACTTACGTTAAGGGAAGGGTCTGTTTGCTAGGTTTGTTGACGCAACAGGATTTATGATTGTAAATATAAATATATGTTTATATTATATTACATGTTGGATATTTAAGATTTGAGATTGGTGAAGCCCTGACGTCCTTTCGAGTAGATTCAATCACTCTTAACAAACCGCACACCACAGGAAAGTCTGATAAGATCATCTGTAAAACCATCAAGATAATCTGGACATTACCTAAGATTGTTGAAAGGGGGAGAATTGGGCCTACAATTCGCCCAATTATCCTCCTGTGCCCGTTATGTGGGTGCAAAGGGTGCAGCCCCAGCCCAGAAACGTGCCAAGCACAAGTCAATAAGAAAATACAGGACCAGGAGGACAGTGGGGATCTCCACCTCCAAGTAGCCCATCTAGCTCACAAAAAATAATCTTGTCGTCCACTCCGATAGGCTAACTGACCAACATGGTGACATCATGATATCTTCAACATAACATGCAAATGTGCAATCGAAATCCTACTGCGCAAATTACCATAAAATGTTTTGTTTGCGTGCACTAGGGTTGTGTGATTAATGGAAATGGAGTTTCGATTTCGACTTCCAACAATTATGAAAATAAGATAATTAAAATAAAATGATTGTGTCCTATTTGTCCCATTTCCAGTGGTGCACTTTTACTCCTCTTTAAAGGCCCGAACTTAATGTGCATATCAGTAAAATCATGTAACATTCATTAAAAGAACTCGACCTGTTACTCATTACAGCTTTTTGTGTGCAAAAGTGAACTTTGAACTTCGGGTGTGTGCCTAAATGGTACATGCAAATGTATATCAAGATCCCAGGTTAAAAAAAAAACATACTCGGTTACCTAACGTAACCTCGGTTCTCTCTAGAAGAGGGAACGAGTATTGCTTAAGCTAGCTTACGCTATGGGTAAAGTCATCTTTTCTCGAGATATGAAGCCAAAAAATTATCCTTAATTTTGTATTTATTGTCAACGCATTGCAGCAGCTAGCAGACCTAGAGCAGGCTGTCTAGCGTGCTCATTGGCTGCTCCGCGGCAACTGCATTAGCCTACCACTGAGCCTGGCGTGACTTCGCGCCCTTTACGTGTCACAGCCCGCCAGAATGGGTGTGGCTTAGCGTATAAAAGCATGGCTCGGAGGCTGCTTCTCTGGTTTTCATCGACTGAAGCGAAAGTCGCTCGTGGCGCGAGCACGGCAGGTTACGCAATACTCGTTCCCTCTTCTAGAGAGAACCGAGGTTACGTTAGGTAACCGAGTACGTTCTCTTACGAGAGGTTCTCTCATATTGCGTAAGCTAGCTTACGCTGCGGGAACCCCTCGTCAACGCCGTGCGCGCCAAGCATCCACTCCATGAGTCCCCGGGAGTCCCGGGGAACAAAGATAAGTGGGAAAACAGGCGGGCAGCATAGCGGGCCGACACATAAACACCCTATGGGAAATGCAGAGCAGATAGCCGGTCTGGCATAACGGCCCATTATAGTGCAGCTCAACCAGGAGAGCTTAGTCTCGTGATATTAGCTTGCGCGCTGCAGACGCAGGCAGAACATACACATTATTAGACTGACAAGAGTTTAGCCTGCAAGGCGGGAACTTCTAGGATATAAAACCTCACAAATGTAGACGGAGAGGCCCAGCCTGCCGCCGTACAGATGTCATGAATAGAAATTCCGCTGGACCATGCCCACGATGAGGCCATGCCTCTAGTGGAATGTGCTCTGATGCCCAGGGGGCATTGCAGACTTTTTGACGCGTAAGCAGTTGCAATAGCGTCCACTATCTATCTTGACAGGTTCTGTTTCGAGGCGGCGAGACCTTTGGTGCGCCCATCAAACGAAACAAAAAGATGCTCTGAACGCCTGAAGGGGCGGAGCGCGCAATGTAAACCCTCAGTGCTATGACGGTGCAACTCTGCAATGGCCGCCACGTACACTTTGAGTGTGGAGGGGGACCTGCCCCTGTCCAACAGCTCTTGGAGGAAGACGAGCACCTGCGGGACCCCACATGTTTGTGGGTCCAGTTGCTTGTCGGTGCACCATTTGGAGAACACAGACCATTTAGACACGTAGAGCCGTCTCGTAGAGGGAGCTCTCGACTGCGTGATCGTATTCATAACTCCTTCTGGCAGGATAACGGGTATCCGTTTGTTTAACCATACGTGCAGAGACCAGCGCTCTGGATGGGGATGCTAGATTGAGCCGCAGGCTTCAGAGAGGAGACCTCTCCTCACCGGAATTGGCCATGGGGCTGTACGTGACAGCCGTGTCAGCTCCGGGAACCAGAGTTGGTTCTCCCAACTGGCGCGTTTCCCTGATTCTCCTGATTACCTGTGGCCAGTGTTGGGAACGTTACTCTAAAAAAGTAATTAGTTATAGTTGCTCACTACTTGTTCCAAAAAGTAACTGAGTTAGTAATTCAATTACTCTATAATAAAAGTAACTCGTTACCAGGGAAAGTAATTATTTGCGTTACTGTTAAAAAAAAAAGTTGCTATATGTCAATTGTTTTTAGCAGTTTTCACAAGTCAGTTGAAATGAGTAGAACAGACAGGTGTTTGTACATAACTTGCACGTCGACAGACAGCAAGAGGTTTATCCTGCACTTCACTTTACTGCACTTATTAACCCACCTCCTCACTATCTGTGTGAGCCAGGGGTGCGTTCGGATTACACAGTTTATTCAATCAATACATAGTAACGCACAGGCATCGATTTTGTCATGAGTCATTTTGTACCCACCACTTTTTGAAACAAGTAAATAAAACATCTCCAGTTAACTAGCAGAGCATTCATTTAGTTCGCTATTAAATAAGAGATCTAGCGTTAAATTGTTTTGGTTTTGAACTCAAGCTGAGCGCTCTGTAAGACTGGGAAACTGGTTGAAGCTGGAAATTAACATTTGGCCTTGTAAGAACTGGTTGGAGACACTGTCTTGACCAAATGGTCTATTGAAACAAAGGAACTTGCTGAAATAGCATTCGACCTCCCCCTCACGCAGTCTCACCTGATTTACATTTCACCCAGTAACAGCTAAAACTCACATAAGAATAAATGTATGGTTTAATGTGAATGATTATCATTGAGTATTGTGTTTAGTATCATTTTAAAGGTCTCAGGGTGGCTGGTACATATGTCTCATTTCCAAATAAGTAAAACAAAAGGAAATAAGGGTTTTAAGAGTTTAGGAATAACTGGCACACAAAGGAATGTGGTCTAGGCACTCCCAAAGGTGTAAATTCATGAATGCTAATTTCCACTGTTCTTAGCAAAATGGTTCTTCTACCCCCAGTGAGTCTGGGGGGGGTGAACACAGTAAATTTCCACTAAATTCAAGCTTTACATCTGGCTATGTAAGGAAAATGCAGCGAGAGCTCGTGGCTCTTTCTGTATCTCAGATCGGCCCATGGAGGCTGAGTCGCCGAGACTCAGCATTCATGTATTTCATGTCGGGTAAAAGATTTTCCTCTTTGTTCTAGAACATTTGATAATTTGCATTGATTATCTTTCAATTGATTATGGAATTGTTATAATACATTTACCTGACATAATAAATTGTTATATTTGATTATTCTAACAGACTTTGACTTTATTTTCATTGGAGTTAAAAGGAATAGTCAAACATTAACATATATTTAATGATGCACAGATATCATTGAAACACTTTCATTTTATGGAGTCAGATGAAACGAGTTAATACACAAGACAAAATATATTATATTTAATTAAAAATCCCTTTGCCATTGGAAGAGACGGAACACGCGTTGAGACCTTCACCGCTAATTTGAATGCCGCCCTTGGATCAAATTAGACGGACTTACAAATTGGTGACCCCCGCGACGTGATGTCGCAACAGGATTTCGCGAGCAACGTCCTTTCCAGCAAAGTATGGGGATTTTAAAATCAGCATGAGGTTTGAACATCTTCACTTTCTTCTGCCGCTGTGGTAAGTCATTTTTTTCTTCCCTCTTGAGAAGTGTTGAGAAAATGTTGTTTGCATTGTTATGGGTATAGGAAAGCCCTTTGTTTAGTCCAGAACTGAAATACGTGAGGACGTGATAAGCGACAGCGCAGATGAAGAATGAAAACCCTTGTTAATAGATTAAAGATATCCTTGTTTGCTTAAGCAACAAAAAACGAAACCTAAAATCGGAATAACATCTTCCAAATGTTTTTCGTGTAACGTTACTTGATGAGGAGCTGTAAAACAGCCTAAAAGTTTTCAAACCAGCCGCATGTTGGTCGCCATTGTGGTATTGGCTTTGTTGAAACGAACTAGCAACAATAAGAGAATCGGCAAACAACAGAAAGAAAAATCTAAGTTTGTAAACGGATAAATCGGAGAACGTGATTTTATAAATAAAAAGGCAGATCGATGCATTGTTTATAAAAAGCCAAATTTGGGAAAACAGGATGATATGATTTACAGGCTAAAATCGGATCTCAAGGCTAAGCTAAATGTTATTGTCCATGCTGCCTCCAAAAGGAGACTAAGCTAAATGCTAGTACGGTATTGCCCATGCTACTTAAAAAACAAGGCTAATGCTAAGTGCTAGGGCCATGCTGCATTCGGAAATGCTTCAGCCTTTGTGTGACCGGCCCAACGGTGGGCACAAAGGCCACATTGAATAATATTCTAAACTAAACATGGACTAATCTTGACAAATTCTATATTGCATTTGAAAGCTTCCACTTTAACACAGATGGGATTAAAAAGCAATAATGCAATAATTTGTATTTTCAAATTTGGAGTTGTGTTTTAAACATTGTAATGCACTCATAGAACACACTTTAGTTGTTTGTGCAACTATACGTGCACATAGGCTAATTGTAAGTTTATTCTTTAAACACAGGATTGCTTTACTGTTTGTGTATTTGGAACACGTAAAGGCTGTTGATGTTATATTCTAGGCCATGCATCCTGTGTGAACTGAATTAAACAAGTGTGTGTCTATGCTGAATGTGGTTATAATGTGATTCACAATGAATTTAAAAATCAGAAACTGTGAATGCGCATCTCATTAATCCTGAAACAAAAAACCTTTTCATATTCAAAGCTTTAGAGAACGTAGACTTTACCTCTCCACTCTATGGGAGCTGTTTCGCATACCAAATTTGTAAATGGTTACGTTTGAATTAATTCTGAATGACTCTGAAAGACTGTTTTTTCCATAGATTATTGGATTCGTATATTTCCACATCTTTCGCGTCAGATTAGCGACGGCTCATATCCGATACCATTTTAAGTGTACTTGAATGAGGAGATGGGTTAATTTCCGTCTAGGATCAGCTAATGCTGCAACTTAGATTTGGGTACGTCTAAATACCTCTGTCCTAATTTAATGTTACTTTAGATAAGTGCTAAAGTAAATTATTGAATTAAGTTCCTGAGGTGGCATTCAAGGGGGCTATGAATATGTCTTCGATTGTGTACGTGTGAATTACGGCAGATCCCAGATATTTAGCCAAATTACCTCTGAATTGGTTATTGGAACTGACGGGAGTGTGCCGTGCGGCCTTGGGAGAAGGAACGGTGAGCGATATAGATTCCCTGATCTAATCGGATAAAACTAAAATTAAGAGTTCAAAAGAATAATCAAACGTTAAAATGGCCATTTAAAAAGACTAAATGAGAAGAAAAGGTATTTGAAACCTAGCAAACAGAAAGGAGAAACAGCGAATGTACAGCTTATGAGCCTTGAGCCAGAAAACCTTTTCATATTCAAATGTAAACACATGCGAACGAGCAGAGACTCTTCAGAAGACCAGAAATAATATAATTTAATTTATATTCTTAAATATAATGTAACTGTATTATAACTCAAATTATAATATACATTATATTGTAATCGCCAAACAGGCATTAATTGGAGAAGTGTGACATTTATCCTTACAGTTCGATTTCGTTGACCTGCTATCCAGTGCCAAAAGGGCGGAGGTGTGTTTTATTAATTTTTGCCTTTAAAAAACACTCCCAGAAGTGTGGCACAGGTAATAGCCAACTGATCAAGGAAGCAAATTTAGAAGGAGGGTGTGAACTAAACATCAGACAGACCACAGCCTTTTGCAGGTAACTAGAGATCTGCACTAACCAAACGTGTGACGACACCATGAAATAATTCATGCCCACAGATCTGGCTGTAATGAAAGCAACTTGACGTAAAACCCGAAAACTGGGATCTTTAATGCTGTGACACAGCAGACTGTGAAGGCTCGACTACAAGAGCAGCTTTTAGGTGTCGCACACTGCACTGAAACAACAGCCAGATCTGTGGGCATGAATTATTTCATGGTGTCGTTCACACATTTGGTTAGTGCAGGTCTCTAGTTACCTGCAAAAGGCTGTGGTCTGTCTGATGTTTAGTTCACACCCTCCTTCTAAATTTGCTGTGACACAGCAGACTGTGAAGGCTCGACTACAAGAGCAGCTTTTAGGTGTCGCACACTGCACTGAAACAACAGCAATAATTCAGACCTGGTCAATGAAAACTCGGTTTCATGTGACAGCTGGAATTAAAATTGCAATGGACATGATAATGGAGCAAGCAAAAGAATTCCACATGTCTGAATTTGAAACTGTTGAAAACATCAGAATTAACTGTGGTTCTCTCTGCATTTGTTTCTGTCAGGTTTAGCTACTTCTGCAATTCCTCAGGGGACGGATGCCAGGGCGGGCGGACCTCACGATTGTTAGAACATAACCTGAGATTCGGGAGATGGGTGAAAAGACACTTCAAAGGCCATTTACATCTCACAATAGCACATCACTACATTAGCATGGCCTCCCAGTTTAGAACTGGAACTAAAATTTGCAACACAATTGTTATCCAGTAGATTCCACCCATCTCCTAGACATGAACACTGAACACACTCCTCCATCACTACACCCTCACAGCATCATCACCTGGAATAGATCAAGTCTATTCAGACTGAACACTACACATCATGAGAAGATAAAGATGACATAGAGTCCAAAAGTGTCACTTCACTAAAGATCTATTGTGCATCTTCACACTAACAGATCCAGATAGCTTCACACACATAGGATGGTAAAGCTGATCCCATGATGACCGTCTAAGAGACACACATAGCATACGCTATTCACAACACTCTGCCAACTCATGGGAAAACACTGTAATATACATATGAATGGCTACAGTCACAAATCAATGATGCAAAAACAAAATTAAAGCAGAGGCAGACCTGCTATTAAATTTAAAAATGTTTAAACTTTCTGATTGTTATTAGGGTGGTTGGAAGGTCAGAGGGCCCCTGATTTCTCCACATACCACTAATAACAGAAACATCATAACTAAATAGATCGCTTCGTGTGAGCGCTTCAAACAATTACAGAATTTACAATTCAACCCTGTCATTGACTGTGACTTAGCCAACAACAACACACACACACACACACACACACACACACTCTCTCTCTCTTTCTCTCACACAAACTCACACTCACACACACTCACACAAAAACAATCTCACACCTGTTACAAGGAATGAACAATCTCCATTCATGTTCCAAGTCACTTCTTAGATTTGCATAAGTGGCTTGCATTGGAAGATTCCTGAACAAACAGTGATTCTTCATATTTTTTTTATTTTTGAATATTATTGTTATTACAAGACGTATTGATGCATACCATTTATTTGATTGCTTTGATTACACTGACCTCTTGCTGCATTTCCTTTGAATAATTCAGACCAAAAAATATATATATTTAAGAATTGGACATTAATATGAGACATCCTTACCATTCAGGACCTTGAGAAACATATGAGACAGATGTACCATTCACACCTGCTGACAAGAACATGGTATTTTACATTGAACATGACATGATTCTGTTTTGTTGCATTATGCGTTTCTATGCATTTCTTCGCGAGTTCAAGTTCATATGTGTTCAATCGTGAAGCGGACATTTAAGATGCTTTTCAGGTGTCTCACACAAAGCAGTGTGGAGCCAAGGAGAACACCTTCATCCACTGAGGTCTGTCCAGACAGCCGCACCGTTGGGAGGTGACAGGATTGGTCAAGAAGGGACAGATTATCATTATGGGGAAGGTGCCAGGGAAACGGAAGTTTCTCCATGAAGGGATGACACGTCAACTGAACAAGTCAAAAGGTCCAGATTGACTCTATGAACTTTGCTCACATCACAGGATCACTGGCAGAAAGCCTGAACGCACTCATCCACCTGCTGGACTCATGCTACATACACCTGGTGAGAACAGGTGTTCTGCAGGTGAACACAGCCCTCTGAGCTTCTACAGATGCTGACATTGCAAAGACAATTTTGAGTTACATCTCAAGGATTACAACAAACGTCTTACCGCGTGACCCCGTAAGTTTTCATTCGAATTTGACCCACGGGGTCAAGGAGGGAACTGTAAGACTGGGAAACTGGTTGAAGATGGAAATTAACATTTGGCCTTGTAAGAACTGGTTGGAGACACTGTCTTGACCAAATGGTCTATTGAAACAAAGGAACTTGCTGAAATAGCATTCGACCTCCCCCTCACGCAGTCTCACCTGATTTACATTTCACCCAGTAACAGCTAAAACTCACATAAGAATAAATGTATGATTTAATGTGAATGATTATCATTGAGTATTGTGTTTAGTATCATTTTAAAGGTCTCAGGGTGGCTGGTACATATGTCTCATTTCCAAATAAGTAAAACAAAAGGAAATAAGGGTTTTAAGAGTTTAGGAATAACTGGCACACAAAGGAATGTGGTCTAGGCACTCCCAAAGGTGTAAATTCATGAATGCTAATTTCCACTGTTCTTAGCAAAATGGTTCTTCGGGGGGCGGGGGGGGGGGGGGGCGGGGTGAACACAGTAAATTTCCACTAAATTCAAGCTTTACATCTGGCTATATAAGGAAAATGCAGCGAGAGCTCGTGGCTCTTTCTGTATCTCAGATCGGCCTATGGAGGCTGAGTCGCCGAGACTCAGCATTCATGTATTTCATGTCGGGTAAAAGATTTTCCTCTTTGTTCTAGAACATTTGATGATTTGCATTGATTATCTTTCAATTGATTATGGAATTGTTATAATACATTTACCTGACATAATAAATTGTTATATTTGATTATTCTAACAGACTTTGACTTTATTTTCATTGGAGTTAAAAGGAATAGTCAAACATTAACATATATTTAATGATGCACAGATATCATTGAAACACTTTCATTTTATGGAGTCAGATGAAACGAGTTAATACACAAGACAAAATATATTATATTTAATTAAAAATCCCTTTGCCATTGGAAGAGACGGAACACGCGTTGAGACCTTCACCGCTAATTTGAATGCCGCCCTTGGATCAAATTAGACGGACTTACAGCTCGTTGCCACTGCTATCAGTTGCATACAGTTGTTTCTCTTGTGGCTCGCGCGCAGTCTTCACTCGGATGCGCTCTTCAATCTATCGCCATTGTGGAGACTCTCTATTCATTCCGGTGAAATCACAAAATAAAATCCACACAAACGTTTCCCTGCTTGATATAGACTGTAACCACTGATGAACATATTCAGTTTTGATAAAAGAGAAAAAAAAAGCTAAGGGTGCTCCGATTGATGGGTCGCCGATCATAATCGGCCGATAATTGCTTTGGGATGTGTGATCGGCTGTCTCTATAAAGGCCGATCCAGAAAAGATGACGCAAAACTCGCGAGACAATTTTTTTACGCCCTGGTACAAATGGCTTCACCGGTCTGGCAATTCTACAACAGGGCTCTCAAGTGTCAAGCATTGAGCGTGACAGTCACTCATTTCGGTCTTTTGTCACGCTCTCCCGCCACACATTGTATTTATCACGCTGAAAAACTATTTGTAATATATTTAATATGCCGCAGCGGCCAAAACTCTGGCCGCGCCGCTCTCACTGTGGAACCGGCATGAATCAAGCGCGTTTCCTCTGGTGTTGTTCGTCGAGCTACACAATAGCCAATCAGAAAATAGCACTATTGTATCTGGGTAAGATTTAACGCAACAACCAATGACAAAAATGTATCCAACCCCCCAGTGCGTCCGTCAAATCACTCGTACATATGTTTTTCTTTCATCAAAACTGAATATGTTCATCAGCGGTTACAGTTATATCAAGCAATGATACGTTTGTGTTTTATTTTGTGATTACGCCGGAATGAATAGAGTCCGCAACGGCGATAGATTGAAGCGCGCGTCCAAGTGAAGATTGCACGAGGCACAGAGAACACTGTATCCATAACACTGACCGCCGCGGCAACGAGCACGCAGCTTGAGTTCAAAAACACATTTTAGCGCTAGATTTCTTATTTAATAGCGAACTAAATGAATGATCTGCTAGTTAACTGAAGATGTTTTATTTATTTATATTAGGTACATGGTGGGACAGACTTCACTGGATCTAAAAAAAATCAATCTAACCATAGATGTGACCAGTAGTGGTGGCTTTCTTAATCTGTTTAAAATAATTTTGCAAGGGTTCTTCACACACACACACACACACACACACACACAAAAGGTTTCTCTACCTCTCTCTTCCTCTCTAAATGCCCACAAAATCTGACTAAGCATCCCAGAAAAAAGCAAAGTTATAGATACAGATATGGAAGTTGTTAGTTTTTTTTGTTGTTGTTGCTGTGCACTTTACTACCGGTGGTCCTTTAAGTGTATTAGATAAACTGATGGCTGACTGACTCAAAACATTATTTTGGCTATAGCCTTTTTTGTTGCTGTTTTTAGTTTAAAGTAGTCTAAAGCTAAATTTAAAGACTCAGATGTTCTGTCTTTTATTAATTTTATTTTATATTCTACAGGAAAGTTGTGTGTCAAGCCCTAAGCTGCTCCCAATAACCAAGCTGCTATGTTAATACATGTTGCTTGCAAATAAATACAGAGGTGTCAATTCATTATTGTCTTCTCTTAAATGTAATACTTAATGTACATTGTTGTTACATATAGTTTAATAAGTAATGCTACATGATAAAAAGAAGTCTTCAAATAGACCCTGTAATCGGTGATCGGTATCGGTATATACAGATTCCAGTAATCGGCGATCGGTGATCGGCCCCAAAAATCCTGATCGGAGCATTCCTAAAAAAAACTATACTAGCGTGGATTAGAACCCGTAACCTCTGACACGCTTGGCAAAAGATCTACCACTAGACCATTTAAGAACTCAAACAACATTGGCGGATCGATGGATTTATTTACGGGTTGAGCAGAGATACTGCACAGTTTGATAAGTTTGTACCCAGCACTTCTGAGAATGCACTTCCGAATGCGTCTCTGTCCCCAGCACATTCCAAACCAAACTGACGCCCGTGGTAACGCACCGCATTTAACGTCCAGTAACGTTAACAGCGTTGTAACGACGATAAAAGTAATTAATTAGATTACCCCGTTACTGAAAAAATAACGTCGTTACCAGTGTTTATTTCCAAACAATGCCTGTGGCAACAGAGAGACCGGAGGGAAGGCATACAATGGGCGGCTGGGCCAGATTTGGGCCAGCGTGTCCTCGTTCTTCGAGAAGAACATCAGGCAGTGAGCGTTGTCCTTTGACGCAAAAAGGTTTGTCTCTGGACAGTCTGTCTGGGCCATCGTTCAGGTGACCTGGCACATGCGAGGCTCTCAGCGAGCGCAAATGGTGCTTGGACCAAACAAGGAGGCGTTATGTCAAATCGCAGAGGTTCCTGGATCTGACGCCGCCCTGGCGGTTCACGTAGGACACAACAGACATGTAGCGTATGAGCGGGAGGAAGCGCATCAGCGCGTTCTCGACCGCTATCATCTCCAAACAGTTTATGTGAAGGTGTTTCTCTCGGTCTGACCACAGGCCAAAGACCGGTCTGCCCTCGAACACAGCACCCCAACCTGAGTTGGAGGTGCCTGTCGAGATGACCTTTCGGTGCGAGACAGCTCCCATCATCACTCCCTGCTGGTACCAGTCGGCCGCTAACCAGGGCTGCAGGGCTGAAACACAGCTCTGAGTCACTCTGATTTTCCTGTGGCCTAAAGCCCAGGCTCGGTGAGGCACACGAGCGTTCAACCAGCGTTGGAGAGGGCGCATGCGCAGTAAGCCCAGCTGAAGCACTGCTGCAGCTGAAGACATACATCGGAGCATCCTCTGAAATGTTTTCAGAGAAGCGACGCTGTCCTTCTGGAAAGATGCGGCGAGGTGTCGAACACGGCGCGTGCGCTGTGTCGACAAACGAGCCGTCATGTCCACAGAATCCAGTTCTATTCCCAGAAAAGAAATTGACTGACTGGGCGTTAATGAGCTCTTGGTCCAGTTGACCGTGAGCCCCAAACTTTCCAGGTGACTGAGGAGCACTGTTCTGTGAGATAAGAGTTCCATCTCTGATTGTACTAGAATCAGCCAATTGTCTAAATAGTTCATAATTCGCATGCCCTGATTTCTCAAAGGCGCGAGAGACGCATACATGCGCTTCGTGAATGTACGAGGTGCCAAGGACAGGCCGAATGGGAGTACGGTGTATTGATATACCTGACAGTCGAAGGCGAATCTCAAGAATGGCCTGTGACGAGGTATAATCTGGATCTGAAAGTAGGCGTCTTTCAGATCGAGAGAGATAAAGCAGTCCCTCGGGTGAATTTGTGCGAGGATTTGTCTGGTCGTGAGCATTTTGAACGGTCTCCTCATGAGAGCTTTGTTCAAGTGTCTCAGGTCTAAGATAGGTCTTAGAGCTCCGTCCTTCTTGGGTACGAGAAAATAACGGCTGTAGAAGCCTGACTCGCTCAGAGAAGGAGGTACTGTTTCTATGGCCCATTTGCACAGCAGTTTGGCTATTTCTGCGCAAAGTAGATGTGCTACTTCCACTTTCACTTTCGTCGCGGTCCGTGCTAGAAAGCGTGGAGGACGGCGAGCGGACTGTAGTGAATAGCCTTGTCTATTGTGCTCAGCACCCATTCTGATACCCCTGGGATAGCTTCCCATGCTTTTATATGTACAGCTAGGGGCAGAATGACCTCCGGGTTTCGATCGCCGCACTTCGTGGGCTCGAAAAACTGAACCGGGGCTGAGGGCGGGGCTCATACGGCGGCTCGCTGACAGCGATGGCTGGCTGTTTTGCATGTAATGTCCCGATTGCTTTGAATGGGGACTGTTTTGCAATTGTTTTGTAAAGCGCGAGCGGCGCCGCGGGGGCGGTGTTTGTCAGTAAGCGTGAGCGCTCGTGAGCGGGCACGAGACTTACATTCATGACTTGAACGGTATGAGTGTTCGAATACGGCAGATCGTTGACAGCGGTGGTTAGCTGTTTTATATGTGACGACCCGATTACTTTGAATGGGGAGCGTTTTGTGAAAGCTTTGGGATATGTGAGCGGCGCCGTGGGGGCTATATCTGTTAGTATGCGTGAGCGGGCACGTGACATACATTCATAACCTGACCCATATGAGGCTTTCTTAGCCGTGTGACAGAGCGGGCAGAAATGAAGCGTGAGCACAGAGTTGTGGGCACGGATTATTTTTTTTTTTTTTACATTTAACACTCGAGCGGCATTTGCCAGCTTATGAGAGTGTGCTTTGTGTGGGAGGCCCGGAGGCTACAGTGCTTGTGTGTAGGGGTGAACACTGAGATGTGGGCACATTTTCTACACTTGAAACACCAACGGCATGAGCCGGATATAAGACCGGTGTCTGTATGCAGGTGAGCGTGCTTTGTAACAGGCCCATTGACTGCAACATTGACGTCTCCCGCCTTCTGATAGAAGAGTACTGGGAGGCAGGGTCAGGTCGAGCCTGACCAATCCCGTCTTCGGACGCTTCCAAAGAGAGTGAGTCACGAGGGGTGGGCCGGCGTGAGCTCGTTCACTTTAGTAAAATGGTTTCAGGGCAGCCGAGATTCGAACTCGAGTCTCTGGCGCGGATGTCTCAGTGTTAGAGTGAGTCACGCGGGGTGTGCCGGCGTGGGCTCATATGTTTGAGACATTCATAGATACTCGAGCCCCGCCATAAAAACGGGAGGGCGAGAGGGCGCGTTCACTTTCTGAACATAAGAAAGCTGCCGCGAGCTCAAAGAGGAGAGCCACATAAATTTTATCTGCTGCCCGAGCCGGGATTCGACACTAGAAAGATTATTGCAACAAAGCTGTTTAAGATTAAAAATCAGTGCTCATGCTTACATACGTTCTTAATGTTTTCTGTGTGTGAGAGATAACTAAAGTAACACAAAGGTTTCGTTAAAGCTGATTAATGATATAAGGGCCATTCCACCGAATGGGTGACATTTGCTTGTTGTAACTCTTCAAAATTAAACTTTATTTTTTTTATCTTTTTCAACATTGAATCTAATACTACACATATTTAACTATTCAAAATGTGTATTGGTCAATCTCAGGCAACTTTATTTATTGTTTTACAAGGTTTAAGCAGAAGATGGGCGCATGTTTTCTCAATCATGTTACCGAAAATCATGTGCCTTTTAAAAAGCAAGTTTAAAAGCATGTCAATTAATTTCTTTGTTTTCCCCACAAGAAAGTGTTTAATTTAAAGAGATTGTTGGTTATATATTAAAAAAATTGATATTTGTGACAATAAAATCACTATTAAGGCAAGGTGTATTTTAATAAAAAGACCGAAGCCTCAAGTTTATATATTTTTTTTAGAATTTAATTTATTAAATAATTGTATAACTTATGGGCCAAACAAAACTGATAAAAATAGTGGTTTAATTAAATTTTTTTAGAAAAAGAAAAAACACTGAGCCATTTCTAGTGCCTTACCAAAAGTTAATATTTTTAAAATAAACAAATTAAATCTAAGAAAAAGTTTAGGTAACAGGACCGTATGTTGAGATTGACCATCTCAGTCATAGTTACAATTTCATCAAATGTACAGAAATTAAAATGAGAGGACTTACTTATGGTCGCCCCATTGCCTTCAGAAGATCCAGATGATGCAACTGTTGAAAATGTGTCTTGTGGAATATTTTACGTTTTTCAGAGGGGGGATGTAATAGGGTAACAGGACTGAGTGAAAACCCGGGGACATGACTAAAATGTGTATTTTATCTAAAATATTAGATCAAATGTTTTTTTCTTTTTTCATTTTAAAGCAGATTGGATACAAAGTCACTCAACAATGCAAAAAAAATCTGATTTCTGAAGGATTTTAATCATTATATTTCATGGTAAAGTTTAGAGATAGAGAGTGGGGACATGGAAAATGCTATTTTTTAGTGTTCCATGTAGTTTCTATTAATGTTTTTAATTATACATTTTAAATTTGTAGTTAGATTAATATGCATGACATTTTGCTTAATAATAAAATGTATTTTAGAGTTAATTTTCATGCAATTTTATACATATAATGTCCTGGGGACAGAAATGTGACCCTTTCGGTGGAATGGCTCATAAGCCATTCATAAAAGTCAAGAGCATGACACTTACACTGCGTTTCATAACGCTGCAGTAAACCAATTTTTTAAGTGCATGTAAACTCTGAACATTAATGTTACTTTTTCTCAAAAAAGTTTTGTTTGTGTTGTGCATTTTTTTAATTTAATTTTTTTAACCTATTCTGATTATTGTGATCCTGCATGGTAATGTGTGTTTCAGTTACAGTAAAGTTTAGCATTACAAAGATATAGCTGAGCCCCATGGGACATTAACTGGATTTTATTCAAGAGTAACTAGAGTATGGATTAGCCTAGATAATGTATTAGCTTAGAGAAATAATGATTTCAATTGGAGGAAAACAGTTCATATGCAGAGCTACTAATCTAACGTGACTCTGTTGACACGGTCCTGCCTTGCATCATATTTTTAATGTGAAAGTCTAAGTTGTGTTATATACATTAGGCTAGTACATCCCGGTACAATGCATTTTAGCACCATTTCGATGGAAATTTATCAAATAACTCACGATGTATCAAAGCAAGCCTAGTTGTATCCATTTTTCGGATTCTGCCGCCTGTAACCGGTAGGCGTGGTTTGGGAGTGGCTTCGTAAGGCCAGCAAAGCAAGTGCATTCTGGGAGTTGTTGTCTTTCAACCACATGAGTAAAAAATACATGTTCTGCCTTTTCTCAGTCTAGAATGCAATCGTGATTAATCGCATCCAAAATAAAAGTTTTGTTTACATAAAATGTGTGTGCAGTGTGTATAATTATTTTGTATATATAAATACAAACACATGCATGTATATATTTAAGAAAAATGTGTTATTAATATAAAAAAATATGTATATTTATATATAATATAAATGATGTATAAATATATATACAGTATATACATGCAAATATTTCTTAAATATATACATGCATATCTGTGTATTTATATATACAAAATAATTATAAACACTACACACACATATATTATGTAAACAAAACTTTTATTTTGGATGCGATTAATCACGATTAATTTTTTCCCAGCCCTACACATTTCTACTATATAAATGACCAATATTAAATACACATTCATCTTCCCAGAGGTGAAGTATCCCTTTAACTAAATTTAACACAAAATTTGGGGCAGAGTGAAAAGTTACACAGATAACATGGTAAAATCCTACAATTTACAAGATGCCCTACTGGGATTGATGTTAAATCTCACACGGGAACGGCTCATTGTTCACAAGTAGCTATTTATTTTAGGGTATTTTTCAGTTTTACTCTGTGTATGTTCAGGAAATCCCAGCGGACTTTAAACAGCCATTTTATATGTCCTAACAGCACATTCTCAATGCATTCATATCAAAAGTCAATGATTGATATACATGAATCTGCAGAATAACAGTATACATTTAATTTTGTTATAAATATCAGCAGCAAACAGATGTTTTTGGTGTATTTTTACAGTGTTGCCTTCAGCAGACTCAAACCACAGAAGGCCTCAGTTTTAGATCTGGAAAGAAAAGTGGTTTCATCTGTTAAGAGCATGTGCATGAGAATGTGTCTGTACTGGGCGTTTGTGGTAAATGTGCATTAGTGTTTGCATGTTTTGAGGTGTGAATAGTGTGAGTGTGTTTCTGTGAATAGTGGGATTGTGTTCTTGTAAATCTTGTGGGGTTGAAGAACTTCCACAATTTTACTTCCTCTTTATGCAAAATAAAGTATGGCATGGAAAATGTTTATTCTAAATATATTCTCTGTGAGATCTTATGTGTGAATGTGAAATATTAATATCATATACTATGTGTATGTATTCAGCAGCATTAGCATCTCTCTATATATCCATAACCCCATTTACTCCTGCTGTGACCCTACAGATAAGAAGTGTTAGTTTCAGTTAGTTATTAGTTGTTATCACACCTAAGTTCACCCATCAAATGTTGATCTGTTAAAGTTCAAAGAAACAATCATTTTAAAAATAAGTAAATAAAATAATGCATTGCAATTGAGTCATTGTTTTAAACAGTGATGCTTTTCCAGTAGCAAACTTTTTTTTGAACCACTAGCAGTGCAGCATGACGACAGACGCAACCGCCTGAATCATAATGTCATGTGACTCACTGATAGCTCTATATTAAAACTTCCTTCAGCAGACAGTGGAAAAACACAAATCTAGTTAACACTATAAAAAGCATAAAAAGTAATTTACTACCATTTAATAACCATCAAGGAAAGATGATGTTTGCCTACAAAATGGTATTATTGCAGCATCTAACTGCAGGGCCTAACAAGGCTATGCTAACCTGCTAAACTCTGAGCCCCTGTTATTAGAGTCATAGACAAGCGCTCTCTAGTGTGCAAAACGTGAATTTACAAGAATAGCTCTACTGTTAACAGATAGGGCAATAAACAGATATCATAGTAGAGCAGCAAATCAATGATAATTTGAATCTAACTTTAGGAAAATTAATAAAAAATCTTACCAAAATACTATAAATTTTGTGTATATATTTTAAATGTTCAGGTAATAATTTTATCTGCAGTTAAGAGTCATTCACAAATAAGTTAAGCTTTATAAATCCTTCTTCATCACTGACAGACAAGACATTTGTTTGGTTTCAAAAGGCTGTCTGGAAAGATTCACTTTCACGTTACAAGTGAAAAGTTTCTCTAAACGATTCATGGAGTCAGACATTAAAGGGATGGTTCACCCAATAAATGGAAATTCTGTCATCATACTCATCCTTATGTTGTTCCAAACCTGTGTGAATATGGATATGAGTAGCCAAACAGATGATGGCCCCCATAGGCCTCATAATGTGTGAAAAAAATCCTATGGCTGTGTCCGAAATCGCCCCCTATACCCTTAAATGGGGCACTTGTCTGTAATAGATGTTAGCCTATCTTTTGTTTTGATTGAATGTACAGCCGTCTACGGTGTCAGTGGCTTATATTATTGTCAGTTTAGTGTTAGTGATTTACAGCAAAATAAAAGATAACATCTATGCTTAAAGATAACTATGCTTTGATGTCGAAAACATTATTTTTGTCTTACATTTCATAATAAACTCCGACTCATTTTCTATCAGTTTATTTCCGTGAATTGGAATGTGTGCATTGGATTGTTGGTGATTGAAGGCCGTGAAGGATACATCCGATGCATCCTTCAAAACAGGCCGAATGATGGACGAGAAACGAAGGCTTCCTTTCAAGGATCCTTCAAATTGAGATGGACAGCCGAGATTATGGACAGTTCCGGGTTATGGAACGTTCGGTTGAATAACTGTTTGTCTGTTATAGGACAACTCGCTCTACGTTTATTTAAAATGAACAGCAAGACAACTAGAAGTGAATGTGCTTTCCATTAAATGAATCGCACACAGTAAACAAATCCTTAACAAAAAAACTTTGCAATGAACTTTGCAATTTAGACTCGCAAACTGCGTGCTGGTGCGGTGAGACGTACATGCTCGGGCAGATTCGGCTTGAAGTCGTTCATCCTCGGATGCGGCGTCGCGAGCGCTGTTACAAAAAAAGCCGTGCACACAGCCAAGCGAAATGGGGTCTTGCCGGTCTTGCGCACCCAACGCGTCATTTTCTGCCGCGTCAGTATAAACAAGGCTTTACTCCGTGTCAGCGCGCGCTCTGAGCGGTAAAGGGGCACAGGCCTCTCCCGAATCATCTCCAGCACTCAGCCTCCGAAGCACCACTAACTCCGCCTCCATTTCCCTCGTAAGCTGATATTAGTATTTAAACATTCTCTGATAAAAAAAATGTTTTTAAAAAATATTTTAATAGCACGGTTTTGGCGGTTATAGAGTTCTAATGACGGTGTTCAACTATAACCGTCGGTCTCGGTCACACCCCTACCCACAGCATCATCCATTTTCAAACCGCTGTGGCTACAGCTTAATATCGTGCCAGTATAAATTCCTTTTTAAAGGGAAACTAAACACTAAAACAACTTTTTTTAGTTAATAATCTGGAAGACTGGGGCTTTATTAGTGTTGTTCATTGATTCGAGTACATTTTTTGACATTTGGGTATAAACTGTATTAATTCTACAATATATATGGTGTAAAAACATCTGAGTGCTGCCCTCTTCAGGTTGAACGGTGGCTACTGCAGTTAAATTTTCCTATTGGAAGTTGTGGTACCGCGTGACGTAAGCAGGTACCAGCTCACCACCACGCCCTTGGCAGCCCCTGGTATTAAAGCATCTTGTTCCGTCAAAACCACTGTAGCGAGACAGGAGTTGGAATTGCGAGTATTGAAAATGATCAGGATAGCGTTATTAGCATCTAGTTAGCATAGCATTTATATTAGGGATGCACCGATCCACATTTTTTCACTTCTGATCCGATCCTGATACCTGGATTTGGATATCGGCCGATACCGATACTTTTCCGATACCAGAGCTGTGTTTGCTTTAATATTATTATTATCATTATTGTTGAGTTTATATGATGCTGAAATAAACTCCTCTCTACAGGCAAGTATGATATGTACGTATGTATGCATGTATGTCAATATATATATATATATTAAACAATAGATAAACAAAAGATAGACAATTAAACAAAGATACACATTATACAGGCCTACACAGTGCTTTAATTTCAGGAAGGTCTATTACATTATTCAGGTATAGTCTAAAAAGAATTATAATAAAGTAATCAAAAAGTAAAATAGCACTGCAAAGTTTATCATAGATAGATTTATGCTTATTAAAGCTAAAGTTATTCATTCAAGAGCTGTGAGTGATTTTCTCTTTGCCTTTTGTTGTTTGATTCTCAGTAATGGAGCAATCGTCAGCATGTTTATTAGACTGCTTCCCCTTTAAGAACGAGTGCAGATCTAATAGTCTACTGATGTACCATATTTTCTCCCAACTATTTCCATAACTACGTCCATTTTAGACATAAATTGTTTAAGTGAATCTCCAAGCCGGTCATTTTGACATTTTTGGAGCATATTAGCATATGAAGCCCAAAGTATAATGTGCTTGTCAAGTTGCGGTCTGTTTCGGAGTGCGCACCGCGGGAACAGCATCTCTTGCGCAAATAGCTCTTTTTATTATTAAAAGCGTTCCGCAATTTAGCAACAGTAGAGACTGCATTTTACAACAATCACCGATCATGCTGATGGGCTGTCGTGTTGTGGCACCGCGTGGGAGATCTCTCCCTTTCTCTTCTGGACTGCGAATAGCAAACATGCATCACAGACAAATGGTTTAATTAATAGGCTTTGCAAACATAGCATTTTGCTGTCTTGCTCTGCTGTGGTGTTTCCAGTGTGAAGTATTTCCACCATAGGATTTCCACACAGCGAACATGTTGGCAGCTCAATGCTATCCTGCTAGCTGGCTGCAAACTGCGGAATGGATTTCCTGAGGGGGGGTCTCTGTGTCTCATTGAGCCGCGCCTCCGTTCAGGATATCCATTCCACAGTTTGCAGCCAGCTAGCAGACTAGCCGGCGGGCCGCGGGAATCACTTTTGGAGTCGTTTCAGCAGACAACGTTAAAGCGCAGGCATGGCTCATGGATATCGGATATCTCCGATATCGGGAAAATCCGATACGTGAATTACGCTGGTATCGGTCCCGATACCGATACTGGATTGGATCGGCCCCATCCCTAATTTATATAGTTATTTAGATTATTTTGTGTAGTCTAGGTAAGGGCTTCTCCACAAAGCTTGCGCTGAAAAGCAAGTGAGCATATATACGAGATGTTGTAGCTCTGCCCTCTGTGCCAGGAGCAGCAGCTCATTTGCATTTAAAGGGCCACAAATAGAAAGGGTGCGTTTTTACTCATCCTCAAATAGTGACAATTTTAACATGATATATAAAAATATCTGTGGGGTCTAGGGTTGCCGCGGTGAGGAAAATTTCCCACCGGTTAATCGACGTGTCACAACACCGGTAATCCCGGTGTCACCGTGGGGGGCGGGGCGGGGGGGTTAAATAGCTTTTAAATGCGTGCGCGTTATACTTTCACTTTCGAAATAAGCGTCAATTGGCAATTCAGCGTCAATTGCTTGAATGGACAAAAAAACAACAACTCGGCTCGCTGATAATAAAACGGGGTTAAATAGCTTTTAAATGCGTGCGCGTTATACTTTCACTTTCGAAATAAGCGTCAATTGGCAATTCAGCGTCAATTGCTTGAATGGACAAAAAAAAAAAAAAAACTCGGCTCGCTGATAATAAAACTTTTATTTATAGACAGAACTTTTATTAGCATAACGAACGAATAAAAATAACCCCATGCATAGGCTGAAAATCGTCAAACTGTGGGCCCAAACAAATAAGAACCATAAAACATTTATTAACGAATAAGAAAATAAAACAGGCCTAAATAAATTACACATTCCGCCATTATCTTGCTTTTCTGTAATTTGACTCGTTCTCATCTCCACACGTGCTAAATGAAATCCTGATGCTTGCTGATCTGTGACGTGACTGGCTCTTGGCACGCACTGCGCAGTTCAGTTTTTAATTATAATGTATGCTCTCTTCTGAACTAAATAATTGATAATTATTATTTTTAATTAATTAAAATAAATATTTTTGCAAAAACGAATACTTTAAAAAAGTCAAGACATCGCGGTGTCACGGTGGGAAAGTGATGTCACCGGTGATGGGGCTTAAAACCGGTAACACCGTCAACACCGTCTATCGCGGCAAGCCTAGTGGGGTCTTTGAGCTAAAACTTCACATACACACTGAAGGCGTAGGAACTTGGGATGCGGGGGAGTGTGGCCGCTTTTGGAAAAGTGTGAAAGCCCTAAAGGAGCACAAACTGTTCTTTTTCTGAATGCTGTACGATATAGCCTAGTGTTATGTAACAAAGGTGTCACGGATAGGGCTGGGTACCGAGTTCGGTTCTTTTTAGGTACCGACCGAATTGCCTCGATACTACCGAGTATCGAAACATGTCTTGTTTTTCGGTACCAAATTTCGGTACCTAAGTGGTTAATCTCGTCAACGCCAGTGAAACAATAAGCATGCAGCATGATTGGCTGAGGCGGAAAAACACTAGTTTATGCGGCTGCCCAGAGACGTGGCTCGTCGCACGTGAGGCTGTAGTGTGTGTGTGTGTGTGTAAGCGTCCCAACCCAGATAGATAGAAAATATGTGGAAATGATCCAAAGTGTACCTATGTGCCAGACTCGATGCCAGAAGCACGCGATGCAATATTTGCAATAAGATAATTGCTGCCAAGACCGGTAACACGGTAAATCTGATAAGGCAAAGCGCACAGAATACACTTGAGAGTAATGGTGTGTTCACACCGAACGCGAATAGAGCGTCAAATGCGCGTCTATCGCATCTAGTTAGACGCTTGAATCTTCTGCTCAAGTTCAAATTCAAATTTTTCAACTTATGACGTAGGTTTTCCCTGATGACGTAGGTTTGACGGTTTGGGTGTCTGCTTAAACATCCGTAACCATGCCCCTCCAACTGACAGTAGACAGGTTGAATGACAACACCTACTTTTCTAGATTCAATCAGGTGCTAGTTGGAAAAAAAGCCACGCCCACGATTTTGCCTCATTTAGTATTCCGTAGTGATGGGCGATACTGCAAATTTCTGTATCGATCCGATACCAAGTAAATACAGGGCCAGTATCGTCGATATCGATACCGATACCGATACTTTTTCATTTTAAAAGCATGCATTTGAACTTGTATGCACTTTCCTGTGTGTCATGATTTATGAGGTGAATGCATCTCATGCATCTAAATCTGAACACTTTTTCATGACTACTAGGCCTAAATATTTTGTGATTTGTGCTCTCAACTCCCCTTTAATTAGTCAGTGACTTTTACAAAACTACCCTAATTATAGTACTAGCCTACTGTTCAAAAGTTTGGGGTCTGTAAGATTTATATTTCTCTTAGTAAAAACTGTAATATTACAATTTAACAATTTAACATAGGCTATCTGTTTTCTATGCCATAGTAAACTGTAATTTATTCATGTGATCAAAGGTGAATTTTTGGCATCATTACTCCAGTAATGATGATAATTCATTTTAATATGCTGATTTGCTGCTCAGGAAACATTTCTCATTATTATCAATTTTGAAAACAGTTTCATATTTTGTTGGAAACCATGATACATTTTATGCAGAATTATTTGATGAACAAAGTTGAAAGAACAGCATTTATATGAAGTAGTTTTTTTTTTAACAGTGTAAAACCCTTGACTGTCACTTTTGATCAATTTAATGCATCGATCCTTGTTGAATAAAAATATTAATTTCATAAAAAAGATCTTACTGACGTCAACATTTTAAACCGTTATGTACAGTTTTGGTTTGTTTATTGCGAAATAACTCCCGATTGTTTCTCTGTCATCTAAGCAAGCGGCTTTGTTTCCCAAACGCACTGGGCCTGTGAGCTCAGCGAAGCACCAGCATCGAACGCTATCTGTGATTGATTGGTTTCGTCTTGTAAACAGAGGACTAGGAGAAAAGGTTCTATCCTACACAATTACCCGCTAACATTCGCTTATTTTTCCACTTAGAAGCTTATTTTACGCACTGAATTGCGTGCTAAATTAATAAAAAATTAATGGTAAAAAAAAATACACATTTGGATCGATATTTTTATGTGAGCATCGATCCTTTTCGATACCACGTCAGTATCGAAGTATCGATACTTCCGGATCGATCCGCCCATCACCGTTTCTCTCGGAAATACGTCACAACACTGGAGAAAAGTCGTTCGCAACTTCCGGTTCACGGGGACTTTAAAGTGGCCATGAAATCAAATTTGACAAATCTTCTTTTTATATGTAATATTGTAGTGTTTATTATAAATGATTTATCTGTGAACTTCATTCGTCGCGAATGACACGAATTGGTCGACGTGTTTGGCGCACCCTTTCGCCATTGCAGGTGACCGAAAGAGAAGAGAGGTCGTATCGAGGGGGGAGGGAAGGGTACTGTATTTGATTAAAGATTATAAGGGTACATGAATTTAAAAAAAATTATGTTAAAAGTAGTTAAAAAAAATAATGTTAAAAGTAGTTAAAAAAAAAACTACTTCATATAAATGCTGTTCTTTCAACTTTGTTCATCAAATAATTCTGCATGAAATGTATCATGGTTTCCAACAAAATATGAAACTGTTTTCAACATTGATAATAATGAGAAATGTTTCCTGAGCAGCAAATCAGCATATTAAAATGAATTATCATCATTACTGGAGTAATGATGCCGAAAATTCACCTTTGATCACATGAATAAATTACAGTTTACTATGGCATAGAAAACAGATAGCCTATGTTAAATTGTTAAATTGTAATATTACAGTTTTTACTAAGAGAAATATAAATCTTACAGACCCCAAACTTTTGAACAGTAGGCTAGTACTATAATTAGGGTAGTTTTGTAAAAGTCACTGACTAATTAAAGGGGAGTTGAGAGCACAAATCACAAAATATTTAGGCCTAGTAGTCATGAAAAAGTGTTCAGATTTAGATGCATGAGATGCATTCACCTCATAAATCATGACACACAGGAAAGTGCATACAAGTTCAAATGCATGCTTTTAAAATGAAAAAGTATCGGTATCGATATCGGCGATACTGGCCCTGTATTTACTTGGTATCGGATCGATACAGAAATTTGCAGTATCGCCCATCACTACTAAATGAGGCAAAATAGTGGGCGTGGCTTTTTTTCCAACTAGCACCTGATTGAATCTAGAAAAGTAGGTGTTGTCATTCAACCTGTCTACTGTCAGTTGGAGGGGCATGGTTACGGATGTTTAAGCAGACACCCAAACCGTCAAACCTACGTCATCAGGGAAGGTCCTCCAATGCAAAGGGGAGGGGAAATTTCAGATTTTGATTAAAGATTATGAAGCCAAAACATTTTTTTGTGTGGATTGACTTCCATGGATGAATTGTTCACCACAAAACGATCAATTTAGGCAAACAAAGTAAGTATGGTCAATTTTGAATTCATGGGGACTTTAAGTGTTCACCATATCTGCTGATCATCATCACACTCAAGTTATCCTGCATCGCTCACTCTGCACTTCAATAAACTTGTTATTTGTTTACATCTGCCTTGTCTGCCTTACTATGGATGTGACAAAAGGCTTGATTTATTCATTTATTTGTTTCATTTTCTTAACAATTAAGATGCTGCATGTGTTTATCCAGTCTAATCGAAGTGTGCATCTCTCCCCCGACTTTCCCAACAAAAATCCCGCCCCCTCTCAGAAAATACATAAACTGCCATTACTGAGCTATATGCATTTAAAAGTAGCCTATTAAAATGGTACAATGGCATTGCTCAGTTCAATGTGTTGGGAAATCGGGCATTTTGTCCCGCGTCAGCATTTATTCAAAAGTTAATAACGCTCAACATTCAAAAGGTAAATAAGGATTTCCCACTTGTATTAGTAGGCAGCCCGTGCGTCATCTTCGCGTTAGGCCTATTCAGTCAAAAAAGTATAGGCCTATGTATTTCATAGAAAATTGTGTCTAGTAAATTACAAAGGTTTAATTGGCATTTAAATTTCAAACGACCCGATCGAGACCCGAATATCATTAAAAATATTTTTGGATGACTCGTAACCGCGGGTGACCGCAGGCACCCGCTCATTTTGGATCAACCCGCGCATCACTGGTACACGCTGCTAATAAATACAATGTTATACTCGCGTAGTCCGTTTGATTTGTAATAACGATTATAGAAGTGAATAGACCTACCCAGCTTTGCATGAACAGTGTTGCTCCTGTCCTGAATATTGTTAGTCCCAGCCTTCGTCTCGATTAGTAGGAAATGCGGTGGTTCATTTTATGCTTTTGCCTCTATTTTTGCCTCTATTGCCTTGTTGTTCCTTGCGTTTCACCTGTATGTCATAGCCTTCAAACGTATATTGCAGCCCCTTTTGCCTACTTCTATCGGACACTTTATTTGTTGCTTTATAAAAGCTTGATAAAATTTCAGCAGGAAGAGCTGTCACAGCATAAGCCATGTTGATACCAAACCAGAGCCCAGATGAAGTTTGTCGGACGTAGCAACAGTAACTAAGGGGGGCAGGGCTTAGCCAAAGGTGAATTGGTTATTGCATTTTTTAATTACAGTTTATACATAGTTTTCAGTTCAAGATAAATCTTTTCATTACTACTGGAGCTGCCAGTTTGCAACATTTCAAATGATTACAAAAATTGTCATTTTTGCTTCATCTGAGGCTTTTTTGGCCAGAGGCTAGAGACTACAGCCAGTAGTAGGAGCTAGTTCTGCATGTGTTCAACCTGCCCATAGGGGGTGGGATCTCACGATAAAACTGAGTCTTTTCAGTTTCGAGTCAACTAGTAGCCTAGTTGTATAATGTCTTCCGATACTGCCCTCTGTAACTGTTACCATAGTAAACATGGTAAATATGAACGCTTGAAAAAAACAGACAAATCATAAAGCAACCCTCGTTGCTTCTCACCGAAGTCTTTACAACTGCCTGAAACTTTGGGGGTCTGCGAGCGAATTGGAGCGAGTAGCCTCGCTTTATTGTGTTTATAACCCAACTCGACACACTTGCCAGGCCAGGGCTCGTGTGGCTAGGGTTTGACACATGTTTTGGGACGGGCCGCCTAACACAGGGGGACCTGATACCCTTATATTGTGATTTGTGCACATACTGAGTGTTGGACTGACTATAAAGGCTGTCGCCTGGGGTAAAGTCAGTGAAGCAACTGGGAGGGGGCCACCCAATGAAGGGGGACCGTGAACCCGTGTGTTATGTGCTTGAAACATACTCTTTTTGTGTTTTATTTGGGTCGACGTGAATACGGCGTTTGTTTGTAAAGGCGCGCGTAGTGTAGCAGGCCTGTTTACAGCAGTAAAATCTCCAGCCGCCTGAGCTAAACAGGGAGCTGTGAGAAGTGTTCTGGGCCCTCAGAACACAAGCCCTCCCTTTTTACCCCCGATGCTAGGAGGTTCCCGGAGGCCTGGGATTCGACGTGCCGCTGGAACCAGGGCCCTGGCAGCGGGTAGCGTCTAGCCAGTCTTTCTTGACGGCGGGCATCAACCGCAGGGCGGGGCTGAGAGGCCTGCTTGGCTAGTTTTGCTGGCTGAGGAGAGGGCGCGGTCTTGGGCCTGCTCGAGGCCGAGCTAAAGCGCTTAGGCAAGAAGTGTCACATTGCCTGGGACAACTTCTGAGCCTCGGTGAATCTCTCCGAAAATCCCTTCACCGCCAGGCCGAAGAGGCCGGAACTGGAGACAGGGGCGTTGAGGAACACCATTCTTTCAGCGTCCTTGATGTCCATGTGCGATTAACCACAGGTGGCGCTCGAGCATGACCATGTTAGCCATGCTCCTCCCGATGGCCTGAGCAGTAGCTTTGGTAGCACGCAAAGCTAGGTCCATGGCGCTTCGCAAGTCACAGAAAGACTCGGGTTCCGGGCCAGCCTCGTCCATGGATTGGAGGAGTTTGGCCTGGTAAACCTGCAACACCGCCATGGTGTGCAGGGTCGAAGCAGCTTGACCGGAGGCAGCAGCGAGAGCTGAAGTGTTTTGACACGGCTTAACAGGATGCGCCGGTCTAGTTCTCCAACTAGCACCGGTGTTCGGGCAGAGATGAGCGGCTACAGCCTCTTCGAGGGACGGCAAAGACTCGTAGCCCTTTTCCGCCACGCCGTCCACGGAGGAGAGCGTTGCGGAAACCGAGGATCCTGTGCGAGGGGCGCGCGCCACATTTTCGACAACTCCCTGTGTACCTCAGGATAGAACGGAGCAGGCCTATGATGAGGGGCCTGCTGGCGCCCCGGCAGGAACCAGACGCCCAACCGACTTCGAGGAGGCTCCTCGGACAAGGCCCACTCGAGCCAGAGGTCCGCGGCAGCCTTCGTGAGGATTCTCAGCATCTTCGTGTCAGAGTTAGTTCTGGTAGCTGCGGCGCTGGCGCCCGACTGAGAAGCGATGGCGAGGTAAGCCAATCCTCCTCAGAAGCAGCAATGGAGAGGCTGTCGTCGCGGTCGTCGATCGAACCGCTGAAAGAGACTAGGCCCACCGTGTGGGCAGGGGGCCGCTGGTCTCCCTCAAACAGGACCGGAGACGGTGTCTATGTAGCAGAAAGCGAAGCACGTGGGGACGTGGCCGGCGTGGGTTCGCTAACTTCCATTCCCTCTGGTTGACGCTGGCTGCGGCGCTTCTTTTTCCTCGGCCGAAGTAGAGCGGGAAAAGGAAGGGCAGGACAAGCGTTGTCGCCATCTTGCGAGAGAGCTAGCTGCGACCGTAGTGTCGAGACGTGTATGCCTTCACAAACCGAGCATCCCCCGGCGGAAAGTGAAGCTTGAGCATGGGCGGTTCCCAGGCATGCGATGCACTTAGCATGTCCGTCGGCCTCGTGCAGGAGAGAGCCGCACGTGGCACAGGAAGAGCGAGGCATTTGAACAACGCTCCACATAAATCTACATGAATTGCCCTTAATGGATGTACGTAAGAATCGTTTCAAACGATTTATGCAAATTCTGCACTTCACATCAAATCAAATCAAATCAACTATGATATTGCTCGGGTCCCTCATTCGTTCCAAGTCTGTGGGAATTTAACATGTGTTTTTAGTAAATGTGATCACTTACTTGCAAATTACATCTGTGCAATATTATTTTTTAGATTTAATGTTAATTTTCCCAACTCACTAAGTGATACTTTCCAACTTCAGCTGAGAAACGTGCAATATAATGCCACCTAAATCATATTTGCAACTCATGCGTTGCAGTGATGCGAGTGCGCGTGCAAACATGGCGGCACACAGCGAGATGTGATGAACACATGATAAACATTCGCTTTTAAATAAATAAAATATATTATGAAATATTTTATTTTATTTTATTAATATTACATCTTGTGAAAAGTGGCATTGTATTTCACCTTTAATGCATCACTACGGCTGAATTCGCGAATCGATTCAAACCATTCTGCTAACTTGTTTGGCTAATTGATTGCAAAGAAAGAGTGATTCATTTATGAATATGATTGGTTCTAATTCCGCACAGCCGGCAGAAAATCTCAGACACGTTCCTCTGGTTTCACAGACAAGGCTTAAAACTAGTCCCAGACTAAAATGCATGTTTGAGCTGTTTTAACTGAAGGCAACTTGCACTGATGCATCTTAAAATATATCAGTACCATTGTTTTGTCTCAAGATGCACACCAGTAATGTTTTTCTAAGGCAAGTTTGTAAAAGCTAGGCTACTTATGCCGTAATTGAACTACTTATGCCGTAATTGAACTAAGGCCTAATCCTGGTTTAGTCTAATCCCTGTCTGTGAAACCGGACCATTATATGATTGCCGAAAAAAGGAATAGCCTATTAAATAATATAGGGATAAATATTAAAAACAAAAATGGTGTCAATGAATATGAGTGATTTGCGGTGTAGTTTAAATCAGTTTTCAGGTGTAACAGACAGGGCCTCCTTCATAAGTTAAAGTTCATGCTGAATTTTAATCGTTATTCAAATGTAATTTAATCAGCAATTTAAAACAACAAGATTTTTCAAGCATGTCTTGAGCATGTATCTGATTGTATCTTCTGTCTTTGTGTTTTTCAACAGGAGGATGAGGTGGTGTATGCAAGTGTTGTCCCGAGACGTTGAAGCAGTTCTCCTCAAATGATGTAGTGATCATAGTCAGTACGGTTTACATGCACACAAGAAAGACGGATATGGCGACAAAACTGTAACATGCAAAAGGGGTGCTGCGTTTACATGTTTCATGTCAAAAGAGATGATTTTAAGTGCTAGTAAACATCGTCACTGACTGTCACTCTGAACATTTTTATTACTTTTACTTAAAATACGTTTATTTGTGTTGTGAGGACAGAATTTTCTGGTAGAAAATCAAACCTGAAATCGTACAGTGTCAAATTGCGTTTGAGAAAAAAAAAATATATAAGTCTGTATAACTCACGTTTTATTATTATATTTCAGAAATAATGTAAAATTACTGGCAAATAAAACAAAACATTTACAAACTTTACATAACAAGTGAAATAAAATAAATGTGAAATTTATAAACATTTGTCATAAAATTCTAGCCTAAACCTTTTTAAAGCCAAATGAATTACGGGTGTGTGGGAAATGTGCAATATCCCGATCTCACAGAGAAAAAAATCATAATTCACAAGGTGGCGATTTTGTATAAATTCATACAATGAATCATAAAATGTAGATACCCATCGCTGGGGTGAAGTAAACACAAACAGATAGGACCAATGAGATCGAATTAGCCATCAATTCACAAAACGTAAATAGATACGAATTGTGTTCGCTATAAAAAAAATCTTGACCTGCTTTGCCTAACAAGCACAAACTATGCTAAAGTTGAATGAGAAAACATTTCTGTAAAACAGAGAATAGTAGAGGCCTATGTCTAATTTGCAAACAATTCCGTTGACTGATATTTACCGTAATTTACAGAATTAAAAAATACCCTGCAAAAATGAGTTTATAGGCTAAAAATAAAATAAAGACTAAGGGGCTAGACATGAATGAGGTTTTAGGAAGACAAGGGCTTTGTGTAGACCAGTGGTAAAACCATGGAAAAGCAGGCGATCAGCTCACAAAACAAACACAAACACCGATCTGGCTTAATCCAAATTTATGGGCTAACTTAACTTTGTCATTCGGCCCAAATGCAAATATTCGCGATGTAACGTTCAGCTGCTAAACTACTATTTATTGTAGATATGCTTTATTCTCCTCAATGCTTGCAGATCAAATGTAATTATTTAACAAGATGATGGCCATTATTCTGATGGAGTGAGTTCAAATCAAAACCTCACATAAATCTTGAGCATTAAAATCCGCAGAATGACAGTACACATTTAATTTCATGATAAATATGAGCAGCAAACAGATGTTTTTGGTGTATTTTACAGTATTGCATTCAACAGACTCAAACCACAGAAGGCCTCAGTTTCAGATCTGGAAATAAGTGGTTTCATCTGTTGAGAACATGTGCGTGAGAATGTGTCCGTACTGGGCGTTTGTGGTTAATGTTCTTCAGTGTTTGCATGTCTTGAGGCGTTGATAGTGTGAGTGTGTGTTTCTGTGAATCTTCTGGGGCTGAAGAACTTCCACAATTTAACTTCCTCTTTTTGAGAAACAGTCTTACCTCAAAATAAAGAATGCAAAATGTTTGAGAAAAATATAGTTTCTGTGAGATCTTACTGTGTGAACGTGAAATATTAAAAATGCATCATATAGCCTACTATGTGTATGTGAAATAAGATTGATATTCAGCAGCTTATGAATCTCTCTGTATATCCATGATCTTATACTCATTTACTCCTGCTGTGATCCTACAGATAAGAAGTGTTAGTTTCAGCAAGTTATATTTGCAGCTCAAGCAACACTTCATTATTTCTGAGAAGTTTCCACTAATCTTGTTATCACGCCTGGGTCCACCCATCTTTTCTGTGAAGAACATCATGTTTGCCCTATTCGTAAGGGATTAATTTTACAAGGGTAGATGGAGTAATGTACTTTTACCACAGGACGTCTGTAATAATAATGGCCATCAATTCACATGGGATAAGAGATCTCAGTAAAACTATCAGAAGTGGGAGAGATAACTCGATTTACGCATCACCGTCACTCTCCTGTCGTCATGTGTGTATTACGTTGCTTCCCGAACACATATAACCTATTTTATATAGGTCCGGTCAAACTATGAATTCATTCAATTCTGCTTGGTTTATGTTGCTAATAGGCTCTTACCTAAAGCTAAAATAAGTTTTGTGCTTAACAAGTGCTTTCAACCTTCTTCTTGATCTGAATGGTGTGTGTAAAACACTTGAATTTTGGCACAGACTTGTTCCAGGGTCTAGAACGAACCGAATGATCACTGAGATGGCACATTTGGATGGGACTAAAATCACAGAGAAGCTCTGATAATTACTTTACTCCACCTCTCCATGATAAACTAGTCCCATCCGAATAGGGCTTTTACACAATCATATTAAAAATAAGTAGATCATATAAAAAAAAAGAATGCATTGCAATGCAAATGCAATGCATGAGTGTGTATCATCCATAAGTCATGATTTATTTTGTTCAATCCATTTTGGGGAGTTGCTAACTAAAAGCAATATAATTTTCCAAAACTTTCTTTTACAACCACTAGCAGTGTAGCATGACAGATGCCGACCGCCTAAATCATGGCATGTGACTAATCACTCTATATTAAACCTTTTTTTCAGCAGACAAAAAACACTCATCTGTTTTACACTAGTAAAAGCCTCCAAAAAAGGGCTTTTTGGCTGCATGAAAGATTGTATGATTAGTATAACAGGCCTAACAAGGCTATGCTAACCTGCTAAACTCTGAGCCCCTGTTATTAGAGTCATGACACATGTGCTTACACTGTACGACTGGCGCTCTCTAGTGTGCAAAATAAGAATTAATCTCTACAAGAATAACCAGACAGTTGATGACCCTCATAGGCTTCCATGGTATGGGAAAATAAATACTATGTCAATGGGGACCAGGAACGGGTTGGTTACCCATATTCTTCTAAATATTTTATTTTGTGTTCAGCAGAAGAGAGAAATTCATACAGGTTTGGAACAACTTGAGGGTGAGTAAATGATGACAGAATTTACATTTTTGGGTGAACTATCCCTTTAATGAATCATTCAGACTGACTCGCGAATCGATTCAAACCATTCGGCTAACCCGTTGGGCCTATTTAATGAAAAGAACCGAGTCAAATGAATGATTCATTCTTTTGAATCGGGTTGGTTCTAATTCTAAACAGAAGACAGAAAATACAGGACACATTATATTTTAGTTGAAATAAGGAATGGCCTATAAAATGAAGGAATCGTTTTTATTTTATTTATTTATTTTAAAATTGCGACAGAGAAAATTGTGATTTGCAGTATTTAATGGAGATAGGCTATGTAACAGACTTTATGTAACTCTTTCATAAAACATGAATAGCCTACAACTAATTTATTGCTATGTATGCTACCTAACGCGGTTCATAACTTGCATGATATGCCCAAAGATTTACGTAAGAACCGTTACAAACGATTTTCGCAAATTCTGAGGGTCATGGCGCAACAACAAAAATGTTTAAAGCAGTAACGTTAGAACTGTCTCGGGAAAATGAAGTTCAATCCCAAATGTCTCAAAAAGACGTTTGAAATCTCACCTTGAGGGATCCTGATGGCGTCAAACTCCACACTTCTGAGGGACTGATGAAGATCTGCATTCTGCACTTTCTCCAGCTTTTCAATAGTCACAGTCTGTCAAGGTGGTCTGAGGTTTTTCAGAGACTTCCTATGTGGTCGCTGGGTGTTCCGTGTGTGTGGTTGTAGGTTAAAGAGTCAAATAAACTATGATATTGCTCAGGTCTCTCATTCGTTCCAAGTCTGTGGGAATTGTCCATGTGTTTTTAAGTAGGCTAAATGCGATCACTTTGTAGGCTACTTGCAAATTACAACTATGCATTTAATTTTTTTTAGATTTAATGTTAATTTTGCCCAACTCACAAAGTGATACTTTCCACATTCTGCTAAGAAACGTGCAATATAATGTTATTTATTATATTAATCACTTAAGTTAAATCTTATTTACAACTCGTGCGGAAGTCCGTAACTTTTGTTGCAGAGATGCGAGTGACGTCACGCAAAGAAACTACCAGGAACACACTCTACAATACAAGCAGTGATATAATTTCTTTTAAAAAAACAATTAGCAAGAAGATTTTAGTCTTATTATTTGTTTATTTTATTTTCTATGGAGGTTGAGTTGAGGTTGAAGCTGGAGGAGCTAAACACGTAGCTCTCTCTGGGGGGTTTTGTTGTTGTTGTTTTTTCACTTCACGTCCCAATGTGATCACACCTTATTCCTGTAGATGGCGGTAATGCACATAGATTGCAAACTGGCAATAAAATTCACAGAAGAAGAAGACGTCACGCAAACATGGCGGCACGCTGCGAGATTTAAAAAAAAAAAAATTTTATTGAGAAAACGTTAAAGGGAAATACAGAGACATTTGAATCCGTTAAAAAAAAAAAAAAAAATCACAATTCTGCATCATATTTCACATATCAATCATCTTTCTAATACATTGAGTATCCTTTTCAACATTGATGTCTTTAGAGCTTTGTGGTTGTTTTGTATTAAAGTTAGAGAGTCATAAAACATCTTCAAATCAGTGGAAAATAGTCTAACATTTGGTACAGTGGATATACATTTTGCTTTATGTATATGATATTTTCCAAACAGAATGAGAAGTTTAATTATGTTATTCATTTCCAATAAATCAGAGTTACAATCTATAAACAAGACCATTACCTCAGTTATTGTGACAAATGTATAAAATAACTAAAAAAAAAACCAAGAAACTTGGGACCAAAATAAATTAGTATAAATACAACTAAAAAATAAATGTATTATTGTTTCATTTTCTTCATTACAGAAACTGCATAGTGGTGAAAACCCTTCTTTAAATGTACTAATAAAGTCATTACAAGGATAGTATCTGTTTATTATTTTAAAGTGAGTTTCTTTAACTTTATTAGGGAGTACTTATTTATTTATATCAGACCACAAATTTTTAAAAACAAGAAAGTGGTAATCCTGCTTCCACTTCACCATTGCCTTAGGTGAAGAACTTTTTTCTTTGGTTAAAATTCTTCTGATATATATATATTATTAAATTTTTTATCTCTAATAGAAAGGCCCCCAACAGTCAGACTAGGAAGAAAACTTGGAGTTACAGGATTATAGATCTTTTCTTTTTTTATAAGATAAAGTAGTTTCGGGGAGATACAACGAATAAGTTTAAAATATTCTTTAGAAGATACATTTGTCCCAATATAATTAATAAATTCATTATAATTAAGTAGGTCACCTGATTGATTTATCAAATCTTTAACAAAAATTAAACCTTTATTAAACCAATCGTTCCAAAAAATGGTTTTGTTTTTAAATAGTACATATTGATTATTCCAAATAACACAGGAATGGGGAGAGAAATTGTGTTTGTAAATTAATTTCCACGCATTCAAAGCTTGTTTATGAAAGTTGGACAACTTAATTGGGAGTTTAGTACATTTAAAATCACAAGCAAGTAGAAAATTAAGACCACCACATTTTTTGAAGATTAAATTGGGAATGAAAAACCATGGAAGGCTATTATCACAAAGACAATGCTTGATCCAATTAATTTTAAATATATTATTGATAGTGTCAAAGTCTAAAGCATTTAGTCCTCCTTCTGATACACTTCTAATTATCGTTTTCCTTTTAATATATTCTGTCTTACCTCTCCAAATAAATTTAAATAAGATTTTATCAACTGCAGCACACATTTTAGAATCTACATAAAGAGATAAACGCTGGATATACAATTCTGGAGATGCCTTCAGCCTTTGATATCATATCAACACACGACCTTGAATAGATAAATTTCTTTGGAGCCAACAGTTAAAAATATTTCTTGTTTTTTGTAATCTTTTCAAAAAAAATTCTGTTAGTCTCTCAGCATCTGATTTACTAATTACAATACCCAAGTATCTGACTAATTGTTTAACCTGTATTCCAGATATATTTGAGTCTTCAAGTTGGTGTACAGCCATAATCTCACTCTTAGCCTGATTCACAGTTAGACCTGAGGCATCAGAGAACAATTTAAGTGCCTCCAAAATAACAGGGATCTGATCTTTGTTTTTCAAAAATAAACAAGTGTCATCAGCGAGTTGACTAATAGTTAAAGTGAAATCTCCTATCTCAATACCTTTGATTTGAGAGCAATGCAGACTGTAAAGATTCAAAGTTTCGGCTACTAATAAAAATAAAAATGGGGAAATAGGACATCCCTGTCTAATGCCTCTTTGGATACCAAAACGAGCAGACGTACCATTAGATAAAGAAACACTACTTGAAATATTTTTGTAAAGTGTGTGCATCATATTTGTAAAAATTGGGCCAAAACCAAAATAATTAAGAGCTTGATACATGAAATTGTGCTCTACTGTATATATCGAAAGCCTTACAAAAATCTAAAAACAAAATAAGAGCTTCCTCATTGACCAAATCTGAATAATCTAAAAGGTCTAAGATCAGTCTAATATTGTTTGAAATACTTCTTCCTTTCATAAATCCAGACTGTGTGACAGATATGATTTCCTCCAAGCATGGTTTTAACCTATTGGCGTATAGAGATGCTAACAATTTGTAGTCCGAGTTGAGCAGTGTGATTGGGCGCCAATTATCTAAATGCAAAATGTCTTTATTTGGTTTTGGAACTTTATTAATCCCTGTTTCATAGATTCTCTAAGTTCTCCATTTGCTGCACATTCATTGAACACATTCAAAATAAACTCTCTAATTTCTTCCCAAAAACATCTGTAAAACTCAAAAGGTAAACCATCGGGTCCCGGGCTTTTGTTAAATAGTGTTTTTTTGATGATATCATCTAATTCTTTCAATGAGATCTCCTCTTCACAAAGGTTTTTGCTGCTTATATTTATACTAGGAATGTAAGGCTGTATCTTGTTAAAAAATGAATCACTTAAATCAGGATTAAAAGATGATGTATATAATTTTTGGTAAAAATCTGAAACAAATTTTGAAATTATTTTATCATCTGATATGAGAGTGTTATCAATATACAAAGAGGATTTTTTTTTTTAGTTCAGCTCGTTTTTTTTCCAAATTGAAAAAGTATGCAGTTTTTTTCGCCGGCTTCTAGCCATTTGGCTCTAGATCTAATGAAGGCCCCTTTAGCCTTTTCTATATAAAAGGAGTCTAATTTTTCTCTTAATAGGTATAAACTTTCTTTCTCTGCATCATTTGGGTTGGGAAGACAAGTAATGCGGTTAATTTCTCTCAATATAAACTCAAATTGTAATCCTTTTGACTTTAAAAGATTTTTACTAAATTTTATGGAGAACTTTCGACACTCATATTTAAATAATTCCCAGTTTAAGGTACTAGAAATATTAGTATTTTTTTTAAAAGAATCAATTATGCCTTTAATACCCAAACAATAATCAGAATTGTTTAATAAAGAGCTATTCAATTTCCAATACCCTGGTTTCCTAAACAAGTTATAATTAATGTCAGAGATTTCTAACTCGATACCTGCATGATCAGTTAAGGGTGCATTGGAAATAGAACATGATTTAACAGAAGAAATAAGATTATCAGATATTAACCAAAAATCAATACGTGATTTTTGTGTCAAATCAGATTTAAACCAAGTGAAGGAAGGGGAAGAGTCATTATGTAAGAATCTATGAATATCTACCAAAGAGAGACTGGCACATATCACTAATTATTTTGTTGACAGTAGTAATGCCATATTTTGGAGGAAATCTATCATAGCATAAATCAGGAGCCTCATTAAAGTCCCCACCCATAATTAGTGATGTAGATGGGTATTTTGTTTTTAAAGAAATTAATTTGGAGGTTAAATCTGTAAAGAGACAACTATTAAGACTGGATCGGTTTGCTAGAATAACAATGTTTTCCCCAAACTGGATAACAATAATTAACCACCTGCCTTCATTTGAACAATGTGATTCAAGTACAGTGTAATGTAGCCACATTGAGATGTGCCTTAATTAGCTCAAATTATGCATAGGGAATTTTAATAATTAATCATGAATATGATTAATATATTGCATATTACAGTTAAATTATCGAAATTGAAAATAGATCGATTGTATATATGAATGGTAAATCATAACGAATTATAATTCCTCATTCATATATCAATGGTCTCATTACAGATCGATTATATGAGACAACTTTAAGGGAATCAATTTAGTTTATCAAACAATCGGTTTGTCCAGCAAACAGCCGTAAGGTTAACTAACCAACTTCTCAACAGGGTTGTCCCTTTTTATAAACTCCGAGAAAGCTCAATGTTCCGGCCGTGAACATTAATTTTCTCGTGTTTATAAAATTTACGTTACTGATATAGTAACAACTTGTAAAGCTTTTAGCGAGATATTCATTTCATTGACTTGTAAATGAGCACTTCAGGATCAATCAAGAATATGGCTTTAATAATTGAAACTACGGATACAGAATTCTACATTTGAACACAGGATACATGTATGTACAGTTAAACAGTAACTAACGAGACAGACGAGTACACATAGGAGAGAGAGAGAGAGGTTGCGAGGGCGCAAGATTGGGAGTGAGAGAGAGAGAGAGAGGGAGAAGATGAGATCTTCTTGGCACAATTCATCACAGACACAGAACCTTTTGAATTAGAACAAGACTCAACATATCTTAAATGAGCATAGTAAGACGGATACTTGCAGAGGGAAAGCTCTTTGGTGTGACCGATCTGAAAACGGCGTGTGTGTGTATCTCTGTCATGTGGATGCCGAGCGTTCGGGTTCGTCCAGCGAGCGCGGCGTGTTTGAATGTCCTTGTAGGTGAAGCTTGCCAGTCTGGCTGTGTTCATTTTCTTCGCGAGAAGACATGAACAGAGGAGACTTCGAAAAAGATAAAATAAACTTGAAGAAAACAAAAGAGAAACGATGGATCATCACACAAAGGCGATGTCCAGACGCACGAGGGGTCACATGATGAAGCCACGAAGAGCAGGAAGAGCCAGGGAGTTTAGGCAGAGAGTTTTCAGGAAACTTTCCGAAGGGTTTCAGCAGACAGACGAGGGAAGCTCGGCGCGTCTCTTTTAGGACACTTAGGTTCACGCCCCTTCTGGCATGAAGGCACCAATCAGCTGGGAGAAAAGTGCCGCGGGAGATTCCTCTTTGTCTTGTCAGGATCATTTATGATGGTATAACATTTTGTCATTCCTACCCAGAAAGATTGTACAGACCGGACAATAGATTTTACAGTAATATCCTATCTATGACTGGTTCAGTCAAGACAAGGCGGTCAAACAGCCACCAGACATGGCAGGTAAAAGTAGAAGAACATAGGGTTACATTCATATGCAGAATTACAAGCATTTTAAAGTTGGTTAACACACAATAAAATTGTCAGTACTTCCAGTATGGCATGTGACGACATCTAAGCACAAAATGAATACATTTAAAACATTTAGAGGTACTTTCCTCTGAAAAGTTCCATGGCTGGTGTGTGTGTGTGTGTGTGGAATGCGTAATTGTCTGTCAGCACTCAGGCAGCATTGTGAATTGGCTTACTCATTGCATAATGCTCTATTGTTCGGTGGTCAGACCCAGGAAGCCCCTAAGGGGTCGCGTGGTCTTCGGCCGGACTCGAGTCCTCGTGATCTCATCTCGAGTCACATATCCAGGGCTGACTCAACTCGTAAGCAAAGCATTCCGTTGTTCATTCATTAGAGAAAAATGCTGCATGTGCGAGTCATAGTCGATGATTTAATCAATTCAGAACACTACCCCCTTTGTTTCACGAATGGAAGTTAAGGGGAACTTAACTAAATTAGAATCTAGTTAATTCACTCCCCATACCAGAGCTGGCTCGATTACCTATCTGATTATCACTACAGTAATTAAAGTGTTGATTAAATAAAATCATAACCCCAGCAGAATTATTGGAACCATGACAGTAGATAATTTTACTCCCCCACTGATTCGACCAGAAACTTTCGTCTTTCACAACTGAATGCGTTTCTTGTAAAAAATAGACATCTCTACACTTCGATTTACAAAAAAGAAATAAAGCTTTACGTTTGGTTAAGTCTCGGATTCCCCTAACATTAAGTGAAAAACAGTTCAACTTAAATGACATAAAACAAACAACAAGAACGTGTAACCAAAATCTATATAGTAAATAAAACTAAAACTTCTGAATGGATTAAGGTGGACAAAAAGTGAGTGCAACACTTATCCAGACCTCCTCATTATAACGCTAATTAGAACAGGTTTAACGTTTCTCTAACCTAGGTTGGCACCCTTACAAGAAGTAAGTTCCCCGAGAATGAAAAACCTCACAGAATGTTAGAAACACGGCAAAGAGTCACTTATATGAGGTCAGCTGTAAATTTCTTCCCGTCGATGATGGCAGCTGAGCCCTGAAACCCTGCACGTTTACCATCCAGTCTAGCTTGGTTCACAAGTGGCCACAGTTTGTTTCGAGCCTCCCTTGCGCGTTGTGTTAAGTCCTCCGTTATCCTGATATTCTTTTGTTTGAGAATTTCGGAACGCTTTGCATCGGCCCAGATGAGGTCACGGTGTGTGCGAGAGGTGAACTGCACAATAATACGACGAGGCTATGGCGCTCGAGATGTTCCATTCTATGGCGAGTATTTAGTGCCAAATCATGGATTACCAGGAGAAGGAGAAGGAGAAGTCTACCCTGCCGTCGCCGCCAGAACGTGTGGATTTTTGAATGGGATTGATTGGGACTGCAGACGGGAGACCAGCGGCGACTTGGCGGCGACGTCACAGGAGGAACGTCTTCCGGTGGCGACGTCACGCGACGTATATTAGAATTCCAGTAAAAAATAACGCCTACTAACAACGTCTGAACTAGGTACGTCGCCCCAAAGCCGTGTGACACACACGTCGTCACTAGTACGTCGCCACCAGTACCCATTGTCTTGTACAGCCTGTTATAAATGCTTTTATTCCTCTGGCGACTGGGAACTCTGGAGTAGCCTACAGTTCATAGCCTGTGTTGTGCTTTATTGTTTGGATTCACTGTGCCAACAGAAGATAATGCTTTCACTTCCCCACAATGTGAAAATGGTTGTATTAGGTCTACAGTTACTTATAAAATTAATCAATAAAGTATTAGAGCTGTTTCATTCAATTTCTGTTATTAACTGTAGGCTATTTGTTATAGGCATTTGCCTTTGGTTATTTTATTGGCAACAAAGTATTTTACATGCATATTTCTGCATAATGATTTGGATTATTTTGATCATGCAAATGCGTTACTAATCAATGTAATCCTAAAGGAGTTATAAGATATATGTTGCTTTATGTCTGCACTTTTTCAGCAATTACATTGTTCTTGAAGTACAAGACAGCAAATTAAAAATCTTAAGACCCTCAGTGAAGTTCTTCATTTTCCATCGGGATGCTACACTTAGAGAAACCAGCATACTATTATACAATGATACAAACGTAATTTCCGACTCACTTAATGCTCATAATATAAAGCTCCCATGATTCTATACCTAGAAGAACACCATTTAATGTTCAACTGTAGACAAACATACAGGCAGTGTTGGGGATTAGGCTAACTACATACATGCAATTTAGTCAAATAATTTAATTACAACATACTGTAAATGTAAGTGTTATCTGTTACAGTTAGGCCTACTGGTAAAATATGTAATTAAATCACAATTTCTTATGAAAATGTTTAAGATGCCATATAAATATTTTCTTTAATAAGCTTGGCTATATATTGAATAATATTCTTTTTGTTGCATTATGTGTATTTCATTTGCACGTTGTCTTCCTTTGCCATTTCCAGCCACAGTTGTTTAGTAAAGTTTGTTGCTGTTCTGGTGCTTTTGATTGGTTCTCATGTTTGAATTTGCAGCACTCAATTAAACTGCCTCTCAAGCTGTGTTTTTAAAACGGTTAACCATTGAAAAACAAAACATTTATGGCAGCATCAAATATGAGGAAAACATTGATGTAAATAAAACATGTAGCTTGTTGTTTAGCTAGTTTTTAGTTTAAGTTAGAGCTATAGTCTATTAACGAATAAATGTAAAAACACACTCAATGTAATATTTAATTAAGTAAACCCCACAATTAATTGAGTTTTTGAAGTTTCTGTTGTAACGTCTATTGCAGTTTTCATCCACTAGATGGTGCCATTGTCTTTGAATAGGCCTTGTGATGAGTGTTTTAACCATTTGATGTGTATGTGAGCATGGCAGTGTGTTTGGTTTGTGTCACTGAGTTTGATGTAGTTTTAGTGTAGCCTATAAAAATAGTGTGTACAAGTTCACAGCAGACCAACAGAAACAGTGATAGCTGCCATTTGGCTGAACAATTGCTGCTGCTCATTTTCATGAAACGTTTTTTATTTTTTTATTAGAAATTGTATTAGCATGAAATTAGTATGTGTTCATTTTGAAATATTAAATAATGTTTAACGACATTGCGTGTCTATTTTGAATTTTTTCAAGTCTTCATAGTAAACTTTTGTAGCCCACAATAAAATACGATTTAAATGAGTATAGCTGAATACATAACTATTGATTTAAAATAAAACATGTTTTTTTTTTCACAATTACATTTTTTGCTGGTCTGGTCATTTCATGGACACACCATATTTACACTTGACAAAACATGTGTCTGTGTTCCAAAAATAGATACTATTTCTGATAAGGCTTTGATGTAACACTGAATATCTGATTATTCACAACCAATAAAAGAGTAACATTTCAAATTATTTTTTACATAATATACAGAGGCTTTGGAGCCACCACCAGCATTCTGACTGTTTGAATTGAGTGTGACCAGAAATGGTTACTGAGTTCTGACTAGCCCTGTGTCAAAATTAAGTGTTATAATTCTGTTTGCAAATTTGAAGTAAAACACCTTGTCAATGCCATTGTCATTTGTAGTATTATTCTTGATGTTACCTAAATCAATAAAGAAAATTTTTTTTTTTTTAAGATGGGGAGCACGTTGAAATATAAACTATATTATGCCATCTTTATTTAATTTATCAGAGGTAGCATATTCTGATAGACTAATTATGATTTTTGACGATCAGCCAGTGTCCTGACGGCATGACCAACAGCAAAGTTGCACAGATTTATGGGCAGGGAAATGGACAACGCTTGTGGAACACGCACATGCGCAGAACCCGGTAGCATAAATCGACAGAACACCGAACAAAGTAATTTGGACAACCTTACTGATAAAAATCTACAAGAAGTAGGCCCTACTAGTGGCAACATTTTTTCTTCATTTGTTGTAAATGTATAAATTGTTTGCAGAAAGTGTGGTCCTCTCTCGATGGTGATTGTCTAAATGCATGAAATCTCCCGCTGGCCCATCACCAAAAGTGACGTTATGTCATATTTTTAATAAATTACCACTTGTGCATTATTTAACAATGTGCACCCTAGATGCCAATTGCAATCTTATGATATTCAAACATTAACTCACGAGATATTATCGACTTTTTCAGCTTAAAGGTGCTCTAAGCGATGTCACGCGTTTTTTAGGCCAAAACATTTTTTGTCACATACAGCAAACATCTCCTCACTATCCACTGGCTGCCTGTCCCCTGAACACACTGTAAAGAAACGCGATCTCTGTAGACAGCCCAGGCTCCACAAACAGCAACAAAAGCAAACTGCAGCGACCCGCTCCCCGAAACATAACAAACTGTTCCAGCCAATGACCGACAAGAAGGGTTTGGGGGGTTAGTGTGCGGATGAGGAGGAGGGAGGGTCCGATAGCCTCCGTTTTGTTTGACAATAGTTCGAACGTCAACAAGAAGTGATGTCACCCAGGATCGCTTAGAGAACCTTTAAAATGCATTATTAAATTGTGCAATTGACAAAAAATGCAACAGTGCCATCATGTGATGAAATAACAAAACAGCAAGACATATTGAATCACTCCACTGAAGAGAACAAATAGGAAATATTTTTTTCCTCTATATTAGTATAACAGTATTAACAATGCAACATGCAGGAATACATATAGTCTATGCTTACAACGCATAAAAATACAAACTGCAAATAGGAAAGATGAAAAAGAGAAGATTTGATGGTTACTTTCTAGGGAGGTTAAAACTATGTAAAAGTGTTTTGCCTCAAGGAGTTCATTGAACAGTGGTCATATTTCTAGAATATTTTCACACTTCCTTTTAGTTTGATTTACAAAAGAGCCTTTTACAAATTTGGACATAGACATCATATCAACAAAGCTAAAGTAGCCTAGTGTTTTTTTAATAGTACAAACTTCTCAGCTGACATAACTTACAAATTTAAGCTCATTAATATCTTCGAATAAATATCCATAAGATTACCGTCCTTTTAAATTTCTATGTAAAATTAAATTTTACAGCAACACTTTTAATGAAGGCTGGAGCATGTAGGCCTGTACACACTCCAGTCCAGTTGGTGGCGCTAATGCACCTCTCAGCTAGTTTGCCAACCGACAATAAAAAAAGAAGAAGAAGTCGAAGTTTGAGAAAAAAAAAAAAATCAAGGCTGACGGCGATGGGCTTATCGACGACGTTGTGCACTGACGGAGTACCCTATCCACATCCCACACGTAGCTGTCACACGACAGTCTCCTTTGTTAGGTTATCTGTGGCACTATCCACTAGGGATGGGGAAATGAAGCCTCGTGAATCAATAAGGCTTTCCCCTGACTGTTCCGGGAAAAGATTCAAAGCTTCGAGAGTGTCGAGAACAGCGCCATCTGGTGCTTATTTAAAATAAAGCAGCCAGAAGCCTGTGTTAAAAGCTCTGTCAGATGAAGCAACCACAACACACTCCATAATTTCAATGTTATGTGTGGAAATAAAAAGCCTTACACGTTTGTGTTTGATTTGTCAATAAAGTGTGACAATAAAATATAAAATGAGCATATGATTTAATAAGATCTAATGTAGGCCTACTCTCTCTCTACACACACACACACACACACACACACACACACACACACACACACACACACACACACACACACACACACACACACACACACACACACACACACACACACACACACATATATAGTGAATAAGGACATTGTGTGATAGGATCATCTGTTCATCTGACACTTGGCAGTGATAGTGCTTATGTAACTGTAGGAATGACAGAAAGGTGATAAAGATTTTAATTATTCTGTAATGCCAATGTATATAGAGGGGTGTAGACATGTTTCTGCATTCTCCAGTATCCAAGTGGATCTTCATGCTCTTTGTATGTTTGTCTCTGTAAGGTATTTATCCACTTCTACGATCGCATCAGAAGTGGCGTTTGAGCTTTGTTTGCGCTGGTCTACAGCACTTTCCAACAGAAGACAAAGGTTTCCACCTCAGAAGTGTGAGGATACATTTTTTTTGTTGGGAGTGACTGTACATGTACATTGATGAATATAAGACACATCAACGGTCAACAATTATACAATACAATGATAAAAAATAAAATAATACTAAATAAATAAATAAATATTTATTTCTTTATTTCTTTTTTAGAAATGCATTCATACATTGGAAGCTATAAGCTCAAAATATTCCCAGTTAGGGGAAGTCTTCCTTTTTTTGGCTGTTGCCATTGCTGTAAATACAAACCCTTTACCAAACACCCAAATACCAACACCAAATTACCTAAAAAACACCAAAAGTGCAACGATCTTACAAAAACAAAAAAACACAACAACAACAACAACAAAATAATAAGTAGTTTTGGTTATTTAAATGTAATGTATTGATTAACTTTCAAAGTACAGCACTCTCCTCAGTCCTCACAAACCCATCAACCAGACTGAGCCAACAAGGACCTTCGAGCCTTCTGACACCCAAAGCGAGACGCGCACGTGATTGGACAGAAAGTGAGGCTTCGTTTGTCATCGATCACGTGACCTCTGGGAAACCAATACACACCCCGATACGGGGCTTCAATAGAAATTGCTTCGCTTTCGCGATACGCACATCGAAGCTTCAGTGTCATATGTAACATCACTACTAGGGATGCAACGATTACAGATTTTCTAAGTACGATTATTGTCTGAGAAATAATCACGGTTTAACGATTATCACGATTATTATGCATCAATTAATTTCACAACACTACTAATGTATAATATCACATGAACACTCAGCACTAGATTTTAATGTGTTATTTATTGCTGCCACAACACAGAACAAAATTATAAAATGGCAAACAATAATCAATCTCTTCCTTTGGAATTAAAGAGAAGTGCTTTGTAAACATCCAGCATTTTTCTTTTAAAAATAACAAATTAAGTCAAAGGCTGCAGGACTCTTTGATTGAAATAGATCACAAAATTATTAAGTTTTTAGTTTGTTCTAAATTTATTTTCAACCTGAGGTAGAAAACTTGATAACATGAAAACAATATCTTGTTGGTATTTGACTTAAAAACATAAATAAAGGGATAATAAATCCCAATGAAAATAAGAATAAACAAAGTATTTGGCTGGCTCTATTGAATTAAATGCAAGCTAAATATTAGGCCTATGTATTTCTTTTAAAAGAAAACATATATAGTCCAAATTTTATCCACCAATATTATTGTACTTATTTGAATACTCTTTTTTAAATTATTAATCCAAATTTTACATGTGCCTTTAGAAAATCATCTATTATAATCTCATTATTTTGGTTTGTTTGTTTGAAGTTTAAGTAAAAATTATAGAAAGAAACTGAGAATATCTCTCATGCAGTGTTATTAATAACTGAAATGCAGTTAATTGGTAGTCCTAGAAGTCTACATGATCTACACCGGGCATATTAAAACAAAGCCTAACATTTACTCAACACAGACAGGAGAAAGCAATAGGATATTAAGTTAAATGTTCACTGACTGAAACTCTTGAGAGCACGTCACATTCGGTTTTCCACAGACTTGCGTAACCAAAACATTCCGCTGTTTTTTGTTGTTGTTTTTTTTACGTTGCACTGAAAGCTGAAAGTTACACGCCGTGCTCTCCTTTTTCCAAAGCGCTAGGGCGGTTGCGCTCCGGAGGCGTCTGTCATTGCTGTGTTAGTTCTTGTCACTTGACCTACATGCTTGCGGCATTCTGAAAAGTTGAGATGTTTTTATCTAGATGCGGCGCGGACGCGCTTGGAAAAAACGAGCGCGTCGCTTCCATTATGAGCGCGCATACCGCGCGCGCCTACATTTGAAATAACGAACTTGAGCGCGCAAAAGACGCGATATGTGAACACGCACTTAAGGTGTTTTTTCGGTGGAAATAGAGCGTCGCTGCTTAGTCCCTCTGCCATAGTGGTTGACTATGGCGAGTATTTAGTGCCTAATCGTGGATTACCAGGAGAAGGAGAAGGAGAAGTCTACCCTGCCGTCGCCGCCAGAACGTGTGGATTTTTGAATGGGATTGATTGGGACTGCCGACGGGAGACCAGCGGCGACTTGGCGGCGACGTCACAGGAGGAACGTCTTCCGGTGGCGACGTCACGGCGACGTATATTAGAATTCCAGTAAAAAATAACGCCTACTAACAACGTCTGAACTAGGTACGTCGCCTCAAAGCCGTGTGACACACACGTCGTCACTAGTACGTCGCCACCAGTACCCATTGTCAGTGTAACTTTATTTTAACTTTATTGAGTGAATTCAAGTCATGTCTTGTACAGGCTGTTATAAATGCTTTTATTCCTCTGGCGACTGAACTCTGGAGTAGCCTACAGTTCATAACACAGTTTGTGCTTTATTGTTTGGATTCACTGTGCCAACAGAAGATAATGCTTTCACTTCCCCATAATGTGAAAATGGTTGTATTAGGTCTAAAGTTACTTATAAAATTAATCAATAAAGTATTAGAGCTGTTTCATTCAATTTCTGTTATTAACTGTAGGCTATTTGTTATAGGCATTTGCCTTTGGTTATTTTATTGGCAACAAAGTATTTTACATGCATATTTATGCATAATGATTTGGATTATTTTGATCATGCAAATGCGTTACTAATCAATGTAATCCTAAAGGAGTTATAAGATATATGTTGCTTTATGTCTGCACTTTTTCAGCAATTACATTGTCCTTGAAGTACAAGACAGCAAATTAAAAATCTTAAGACCCTCACTTAATGCTCATAATATAAAGCTCCCATGATTCTATACCTAGAAGAACACCATTTAATGTTCAACTGTAGACAAACATACAGGCAGTGTTGGGGATTAGGCTAACTACATACATGCAATTTAGTCAAATAATTGAATTACAACATACTGTAAATGTAAGTGTTATCTGTTACAGTTAGGCCTACTGGTAAAATATGTAATTAAATCACAATTTCTTATGAAAATGTTTAAGATGCCATATGAATATTTTCTTTAATAAGCTTGGCTATATATTGAATAATATTCTTTTTGTTGCATTATGTGTATTTCATATGCACGTTGTCTTCCTTTGCCATTTCCAGCCAAAGTTGTTTAGTAAAGTTTGTTGCTGTTCTGGTGCTTTTGATTGGTTCTCATGTTTGAATTTGCAGCTCTCAATTAAACTGCCTCTCAAGCTGTGTTTTTAAAATGGTTAGGCTAACCATTGAAAAACAAAACATTTATGGCAGCATCAAATATGAGGAAAACATTGATGTAAATAAAACATGTAGGCCTAGCTTGTTGTTTAGCTAGTTTTTAGTTTAAGTTAGAGCTATAGTCTATTAACGAATAAATGTAAAAACACACTCAATGTAATATTTAATTAAGTAAACCCCACAATTAATTGAGTTTTTGAAGTTTCTGTTGTAACGTCTATTGCAGTTTTCATCCACTAGATGGTGCCATTGTCTTTGAATAGGCCTTGTGATGAGTGTTTTTAACCATTTGATGTGTATGTGAGCATGGCAGTGTGTTTGGTTTGTGTCACTGAGTGTGATGTAGTTTTAGTGTAGCCTATAAAAATAGTGTGTACAAGTTCACAGCAGACCAACAGAAACAGTGATAGCTGCCATTTGGCTGAACAATTGCTGCTGCTCATTTTCATGAAACGTTTTTTATTTTTTTATTAGAAATTGTATTAGCAAATGTATACTTATTTTGGATAATCTATCTATGCTATTGCAAGGTATTCTTCGGGGCTTTTTTTCCCTTACTCAGGACATATTGAGGATACAAAATCAGTTGAGTTTGCTTCTGTTGCAATTTGTTCAACCTTTTTTCATAAAATGACTGGACTACTAAGTTTCTGTTCATTTAAGAGGTTAAGGTTTAAGGTTCAAGGTTGACCCCCATTTTGGCTTAATCACTCCACCTGCCCTTATGAGTCCCTCCATCACTCCACCTGCCCTTATGAGTCCCTCCATCACTCCTCCTGCCCTTATGAGACCCTCCATCTCTCCACCTGCCCTTATGAGACCCTCCATCTCTCCTCCTGCCCTTATGAGACCCTCCATCTCTCCACCTGCCCTTATGAGTCCCTCCATCACTCCACCGGCCCTTATGAGTCCCTCCATCTCTCCACCTGCCCTTATGAGACCCTCCATCTCTCCTCCTGCCCTTATGAGACCCTCCATCTCTCCACCTGCCCTTATGAGACCCTCCATCACTCCACCGGCCCTTATGAGACCCTCCATCTCTCCACCTGCCCTTATGAGACCCTCCATCACTCCACCTGCCCTTATGAGACCCTCCATCACTCCACCTGCCCTTATGAGACCCTCCATCACTCCACCTGCCCTTATGAGACCCTCCATCACTCCACCTGCCCTTATGAGACCCTCCATCACTCCACCTGCCCTTATGAGACCCTCCATCACTCCACCTGCCCTTATGAGACCCTCCATCTCTCCACCTGCCCTTATGAGTCCCTCCATCACTCCACCTGCCCTTATGAGACCCTCCATCTCTCCACCTGCCCTTATGAGTCCCTCCATCACTCCTCCTGCCCTTACGAGACCCTCCATCACTCCACCTGCCCTTATGAGTCCCTCCATCACTCCTCCTGCCCTTATGAGTCCCTCCATCTCTCCACCTGCCCTTATGAGTCCCTCCATCACTCCTCCTGCCCTTACGAGACCCTCCATCTCTCCACCTGCCCTTATGAGTCCCTCCATCACTCCTCCTGCCCTTATGAGTCCCTCCATCACTCCACCTGCCCTTATGAGACCCTCCATCACTCCACCGGCCCTTATGAGTCCCTCCATCTCTCCACCTGCCCTTATGAGTCCCTCCATCACTCCTCCTGCCCTTATGAGTCCCTCCATCACTCCTCCTGCCCTTATGAAAGTATAAAATACGATTTAAATGAGTATAGCTGAATACATAACTATTGATTTAAAATAAAACATGTTTTTTTTCACAATTACATTTTTTGCTGGTCTGGTCATTTCATGGACACACCCTATTTACACTTGACAAAACATGTGTCTGTGTTCCAAAAATAGATACTATTTCTGATAAGGCTTTGATGTAACACTGAATATCTGATTATTCACAACCAATAAAAGAGTAACATTTCAAATTATTTTTTACATAATATACAGAGGCTGTGGAGCCACCACCAGTATTCTGACTGTTTGAATTGAGTGTGACCAGAAATGGTTACTGAGTTCTGACTAGCCCTGTGTCAAAATTAAGTGTTATAATTCTGTTTGCAAATTTGAAGTAAAACACCTTGTCAATGCCATTGTCATTTGTAGTATTATTCTTGATGTTACCTAAATCAATAAAGAAAAAATGCTTTTTTTTGAAGATGGGGAGCAATATAAACTATATTATGCCATCTTTATTTAATTTATCAGGGGTAGCATATTCTAATAGACTAATTATGATTTTTGACGATCAGCCAGTGTCCTGACGGCATGGCCAACAGCAAAGTTGCACAGATTTATGGGCAGGGAAATGGACAACGCTTGTGGAACACGCACATGCGCAGAACCCGGTAGCATAAATCGACAGAACACCGAACAAAGTAATTTGGACAACCTTACTGATAAAAATCTACAAGAAGTAGGCCCTACTAGTGGCAACATTTTTTCTTCATTTGTTGTAAACTGTATAAATTGTTTGCAAAAAGTGTGGTCCTCTCTCGATGGTGATTGTCTAAATGCATGAAATCTCCCGCTGGCCCATCACCAAAAGTGACGTTATGTCATATTTTTAATAAATTACCACTTGTGCATTATTTAACAATGTGCACCCTAGATGCCAATTGCAATCTTATGATATTCAAACATTAACTCACGAGATATTATAGACTTTTTCAGCCTAAAATGCATTATTAAATTGTGCAATTGACAAAAAATGCAACAGTGCCATCATGTGATGAAATAACAAAACAGCAAGACATATTGAATCACTCCACTGAAGAGAACAAATAGGAAATATTTTTTTCCTCTATATTAGTATAACAGTATTAACAATGCAACATACAGGAATACATATAGTCTATGCTTACAACGCATAAAAATACAAACTGCAAATAGGAAAGATGAAAAAGAGAAGATTTGATGGTTACTTTCTAGAGGGGAGGTTAAAACTATGTAAAAGTGTTTTGCCTCAAGGAGGTCATTGAACAGTGGTCATATTTCTAGAATATTTTCACACTTCCTTTTAGTTTGATTTACAAAAGAGCCTTTTACAAATTTGGACATAGACATCATATCAACAAAGCTAAAGTAGCCTAGTGTTTTTTAATAGTACAAACTTCTCAGCTGACATAACTTACAAATTTAAGCTCATTAATATCTTCGAATAAATATCCATTAGATTACCGTCCTTTTAAATTTCTATGTAAAATTAAATTTTACAGCAACACTTTTAATGAAGGCTGGAGCATGTAGGCCTGTACACACTCCAGTCCAGTTGGTGGCGCTAATGCACCTCTCAGCTAGTTTGCCAACCGACAATAAAAATGAAGAAGAAGTCGAAGTTTGAGAAAAAAAAAGAAAAAAATCAAGGCTGACGGCGATGGGCTTATCGACGACGTTGTGCACTGACGGAGTACCCTATCCACATCCACACACGTAGCTGTCACACGACAGTCTACTTTGTTAGGTTATCTGTGGCACTGTCCACTCGCCATATATTTGAGCCTATCGGAACGCCATAGTCTTTAAGCTTGGTTAGGAATCAAATGACACAAAGCGAGCGCCATACTAACAACGTCTGAACTAGGTAGGCTACGTCGCCTCAAAGCCGTGTGACACACACGTCGTCACTAAGTACGTCGCCACCAGTACCCATTGTCAGTGTAACTTTATTTTAACTTTATTGAGTGAATTCAAGTCATGTCTTGTACAGCCTATAAATGCTTTTATTCCTCTGGCGACTGGGAACTCTGGAGTAGCCTACAGTTCATAACACAGTTCATGTGTTGTGCTTTATTGTTTGGATTCACTGTGCCAACAGAAGATAATGCTTTCACTTCCCCACAATGTGAAAATGGTTGTATTAGGTCTACAGTTACTTATAAAATTAATCAATAAAGTATTAGAGCTGTTTCATTCAATTTCTGTTATTAACTGTAGGCTATTTGTTATAGGCATTTGCCTTTTATTTTTTTTATTGGCAACAAAGTATTTTACATGCATATTTCTGCATAATGATTTGGATTATTTTGATCATGCAAATGCGTTACTAATCAATGTAATCCTAAAGGAGTTATAAGATATATGTTGCTTTATGTCTGCACTTTTTCAGCAATTACATTGTTCTTGAAGTACAAGACAGCAAATTAAAAATCTTAAGACCCTCAGTGAAGTTCTTCATTTTCCATCGGGATGCTACACTTAGAGAAACCAGCATACTATTATACAATGATACAAACGTAATTTCCGACTCACTTAATGCTCATAATATAAAGCTCCCATGATTCTATACCTAGAAGAACACCATTTAATGTTCAACTGTAGACAAACATACAGGCAGTGTTGGGGATTAGGCTAACTACATACATGCAATTTAGTCAAATAATTTAATTACAACATACTGTAAATGTAAGTGTTATCTGTTACAGTTAGGCCTACTGGTAAAATATGTAATTAAATCACAATTTCTTATGAAAATGTTTAAGATGCCATATGAATATTTTCTTTAATAAGCTTGGCTATATATTGAATAATATTCTTTTTGTTGCATTATGTGTATTTCATGTGCACATTGTCTTCCTTTGCCATTTCCAGCCACAGTTGTTTAGTAAAGTTTGTTGCTGTTCTGGTGCTTTTGATTGGTTCTCATGTTTGAATATGCAGCACTCAATTAAACTGCCTCTCAAGCTGTGTTTTTAAAATGGTTAGGCTAACCATTGAAAAACAAAACATTTATGGCAGCATCAAATATGAGGAAAACATTGATGTAAATAAAACATGTAGCTTGTTGTTTAGCTAGTTTTTAGTTTAAGTTAGAGCTATAGTCTATTAACGAATAAATGTAAAAACACACTCAATGTAATATTTAATTAAGTAAACCCCACAATTAATTGAGTTTTTGAAGTTTCTGTTGTAACGTCTATTGCAGTTTTCATCCACTAGATGGTGCCATTGTCTTTGAATAGGCCTTGTGATGAGTGTTTTTAACCATTTGATGTGTATGTGAGCATGGCAGTGTGTTTGGTTTGTGTCACTGAGTGTGATGTAGTTTTAGTGTAGCCTATAAAAATTGTGTGTACAAGTTCACAGCAGACCAACAGAAACAGTGATAGCTGCCATTTGGCTGAACAATTGCTGCTGCTCATTTTCATGAAACGTTTTTTATTTTTTTTATTAGAAATTGTATTAGCATGAAATTAGTATGTGTTCATTTTGAAATATTAAATAATGTTTAACGACATTGCGTGTCTATTTTGAATTTTTTCAAGTCTTCATAGTAAACTTTTGTAGCCCACAATAAAATACGATTTAAATGAGTATAGCTGAATACATAACTATTGATTTAAAATAAAACATGTTTTTTTTTCACAATTACATTTTTTGCTGGTCTGGTCATTTCATGGACACACCCTATTTACACTTGACAAAACATGTGTCTGTGTTCCAAAAATAGATACTATTTCTGATAAGGCTTTGATGTAACACTGAATATCTGATTATTCACAACCAATAAAAGAGTAACATTTCAAATTATTGTTTTACATAATATACAGAGGCTGTGGAGCCACCACCAGCATTCTGACAGTTTGAATTGAGTGTGACCAGAAATGGTTACTGAGTTCTGACTAGCCCTGTGTCAAAATTAAGTGTTATAATTCTGTTTGCAAATTTGAAGTAAAACACCTTGTCAATGCCATTGTCATTTGTAGTATTATTCTTGATGTTACCTAAATCAATAAAGAAAAAATGCTTTTTTTAAGATGGGGAGCACGTTGAAATATAAACTATATTATGCCATCTTTATTTAATTTATCAGGGGTAGCATATTCTGATAGACTAATTATGATTTTTGACGATCAGCTAGTGTCCTGACGGCATGGCCAACAGCAAAGTTGCACAGATTTATGGGCAGGGAAATGGACAACGCTTGTGGAACACGCACATGCGCAGAACCCGGTAGCATAAATCGACAGAACACCGAACAAAGTAATTTGGACAACCTTACTGATAAAAATCTACAAGAAGTAGGCCCTACTAGTGGCAACATTTTTTCTTCATTTGTTGTAACCGGTATAAATTGTTTGCAAAAAGTGTGGTCCTCTCTCGATGGTGATTGTCTAAATGCATGAAATCTCCCGCTGGCCCATCACCAAAAGTGACGTTATGTCATATTTTTAATAAATTACCACTTGTGCATTATTTAACAATATGCACCCTAGATGCCAATTGCAATCTTATGATATTCAAACAATAACTCACGAGATATTATCGACTTTTTCAGCCTAAAATGCATTATTAAATTGTGCAATTGACAAAAAATGCAACAGTGCCATCATGTGATGAAATAACAAAACAGCAAGACATATTGAATCACTCCACTGAAGAGAACAAATAGGAAATATTTTTTTCCTCTATATTAGTATAACAGTATTAACAATGCAACATACAGGAATACATATAGTCTATGCTTACAACGCATAAAAATACAAACTGCAAATAGGAAAGATGAAAAAGAGAAGATTTGATGGTTACTTTCTAGAGGGGAGGTTAAAACTATGTAAAAGTGTTTTGCCTCAAGGAGTTCATTGAACAGTGGTCATATTTCTAGAATATTTTCACACTTCCTTTTAGTTTGATTTACAAAAGAGCCTTTTACAAATTTGGACATAGACATCATATCAACAAAGCTAAAGTAGCCTAGTGTTTTTTTAATAGTACAAACTTCTCAGCTGACATAACTTACAAATTTAAGCTCATTAATATCTTCGAATAAATATCCATTAGATTACCGTCCTTTTAAATTTCTATGTAAAATTAAATTTTACAGCAACACTTTTAATGAAGGCTGGAGCATGTAGGCCTGTACACACTCCAGTCCAGTTGGTGGCGCTAATGCACCTCTCAGCTAGTTTGCCAACCGACAATAAAAATGAAGAAGTCGAAGTTTGAGAGAAAAAAAAAAAATCAAGGCTGACGGCGATGGGCTTATCGACGACGTTGTGCACTGACGGAGTACCCTATCCACATCCACACACGTAGCTGTCACACGACAGTCTCCTTTGTTAGGTTATCTGTGGCACTGTCCACTCGCCATAGTTGACGAGCACGGCACTTTAAGCTGGTGCACCGCTGGTGTAACTTTGTTTTCGTTTTGTGTTAGGTGCCAAAGTTCCGTACTTTGCAGAACACTCGGTGTAGCATAGTCTTTACGATTAATTAACCGTGACGTTTTAAAGCGCGGTTAATTGTGAAATCCGGTAATCGCTGCATCCCTACTATCCACTCGCCATAAACGCCTACTAACAACGTCTGAACTAGGTACGTCGCCTCAAAGCCGTGTGACACAAACGTCGTCACTAGTACGTCGCCACCAGTACCCATTGTCTTGTACAGCCTGTTATAAATGCTTTTATTCCTCTGGCGACTGGGAACTCTGGAGTAGCCTACAGTTCATAGCCTGTGTTGTGCTTTATTGTTTGGATTCACTGTGCCAACAGAAGATAATGCTTTCACTTCCCCACAATGTGAAAATGGTTGTATTAGGTCTACAGTTACTTATAAAATGAATCAATAAAGTATTAGAGCTGTTTCATGCTTATTCAATTTCTGGTTTTAACTGTAGGCTATTTGTTATAGGCATTTGCCTTTGGTTATTTTATTGGCAACAAAGTATTTTACATGCATATTTCTGCATAATGATTTGGATTATTTTGATCATGCAAATGCGTTACTAATCAATGTAATCCTAAAGGAGTTATAAGATATATGTTGCTTTATGTCTGCACTTTTTCAGCAATTACATTGTCCTTGAAGTACAAGACAGCAAATTAAAAATCTTAAGACCCTCACTTAATGCTCATAATATAAAGCTCCCATGATTCTATACCTAGAAGAACACCATTTAATGTTCAACTGTAGACAAACATACAGGCAGTGTTGGGGATTAGGCTAACTACATACATGCAATTTAGTCAAATAATTTAATTACAACATACTGTAAATGTAAGTGTTATCTGTTACAGTTAGGCCTACTGGTAAAATATGTAATTAAATCACAATTTCTTATGAAAATGTTTAAGATACCATATGAATATTTTCTTTAATAAGCTTGGCTATATATTGAATTATATTCTTTTTGTTGCATTATGTGTATTTCATTTGCACGTTGTCTTCCTTTGCCATTTCCAGCCACAGTTGTTTAGTAAAGTTTGTTGCTGTTCTGGTGCTTTTGATTGGTTCTCATGTTTGAATTTGCAGCACTCAATTAAACTGCCTCTCAAGCTGTGTTTTTAAAACGGTTAACCATTGAAAAAAAAAAACATTTATGGCAGCATCAAATATGAGGAAAACATTGATGTAAATAAAACATGTAGCTTGTTGTTGGTCTATTTTTTATATTTTAAATGACAGTTGGGTACACAAAGTAAATGATAAAAGCACAATTTGAATCTACAGAATAGACCCAAAATAAACATCATGCCAGTTAAATGAAAGATGGGAGGCTAGAACTTCAAGTTGTCCCTGTTATCTATAATACAAAAATATAGCATAATTTTATGGCCTATAGGCTATTCAATTAAATTACAAATGTTACCAGTTATATTTTAGTTAGTTTTTAGTTTAAGTTAGAACTATACTCTATTAACGAAGAAATGTAAAAACACACTCAATGTAATATTTAATTAAGTAAACCCCACAATTAATTGAGTTTTTGAAGTTTCTGTTGTAACGTCTATTGCAGTTTTCATCCACTAGATGGTGCCATTGTCTTTGAATAGGCCTTGTGATGAGTGTTTTTAACCAGTTGATGTGTATGTGAGCTTGGCAGTGTGTTTGGTTTGTGACACTGAGTGTGATGTAGTTTTAGTGTATAAAAATAGTCTAAATGCATGAAATCTCCCGCTGGCCCATCACCTAAAGTGACGTTATATGTCGTATTTTTTATAAATTACCACATGTGCATTATTTAACAATGTGCACCCTTGATGCCTATTGCAATTTTATGATATTCAAACATTAACTCACAAGATTTTATCGACTTTTTCAGCCTAAAATGCATTATTAAATTGTGCAATTGACAAAAAATGCAACAGTGCCATCATGTGATGAAATAACAAAACAGCAAGACATATTGAATCACTCCACTGAAGAGAACAAATAGGAAAGATTTTTTCCTCTTTATTAGTATAACAGTATTAACAATGCAACATGCAGGAATACATATAGTCTATGCTTACAACGCATAAAAATACAAACTGCAAATAGGAAAGATGAAAAAAAGAAGATTCGATGGATACTTTATAGAAGGGAGGTTAAAACTACGTAAAAGAGTTTTGCCTCAAGGAGTTCATTGAACAGTGGTCATATTTCTAGATATTTTCACACTTTCTTTTAGTTTGATTTACAAAAGAACCATCATAGACATCATACCAACAAAGCTAAAGTAGCCTAGTGTTTTTTTAATAGTACAAACTTCTCAGCTGACATAACTTACAAATTTAAGCTCATTAATATCTTAGAATAAATATCCATTAGATTACCGTCCATTTAAATTTCTGTGTAAAATTAAATTTTACAGCAACACTTTTAATGACTAAATGGCTGGAGCATGTAGGCCTGTACTTCTGTATAATCTCTGGTTCCACACTCCAGTCCAGTTGGTGGCGCTAATGCACCTCTCAGCTAGTTTGCCAACCGCCAATAAAAAAGAAGAAGTCGAAGTTTGAGAAAAAAAAAAAATCAAGCCTGACAGCGACGGGCTTATCGACGACGTAATGCACTGACGGAGTACCCCATCCACATCCCACACGTAGCTGTCACACGACAGTCTCCTTTGTTAGGTTATCTGTGGCACTAAATACGCGCCATACACGTCTGCCCGCACGTCTGCCCGTCTGCACATGTGCCACAATCTAAGTTTACAAACGTGACTTATCTTGCTGTCATTAAAACATTAAAATGTAGCATGTCATTGGAACCAACAACAGCACATATATTTAGGCTAGCTAGCTATATTTCTATTTATAACGCAGTCACTTTAAATTCACATAATGTTTAACTTCTGGGTAACATAATTTGGAAAATATATGAAAATTAACTGCCAATTGAGACAAAAAGTTGAGAAAAATACCAAGTAAAACACACATTTGTAAATATTTATTTTAATGTTTCTGTAATGAGCAGTCTTTAGCTTTTAAAAAAAGAATCATTAGAAAACCAGAATCCCTTTAAATAAACAATATGTTAATGACATTTCACACAATAAAAAAATAGTTCCAAACAGCACCACAGCAGAACAATTGCAATTGTCTAAAAGGAGTAGTTGTGTGGATATTAAATATATAGCCTCTTTGTGTTTTTGAAAGAATAGGTTGAACAATAACCAGTAATGTCAATAGAACAGTGCCTTGCCGCCATCTACTGGCGGTTTTATATATTTGTAACGTGAGGGTTCGGTATGTGGTGGTAGATCACTCTTTATAATAATAAACAGCAGAATGGAGACAGAAGACTTTCTCAAGCGGCACTTTTACTGAACACCGTCACAACAACAACACTTCCTTCAACAACCTTTCACGTGACCCCAATAACCAATCAGAAGCAAGAGCTTAGACTGAGATAAACGTGAGTGAATCAGAGAGGCAAATTCAGCAGAATATCCTTACTGTATTAAATGTGTAAACATAAATATGTAAATAATTAACTGACTAAACATTGTAAATATACTTCTAGTAAATTAACTCAAATATAAATCATATTAAATTCTAAGCATTACAACTTTCCCATATGAAATATGAACTCTCCAATATGAAATATGAACTCCACTTCTAAACCTTACATATTTAGTAGTTTCATATTTGTTTGGCCGAGCTCCTTTTATTTTCGGCATTTACAACTCGGTTTAAATGAGCTTGGAAGTTAGAACGATTTTTTATAACATAGAAATTCAGAATATAATTCCATCCACTGCCACTCTACTATATATGTATTTTTTGTATTATTATTATATAGCCTATTGCCTATTCCTATGCATGCTCGTGCATAATTGATACAAAACGAAATTCACTTTAAAGAAAGTCTTTCTACAAAACAAAACTTAATGAAGTGGTCAGAATCATGTCTGACCCACTTCGTGTCTCCCGTCATATTTCGCATCCTATGATGTTGCTCTTACTCATGCTGTTCACTGTTCATAATCAACATAAATGAAATAAAATAACAAAAGCCTATTATTATATTTAAACAAATGTGAAACTGGCAAAGAGCGGATATTGAGCGGACAGTCACGGTGAAAAGTAACTTGAAACTTGTTTTTAAATGGGAAGCGCGTCTTCACCCTCC